>NC_068943.1:4975837-5311551 GCF_026419915.1 Harpia harpyja
TTTAATTTTGAGTATCAGGTCTTGAAATTTTATCCTGGTCAATTTTTTTTTTTTTTTTTTGCATCTTTTATATAGCAAAACCTTTTTTTTTTTGCTGCAGTTTTTAGAACATAAGAATCAGTAATGTGCAATTTGATCCAGCTGTAGAATAAAGAGCTTTATAGCACTTTGTTACATGGGTAGGTGTGTATATGGGACCTTTGCTGACAGGTAAAACAGGATCCATGGAAGTGCCCTAGTGTGGTGCTCAAGCCTGAGCTAAAAAGCCCAGCTCATGAAGTAGGCAGAGCAAGCCCAGCTCTATACCGAGCAGCCCAGTCTATCTGCAGAGCAACACGCATAGGGTGTTTAATGGGATTTCTTGATGGTGTGGTCAATGATACTGGGTAACCAGCTGAAACGACATTTTGGCCCACTGTATCACTGGCGCATACGCTCAGCCTTAGCTGAAGAGCCAATGGCAGTTCAAGCTCCAACCAGGCACACTGATTTCAAACACAAAGGCTCAAATACCAGTTGCAATTAAAGACAAGACACCAGCAGGAAACCTTTAAATAATCTACATTCTCGGATTTATTTAAATTTTCTTAGTTATTTCCTCTAAAAATTACGTTTCTTGCTACTGAAAATGATAAAAATATGTTCCCCTGTGATCATACAATATTTCCACAAAACTAAAGACTTAAATAAAATAAAATTAAAAAAAAAAAAAAATCAATGAGAAGGCTACATTTAAAAGATACTGTTAGGGATACCCCCTTTTTGCGTCAATTTTTCAAGTCAGAAATGCACTGTGAAGCAGTATGTTACCAGGCATTTGGGTGAAAACAAGCTCAAGATGAAAAAATAGCAGAGTTTTTTTAAAGTACTATTAATGCTATTGTGAGTGCGCTAGATTTTACTTTACACAAAAACAATATTCAAAACAGTAACACATCATTTAATTATTTCTTAATTTTCATAATTCTAGTAAGTTTTGCTTTCAGTATAGCTTTTCATAAATTCTAAATTTAAAAGAATGAATTAAAAAAGTGATTTCAGTTATTGCAAATAATTAACTTTTATCTATCCTGAACTCCAATTTAAATATTGCTTGGCTATAAATCAACAGCATAAAAAACAATTAATGCATAACTTTCATATATTTTTTTAGATTATCCAAACTCAGTCCTATTAGACTGACTCTCTTCTGTGTCACCAAAGGAATACCATAAGACATTTAACTAGATATAAGTAGACTTACCTGAATCACCATTTATAATTATACAATTACAAAGAATTCAAAGCATATCATACTTTGACATTGACTAAAGATCTACATAAGACTAAATGTAGATGACTGGAGGATGTCCAGACTAACCGGAGGATGAAGAAGGACGCATGGCAGGACATGAATGTGGAGGTAACTGCATACTACATTATCAGGTTCTGATCAAAGATTCTCTTCGAGAAAGTCAGCATGTATTCAATACTAACTTTAAGTATGTAGAAGGGATGATATTTTAAGTGTCAATACTGCACTGTGTGTGTAGAGTAATACAAATGCTTCTGCATACCCTTCAAAACTTTTTTTTAAAACAACAAAAAGAATTCAGTAAGGATTGTTCAAAATCACTCAAGAAAGATGTGGAAGAAGAGTAATAACAACAAGAAAAATCAACGAGTCTTAGGTCTGATCAGATATTAACTACCTAATGTTACTTTTAAAACAAGAACTAAAAAAATGAAAGTCTGGTTTAAATATTTTGCTTCCCAGCCGAACACATCTTATCCTGTAAATGCCGATTCTAAAGAATAGGAACTCACTATAGAAAAACACCTCAGCTGAATGAATAACAGAAAGGGTGAATGAAGTTCTTAAGAAACTGAACTCAAAACAATCCAAAGTATGCTCGAGAGCATTTAACAACAGATACCTGTAGTCTGTGTAAAACCAAGTCAGCAATTTCAAAGAAATATGAATAAGAACTAAAGCATTCAAAAATCAGAACTGAAATTAAAACCAAGCACTCAACACTGTCTGAACTTTCTATCTTAACCTTAAGCCTTTAAAGTACATGCTCTAGATTACAGATTCTCTACAGTTTTCCAATATCTGAAATATAAGAAGCGCAACTTTTCATACAACCCGAGACAAGGAAATCACAGAGCCGCACAGAAACAATGCAGAAAGCTGTTGCATTTGGCTTAGTGAAATCTGCAAAGTAAACAGGGTTTTAGAAACTTCAGCATTTGTAAGGTTAAGACAATTTCAATTTCCTAAGGTTTGAACTGAACTTTACACAAATTCAAGGCAGCTCACAGAAGATTTGGGGTATTCCAAATTTTGAACTTTATGCAACAGAGGTCACCTTGCAAACAAATAAACAAATGACCCTAGGTAAGAAGAAAGAGGCTACAACACTAAAATCACAGAAAGGGTCTGAAAGATACCTTTCCCCTATGAAATATAGCCCTAGCTACAAGGTTAGCAGAAACCCTGGCATGTGATCTGTACGACGACAACATTATACTAATGAGTGGAGGGAACTGCATGTCCCAGTGGGCATCTCTCATCTGCTGGTACCAACCTGAGCTTACTTCTTAAAGCAGGTATGGTGTAGCTATGATTGAGCAAGCCTTGACATGCCCCTCAAATTTCAATCCTGCAAGAGTATAGCAATGAGAAATGTAAGCTGAGAACCCAAGAGACTTTAAAGGGGGGGTGGGGGAAGAAAAGGCGAGAGAAGATGGGTTGATATGTATGTGTCCAATGAAACACTCAAGTGGATACCATTTTCTAAGGTGTTTTAACTGTTTTAAAGAAAAAAATAGTAGGGAAACTGCTTCTGGCCTTCACTAAGCTGAGTCATATGCGTTACATGGAAGCACTTCTGTAAACAACTGTTGAAAGAATTTCTGGCTTAAAAGTCAAATGCAAATAGGCTGTATGACTTCCATGATACATCTGCAACTCTAATATGAAGTTTCCTAATTTTATGACATAAAAAACACCCTATCATAAGAAACAAATCTGGACTGTATGTACCAAGTATGGTATATTCCTGGCAAAACAAATCACAAGAAACTAAATTAGTCTCATAAATCATAAGAATAACAACATTACAGATTACTGATTACATCAGATTTGTGAATTTGTTTACAGTCTACTTTTTAAATTCTCCCCTTTTTGTAAATAAGCATCGTGTATTAAACAGCATGTTTTACAACACAGCAGCAACTGAAATTACCAGGCCCATACTGACATAACAAAAGAATGGTAATTGAGAGGCACTCCACTTCCATCGGGAGAGTAAAGAAGCTGCCTTTAAGAGTGTATTCCTATGTTGATTCAAAATTAGAGAACTAGGAAGATATACCTCATGGCAAAGACAGACACAGTAGACCTTTTGTATTCCAATAACAAAACACATGCTGTCATCTCCGTAACTGAGAAAGATCCAGCATCAAACTACAAATTGTCTAAAATTCCCTATCACCAGGCACATTACATCAATGCCTACCTGCATACATGAGACTCATACACACACGCAAACACATTTCTGTAATGATGGCATGGCTCAAAACCACTGAAAACAAGAATTCAAGGCAGTACAGTTCCCAGTTGCTCTACACCCTGCCTGGAATTTACAGGGAAGTCTTAACAGCATTAGATGAACAGCAAGGATGAACACAGAAATCCATCTCCAGTGCCACATATTGTACCTGGAAAGTCAGATCCCATTTAGTCTAAGAGTGTTCATTACATGTCAAAATATAAATTGTGAGAATTTATATTAATGTTAACCGGGAACATGGTGGAGAAAGTGGAAACTGACAACAATTCAGAAATTGTGCCAGCACCATCCATTTTAATACTCCACATAAGCAGAAGTGCAACAAAAGCTAAATTGCAGAACAGCTTCATATACAGTCATATGGGGGTCTAAGTGATCATTAGAGCTAAAAATACAGACAGTGAAGTCTCTAACAGGCAATGAACTAGTGACTAAGTATCACATCTAGCTGACTTGATGTTCATGCATTTACTCAGCCGTTTTGTACAAATACATGAAAATTTGATTCAACAAAGATATAATATTGTCGTGGTTTAACCCCAGCCAGCAACTAAACACCACGCAGCCGCTCACTCACTCCCCCCCACCCAGTGGGATGGGGGAGAAAATCGGGAAAAGAAGCAAAACCCATGGGTTGAGATAAGAACGGTTTAATAGAACAGAAAAGAAGAAACTAATAATGATAATGATAACACTAATAAAATGACAACAGTAATAATGAAAGGATTGGAATGTACAAATGATGCGCAGTGCAATTGCTCACCACCCACCGACCGACACCCAGCCAGTCCCCCAGCGGCGATTCCCCACCCCCACTTCCCAGTTCCTATACTGGATGGGACGTCACACGGTATGGAATACACCGTTGGCCAGTTTGGGTCAGGTGCCCTGGCTGTGTCCTGTGCCAACTTCTTGTGCCCCTCCAGCTTTCTCGCTGGCTGGGCATGAGAAGCTGAAAAATCCTTAACTTTAGTGTAAACACTACTGAGCAACAACTGAAAACATCAGTGTTATCAACATTCTTCGCATACTGAACTCAAAACATAGCACTGTACCAGCTACTAGAAGACAGTTAACTCTATCCCAGCTGAAACCAGGACAAATACGTTAGAAAACATCAAGAGCAGTAAGAATTACAAACATACATAGGTTGTTGGAATGTCTTAACATTGATTTGACAACCTACGTATTTCTGTAATTGTACGTATACATACGTTATCAAGTATCTACACTTGCAGTGCTAAAAGGTACCTTTATAGTGTTTCATATCCCTCTTCAGATTATTTAATATACTGTGAAATTTTACTCCTATATCAAGTTTTCTCAAAAGATCCCAAATTATCATTGCTAACAGAGGAGAAAAAGAGACTTCTTATTCACAGGAGTGTGACACATATGCTGTGCAAAAAATGGCTGAAATTCCCAACACAAACTTCTTTCCAGATTGTAGCACTTATTACAAAATGGTAGAGTGCAGCTCTCCGCTTGCTGCAGAAAAAATTGAGACTGAAAACACATCATCATTGATGATGACTTAATTTATGCTGATTGAAGCAATATGAAAACTTCGAATGATTTTTTTAAGCCTTCCTGTGACACAGAGAAAGCTCAGTTTATTCCTATGGACTTATACCTATGTAAAACACAGTGTCAACCTGCAATTAAAAAAAAGTTCATTTATGAAAAAGAATCCTAAGAATGTTGCATTATACAACTGAATAAAACTGTACATTAAAAGGGAATCAAAATAAGAACCACATAATATATTATGAAAAAAAACCCCCACAACCAAACCTATTTGAGCCATTCTTTATAAGTCTGTATAACCAAGTACACGTACAGTTCCTGCCACCAGGAAAGAGGGAGTTAAATTGCCTTTCCTTTTCTTTCCTTTCCTTTCCTTCCCTCCTAATGAACACCTGTTCAAAAGGAAGGGCTATTAAAAGAGCCAGAAGAGTAACAGGAAGGGTAGTGTGTTTGGAGGAAGTCACAGATCCTTAGGTGGGCACAGAGGCTTGGGCTGATCTGCAGGACAGTGAAATTCTGGTTTGTTAGTTGCACTGTATTCATCGATATTTAAGGTCAGACCGAATTGCTTAGCAGACTTCATTATTTACTGCTCCGTCACTCCTGTTAGTTATCCTGTGAGCTCACAGAATATTTTGGAACAGTCAACGCAAATGCTAAGAGACCAAACTACTGAGTTATAGCAGCATTATGTGAAGTGTCCACATGCATTTCACTCTGAGCTCACCATAAATTCAAATTAGTAGGTTCTAAATAGCAAGGCCACAATTTAAGTTCTTAAGATTGCATCAACTTAATAATGACTTTCTTTGGAAGAGGTGGCACTTTCACTGTTTGAAAAGCAGACAGTATTTTGGGTGAAGAAATCAGAGTCTGAGCTCCTAATTTCTAAGTCTGTAAAATTTTAAAAGAAGCTTATCAGTATCTAACAACCTGTTTTAGCACTAAGTGCCTTAGTACCAAGAACAGAGTGAGAAAGGAAAAAGATAGACCACACCGACTTTATCTGACTGGTGTGAAGAAAGTGATTTTGCACCCTTACTGCCGTTACCATAGTGAGAAACGGCTACACTACAGATGTCCTATGAGAACAGCAAAACATGAAAAATCCTCACAGCAAAGTTGTTAAAAGTTGCTTTTTGGAATAAAAGCTTGAGGCTTGCTGAAAACTGAAAAAAACCCCCAACCAATAGGGTAAACATTTCCAGCATTTCCTCAATAGTCTCATTTGTAGTGGGTCTAAAGCTATATCCATAGCAATAAAATTAATTCAGAGAGCAGTGGCACCCTGCAAATATTAACCAGCTCTTTTGTTGTCTGTCAGTTTATCACCCGCCAGCTAGTGCTTTACACCTTTGGAAGTTGAAGACGAAAACTTTCTACTTACTGTCACAAATAAAAATATTACTCAGTAATTTCAGTTCTTTTTGAGTCCAAATATACTGCACTGATTGTATACATAACAGAGCGGTTTAAGCAACACATGATTTTTAAAACAGTAAGACTTACCAATCCACTTAAGGCTAAAATCCAGATGTAGGAACCAGAGGTTAAGAGCTAGAAGACAAGAGCAGTGATTTAAAATTTTAATTTTACAAAGCTGTTGTTGTCTGAACTACTATGTTGCAATATTATATAGGCTATGTACTTATCATGACAATGGGAGAAGTCAGACACTTATCTCCATGAAAATTCAGTTTAACATTAAAAAAAGATGTATTCCAGCAGCAGAAGTGGAAAAAACACAGGGATCCAACAATTGTTCTCCTTCTACAGAACAATACATTTTATTTTCATATAGCATACTAAGTATAACAGGATGTCAGTTATAGGCTGCACAGAAAAACAAGTCTGAAAGATAGACTGAAGCAAAGGAAATGACTCAGCAGCAATAGAAGAGTTCCAAGCAGGGCAGGCAGTGCAAGTGAAGCTCTCAGATGTGCAGTCACAGAGAGACTAAGCATGAGCATCAAAATTAAAGAAATAAAGTTCTCACCCAGCAGCCTATTTGTCGACATAAAATCCAGAAATAGGTTGGAGTGAATTTTTAAGAAAATCCTGATAAGCCAACAGGGCAGCCCATTGTTTCTAGTAACGTGATTAATCACCTGGAAAAGGTTATTACCAACTGGAAAAATAGGCTGAAAATTAGACTAATGCTGGTTACTAAAATAGTTCTGCAAGATGCTGACTGAATCATGAGAACACCTTCCCTCTAGACTTCTGACTATGGAAAGAGTGACTTGAGATAAGGGCAGAGTTTACAGAGGAGGAGAAGGCAAATGACTTTTCCCTCCGCCTCTGTGTGATGGCAGCAACCGTTCGGTACACAGCAGGGAAAGATCCAGCGAAGATACAGTGATTAGTAACAGCAGTGATCTGTACCGAAGGTGGTGTGTGTATGAAAGCAAAAGGCAAAGGACACGATGAAAAAGAGCTCAGACAATATCATGGCTTGCCCAAAGACCGGAATAATAGTGGTATTCATGGGTTTGGAAGAGAGGAAACAAGATTTCTGAAAGATCAAGAAAATAAGGTGTTGGAGCAGAAGTTGAAGGAATCCAAAGGCTGAACAGCAAAAGGGATGAATGAAATGTTCAGGTGGAGCACAAGCCAATATTCTGAAACTGACCATTCATTCTAAAATACTCACTACCACGCTTCACATAACTACGGTGCTTTCCGTTGCTAGTGCTAGAGCTATTTTTGAGTCCCTGTAATATATAAAAATGAGTATAATTTCTCCTAAGTTTGCACATCTCCTGTTTCATAATTCAGGTTGTGACATGAGTGTCCGTTCATTTCTAGGCTGCTGGGGGTTTTTTGTTGTTGTTGGTTTTGAACAATTATTGCCTTTCTGTACCAAGTACCTATATTTTTCCACTCAAATTTAACATAATACTACATGATATTGCTATGCTCTACATTACACTATTTTAAATTATCTGTCACATGGTAATGCTCAATATACAAATAATATTAATTTATATAAAAGTGGAATTCAGCCAAAACCTTGATTATTTACTGACAGTCTTACCATAGAAAAATACTGTATTCTATAGCTTTGTTTGAGCTCTAACAGACAAGGGGAAAATAAACAAAATCAAGAATACAAGCAAATTAGAAAGGTAAAAAGATACATATGCCTTATCATCAGGTTTTGTTTTCATCTGGTTTTGTCTAGTTCATTTTGTTGACCAAAAAAAAAAAATTGTAGAATTGTCTATTATATTATATTATATATATATTATATATGTCCTGTGCAAGACAATCAAGACAGAAGACAATGGAAGAACAGATCACTTGCCCACCACTTCAGCATGTAGAAATGCATACTAGCAACACACGTTTTTCAATATTTTAGTTGATGGGACAGTCACTAGCTAAACATATGTGGAATCATACATGCGGAAGCATCAAAATTTCATAGATGAACATGCAGAAATACTAATTACTACATTAGTAATTCATTAAAAGATGAACAAGCAAGTACATACCATACCTGTAAACCCAGTATGTAGACCAGTGTCTTGTTTGTGATAGAAAAGTGGCCTAATACTTGTGCCACCTGCACTCTTGGAATGGAGGAATAAAATGGTACAAACAGTGCAAACACAGGACCCAAGCTGCAAAAAGAAAGATATAGATGGTTAATAAGAATGATATTAGCAACAGTAGTGCAAAACAATAAAAAAGGAATTAATCCTAAGTACATAACAATCAAAATATAATAACCACCTTGCAAACAAAGGTGTTCCTTGGGAACCAACGATTAGATAACTTGCAGCATTCAGGATAATAGATTCATTAGCAAATATGAAGAAAAGGTGGCAAAAAGCATCTTATTTCCAAATGTTTAGGATTGGAAGCAGCAGAGAAGGCAACATATTTAGTCTAATAGCAGACTTTCTACGAAACACAGCACACAAAGAACAGCAGTAGTCTCCTGCATCAGAACAAAACCTCTTTGATTCAAATGGACAAATGGTGAGGATTATACCTTTCCCAAAGGTTATGGAAACGACTTCACTTATGAAATTAAGCTCCTATTATTTGCCCAGGCTGTGTTACAGGATTGCCAATAGACTGCAGGATCTAAGACGGGAATATCAACAGTTTGATTTAACTTCCCTATGCCAGCGACTTCCACGGCCCTACAAATAACTAACTTTCTTTAGGGTCCTCACCTTAATCACAGCACAAGATGTTTATTAAGTTTCTAAACCCTCACTGGAAGCAGTTTCAGAAATTTAAGACTCAAGCACCTTTTACAATGACCAGTACCTAGATTGAACTTGTGAACATAAACTAGCGCATCTCATCCATATACCCAGATACAAAACCTGTGTTCCTCATAATAAAACACCCAGAAAACTGAACGATGTATTAATGACAACACAAGAGGCCACAGCAGAACCAATGCCAAAGGCATGAATGTGGGAGATTGTAGAACAAAAATACTTCCTAGGATAGAGAAGGGGAACAAAAAAGGTCGCTTCAGGTGCACATCTCCCCCAGCTGAATCCTTGCCCGTGGTTCTGTGTTGTCTTGTGTCTGAGAGGTGTGGGATGCTGCACGGGGTAATTTTTCACTGCTCACCAGCTTATCAAAACTTTCAGGAGTTGCAGTTTCCACAGGCCTTTACATGAAAGGGATCTTAGCTGGAATTCTGCAAATAGCACAAACCAGGACCTAAATAACTTGAAGTGTTCACTCAAAAATACATTTCCCTTCTGGAGGAACTATTGATAGGAATAATACTATGTGAAATGACTATCTGAATATCAAAACTTACATTTCCTGAATAACTGCCAAATGCAACACCCACAGCTATGAAAAAAAACCCCTTCAAATATTATTTTTACCCATTTAATGGGCTGTGGCTTAAAAGCATTTCATTATAATTTTGTTATATCTGAAGTTCAGCTTGCTGAAAAGCTTCCTCTCTGAGGACTTAACTACAGCTTAATTATAGAAACATTTTTAGTACCATCCGTTTAACACACAGTCAGATGCACTTGAATGTATAGAGAATGCTAACTCAGGAACTACTGAAAAATGTTCAATTTTGCATATAATCCTTCTTACATAAACAGAAAACACCTGTATAAACACACACAACACATTCTTAAAATAAATTTAAATTATTTAAGTTGTAGGAGTCTATAGGCAGAGCTATAAGAGTGCCACATAGAAAAGTAATTCATCAGAAGTGCTTCCATTGTGGACAATATTCACTGAAGTAAACCAGATTTTATAAGTGAAGAGAGATGAAAAACAAAGAAAAAAGATCTTTTCCCTTCTTAGAAAAGTAATTTAAAATGATTTCTTTCTACTTTTACCAAATGACCTGAGGGAGCACCAAAATTGTGGTGTGCTTTTCAGGTTTTATTCCTCCTGTGATAAATAGTGACTCAGAAACAGAGATTTCACATGCAAGAGTGCACTCAATCGTAAGATGGGAAAGTACAAAAAGGAATTTCCCATGACTGCAAGTGCATTTTAAAAAGAGATTAGAGAATGTTGAAAGGTTCCTTAAATGTTAAAATTCACCATTAATGTAAACAGAGACCACAGAAAACACCACCCCAGTCGAGGGTAGTGACGTGTGTAATTCAAAGTCCAGTGTCTGACACTGCTCAGTATCTGAAAATCTAGAGGAGCTAGAGGAAACCTAGTGATGGACCTTTTCTCCTAAAACAGTAAGTTCGTAGGCACCACAGACATATGCCTCCAAAGACAACAGGTGGGTTTTTTTAGACAGAGTTCACATCTAGTATAAATAGGTATTACACAAATATTCAGGAATCATTTTTTAAAATGTCAAAACTAGTGCCCTTCAAAATATTTTGTGAAACTCATTTGTACAGGTGACTCCAGTGTGTGAAAATTTATTCTGATTACTTTTAAACTTTTGCCCTCAACCTTCATTATGTAATTCTGTACTTTTACCTTGAAAATTTCAATTAATCTTTTCTGTTGCCTTCAGAATTTTCTATACATCACTCACGCCTTGTTTTAGAATATCTATAAGGAGATGCTGCTTATCTACAACGAGTCTGTCAGAGGAGTTACCTACGTAACAATACTAGAATATGACTGACATAGTCAGGGACAACAAAAGGACAGCTATGGAAAACGTGGACCCATTGCCCGGTGGAAAAAGGGACCTAGTGACAAAGGACATGAAAAAAGCCAAGGCACTTGATGCCTTTTTCACCTCAATTTTCCCTGGTTAGTTTTGCCCTCGGGCCTCCCAGGTCCCCAAGCCTCCTGCGAGACTGGAGCAACACCTGCCCTAAAGGAAGACAGTTAGGAAGCTCTTGAGCCCAGCTGGCCATACTGGAGTCAACGGGACCAGATGGGATGTAACTCAGGGCGCTGAGGGAGATGGCCCATGTTATCATCACCGAAACATCATGTTGATCAGGGCAGGTTCCCGATGACTGGAAAAATGCAAATGTCACACCCATCTTCAATGAGGGCAAGAAGAGGATTCAGGTAGCTACAAGCCTCACTTCTGTCCCTGGGAAAGTCATAGAGCAAATCTCCTAGAAGCCATTGCCAGCCACACGACAGACAGATTGCTAATATCCCGTATGGATTTACCAAGGGTGACTCTGGCGCTGTGGACAAGGGAGGGGAAGGCAGCGAATGTTGTACGCTCTGCCTTTAGGATGGCCTTTGACTCAGCCTCCTCTTGCGTCCATGAAGAAAAACTGGGGAGATATGGACCGGATAAGTAGATTAGAAGGAAACTGGGTGCACTGCTGGACTCAAAGGCTTTTGACCAGCAGTACAAAGCCCAAGCGGCAGCCAGTTATCAGCAGCTTCCCCCAGGGATTCAACACTGGGGCCAACACTATTTACTGTCTTTATTAACAAGCTGGATGATGGGACAGAGTGCACCCTCGGCGAGTTGGTGAATGGCATCAAGTTGGAGGGAGCAGTCAACGCTTGGGAGAGCAGGGCCTCATTCAGCTGTTCCTTGATGGGCTGGAGAAATGGGCTGACAGGAACCTGACGGAGTTCAACAAAACTAACTGCGGAGTCTTCCACCTGCCTCGGAATAACCCTGTGCAACAGTATAGACTGGCTAGAAAACAGATTTGCAGACAAGGAGCTAGAGAATCCTTCGAATGTTAATCAGCAGTTCGCCCTTGCAGGAAAGGTCAATCGCACACAGGACTGCATTACCAAGCGCGTAGTCACCAGGCCAAGAGAAGTGATTGCTCAGCACTTCTGAGCCTGAACCTGAATCGTGGTGTCCACTTTTGGGCTCCTCGCTTCAAGAAAGGCGCTGATATACTGGAACAAGTCCAGCTGTGGGTAATAATGGTCCAGTACTGTAGCAGGTTGCCCGGAGCTAGAATCTCCATCCTCAGAGATACAGCCTGGACACACAGCCCTAAGTAACCTGTTCTCGTTGGACATGCTTTGAACCCAGGGTTGAAATAGATGACTGCCAGCGGCCCTGCCAAACCTAAGCTACTCTATTCTTCTGTGAATAATCAAAGCCCTGTTCCCGAAGCTCATGATCATTGGAGGAATTTCTGTTCCTGTATTTCAGTAGGCAGGTACAAACATCCATCCATGTACTGCAAATAAAAGGGCTGGTTCTTTTAATTATGTTAATTAATTGTTTGGTAACATACAGTCAGATTAAACATCTACAAGTGGAGAACATACTCTTATTGAAGGACTACTTCAATTCTCTCTTTTCCTTCACTTCACTCTTTTCCTCTTATTTTTGCTTTTCCCCTCATCCTTTTTAAGCTCCTTTCCTCTACTTTCCCATACTTTCTCTCCTATTCCAGAGACCTTTGTCCCAGCCCTTTGTTTATTACTTTATGAGAATATCAGGAACATCAGGAACATTTCAAGCGCCATGATTAACTTCTGCTAGAAACTTGAGATGTCTGTGTGCAAAGAAAGGCCATATACACAAATGCATGCTGACTCTAAACTGAGTTTATGCCCACTTCATGTTCAGGAAGTTAATTTCAGTCATGAGTTAGAAAATAAAACTTTCAAACAAAACAGAAAGCTCTAAACCCCAAAAGATTAAATTCTAGAGTTGGAACACTCTATATGGACACCATATCCATCCCAAAGGTGTACTGTAATAGCAGGCTCTACAACAATTATATCCTCATTTCAAAGAGCATGTTAAATTTCAACATTTGCAGTGAAAAAGAAACACAGCAGACCAGACGGGAACATTCTACATCGTATGAGGTGATGAGATTGGTTTTGCAGAGAAAAAAAAACAAAACAACAACTTGAAGAAACAATAACCTTGAAAAAAATAAACCAGAGACGTAGAAACTACTGGCAGAGAAGAAAGAATCAGGGGCAAGTACTTCTCATAAGAGAAACACGCTACTTAAATTTTAAAATGGTGAATATTAAATGCAGATTAAAATAAAACATTTTAACATCAGTAAATATATGCACAAAATACAGAAAAAATGGTTCTAAAATGTATGAACAAACAGGTAGAAAGCTAAATGTTACTTCTGCAAAAATATCTGCTGTTGTTAATGGAAGTTCTGCGGGATTAAACTTGCAGAAATAACCTGTTATTTTATTCAGAATGAGTCACTACACTTACCAACTGTGGTGCTGTATTTTTCTTCATTTAAGTTCTTCATAAAAACATTAACGTGACAAATTCACAACCACGTATTTTGGGGGGAACTAAAAATATCAGTTGTAAAAGCAGCTGCAGATAATACAGAGCATGTAAACAGCGTGCTTGTAATTACGTATATTATGTAATATGTACTTATGTAATTATGAAGTTACTAAGTTACTTCAGTGCTCTGTGTTCCTATAGACTGTCCAGACACTGCCATATTACACTTAAGATGCCAGCCTTCATTCTGAAAATGTTAAACATTCTTAGTAACGTTCCTTAAAATGAGGTAGCTCCCTGGAATATGACCACCCTTGATAGTTGGGATCCTCTGCCTGATGGAGCCCAGGACTCAAAGGAACCATTTATTGCACCCAACCCTTCCACTACAGGGGAGCAGGACATCCCAGTGCCTGAGGCCTCTCAATACCAGCAAAAGCATTAGGGTACGTTACCCAATACTCATGTATCTAACTGCCAGTATTTCACAGGAATGCAGGAAGAAAGCAGAAAAAAAAAACAACCAACCAAGACAAAATGTGAAGTTGTGCATCTTGAGGAGAAAATAAAGGTTCCTCCCGTCCACGGATATCTCAGCAGAATTACTGCAACTTTGGGTTCATTAAAATATGAGACCAACCAACCAACCGAATGCTTTACAATCCCTTCATGAAGACAGCAGTCAGACACCCACATCTCCTAAAATCCTGGCATTTATTTTTTCATGCCAAGACCATCCAACAATTTATTTTGTAAACTGCTCAGCTCCATTGTAAACCAGTTTCGAGTTCCCCTCCTTTCCCATTGGTGAGCTAATATAGACCTCTCCTCTTCTGCTGACTAGAATCTTTCTTCCAATTTCAGTTTAATTTATTCCTCATTAATAAGATGCTAACATATGTAATCATTATTCTTTAGCTTTTTCTAGAAAGATCAGTTAATCCTATCTCCCCTCAACCTTTGTTGTGCAAAGCTGACTTACAGTACCTGACCATTTCTAATCTACCAGGCTGCTGCAATACACAACATAAAATTTCTTCAGCTAGGCATTCACAATGTACTGCCCTCAGGGAAGCAATTACTGCAGACCATCAAAGAATTATTCAGGTACACCACTGTGAAGATAATGTCTATTTTTATTTTTTAAATCAAGGCCCCTGTCCTTTATTTAAATATGATTAGCATGCTGCCATTCATGCGAACGCCAAAGTATGGAGATACAGACGAAACCGATGGAGCGGTATAGGAATGGCTGGCCAAATCCTGTGCCACAAATGAGTACAGTATCACAGGGACAACTGTTTACCCTTAACTGATAAGTTATTAATGTCAGCTAGGTGTTACAGAGTTAGTTACCCATGCTTACCCACTAACAGTTGCTGCTCTGCATCAGATGTCTGCAGCAAGTGATTGATGATAAGAGCTTACCGGGTAGCTTTGCTTTCATGTCTGATCCTATTAACCAAACCAGAGTTTGAGTTCAGCAAGAGAGAGGAGCTTGCACCTTTCTAAAAGGCAGGGGCTCCCAGTGAATCCTATACGCGGCTAAATCTGGCACAGAAACTGGAGCTAGGCAGAAGACATGAAGGTGTGAAGAAACGTTGAAGGGATTTAGATGGCAGAGTATTTTGTTGAGGAGGTGCAGTTTAACAGCTGTATTGAAATTTTTAGTGTCCTAAATTCATTTAGACTTGGGTGCTTAATTTCTTCTTCTTCATCTAGATTAACCTAACACATTTTATTTGGCCTCCACAGAGTTACTGTGACTCACTGGTGAGTCATCATTTACTGTTCCTCTAACTCAAATCACTTGAGAAATCATGTTTGTCCTCAAAAAACCACAGAATTCAGCTACAGGTTAGTTCTAGACACCTGACATGTCTCCCAGAAAAGAAAAGGAGTTAATTTTAGAAGGAAAGGCAGTTTTGCAGTTAAGAAACAGGCTGGCTGGATTCATTTTCTGGTTGATCCATAAACACCCTGTGTAATTCAGAAGTCATTTCTTACCTTGGGTAGTAGCTCGCTAGATATGGAATTGTGAAGTTAAATTCAGTACCATTTGTAAACTGCTCAAATAGAGTAGGGACTAAGTAAGCAGACAGAAAATAAATCATCACAGGCATCACAACATACTGGTCAAAATATTAACTGCACTCCTTTGATGTCACCACCTCTGAAAGTAACAAATTAGTATATTAATTTACACGTTACTCTCCTTGCATGCCAAAAGCAAAACAGTAAGCTTTTGCACACAAACAGTAACACCAAACATATATCACGCTTTCTGAAGCACATAATTTCTTGGTTTAAATGTTCAAATCCTGGGACAGTCAAACAGATATTGGAGAAACAGCAGCTGTGTAAGAACAGAAAACAAATAGCTAGAAGGATAAATAGCAAGTGAAAGAATGCAACCTCTATCATTTAGTTCAAGCAATTAACATCACATCATGCTAGGCTGGGTTGGTAGCTAATACATCAGTGTGACTCAACGGGTACAATCTAGTAATGTATCTTAATCAAAGGAAGGCAATATTTTATCAGATCTGAGCAGGAAACACATATTGGCATTATTTTATAATGGTAAGACTATACTGAAATAAACATTTCCTTTAATATGAAGCTGTGGTACTAACATCAGCCCTTGAGCGAAGACTACTACATGCCTGTGTATCTCAAGATTTCCCATTTCTACTACATATTTTTGCTGCTGGACAGGGAACCACACTGCAGTATAACTTTATGTACATATGAAGCAAGCTCCCTGTGCAATTTCCCTTTAAATAGTCTTTAATTCTCATTACATCATTTAAAGAGATTCTACTCTGTGATGAAGCTGAATAATTAAAAAATAATTCAAAAACAAGAAAGTAAAAAAAAAACAGAATAAGACCAGTAAGTTCTCTCAAAGACTTTCTGAATCTCGTGTTAAAAGATAAATGCCCCATAAAAACCGAGGAGTTGAAAGCCCTAGACTGAGCCCTTCAGCTCCCTGGCATCTAAGGGGAATCAAGCCATGTCTGCACTGGGAGTTCAGCACCTGAAAAATCAGTGTACAGTGCCAACTAAATGCTCCAAGTAGGCACAAAACTAGCTCACAAGGCTCTACTTCGTTCTGCTATAGCAAAAACATTTTCCGTAAGACAAGGTACATTTAGTAAAGTTTAACTTTGTGTCATTAGATCTGCATTGACTTTAGGCTTTCTGATGAGATGGACATGCTAGTTGAGATCATATATCTGCACACCTCCAACACTACAATGTCAGCAAAGGCTTATACCGTGAACACAGCCCTAACGTTTGGAAAGAGGCATTCTACCCACCATGGGTTGGACACATCATCATGCCTACTTGCTGGTTCTTTAAAATCAGGCCACTAAATGAGGCCACTTTAAAGACAAATAGTCCTTTGCAGTCATGAACGATCAGTATGAGTTCTGGGGGAAAATCCCAGGTAACTCTCAACCACAGCCTCTAACAGCAAACGACAGGGTTTTCCATCTATCTCTGATCTCCAAAACCCTCTTAACAAACACACAATTTAACTCTTAGATCAACATTCTTTGCCCAGAAACAACGTTATTCCAGGTAACAACGGGTTACCTCACAATTTGACATCCCATTCCTTTCCTATTCCCTAGCTGCCCATTCTTATCAATATCATTTTAGCGGAATCAGATACGTGTTTTAAAAGCTTTTTATCTTTAATGTGTTTACCTTACATGTGTATTATTATTACTATTATCCTTGCTCAAAATCCAATAAATGGCTTACAAAGGCACACATCCTCATTAATCTCTCGAACCACCAGAGCTCTTCAACTCCCTTACATATTTTCAAAGGGCATTTCTGTAAAGCCTCATCATTACGATACTAAAACAGTGCTGGGAATGTACACAGGCTGTCCAGACGTCTGTTTTTACACAGTATCTCAGTATGCCTCAGTTCTGAGGTTTGCTTGTGCTCTGTCAGATTTGATCAGTAAGAAGCAGTTTTAAAGCATGTATTGATCATACAGTTCTTTGCTACAAACTAAATTTAAGTTATTTTTAAATGCAAATGGCATATAAACAAAGTTTTTCACTCAGGGATTTTAGTTGGTCAACAGTTAGTCAAGCAAACCTCTGGGTAAAGTCCCTTCTATGAAAGTCGGTAATGCGTAACTTCAGGGGGGAGGCAGGAGGGTTGTTTCTAATTACTCTCTTTGAACAGACTAATTGTAAAAGGATTAAAAATAGATGCTTTCACATCCCATAAAACAGTAGGCAGCAAATCAAGACCAGCGTACAAACAAGGGTTTTTTTTAAGCACTTGAAAAAACCTACCCCTCCCACAAAAGAGACTCACGTCATCAGTCTTGAAAACAATGTGCAAGGGTAAACTTTCGCAGTCAAGCCATCCTGCTAATGCCCTTAACTGCTCAAAGGATCCAAGAAGCTACAGATATGTAAGTACAGAAAAGAATTAACTTTTAAAAATTTTTCACTGAACAACAGCAAACAATTCCAGAAAGATTATTTCTTTTTTGCATTATACTGAATATTTTCATGTGGTAGGAAGGATAAATGATCTTTGGATGGGAGACAAGGCTCGTGGAAGAAATTCTGTGATATTTCATGTTTACACATTAATATGCTGCCAGTTAATTTTTATTTAAAGGATCTGTTGACCCACAGCATCAACAAGTTATTTCAAGTCCTTTTTTATAACACAGCCTTTCGGCAATCACAGGGAAACACTGGATAAGCTAATGCAGTATCAAATTTTTTTAGCAATAGTAATTTAAATTATGCTAATGCAGAAATAACAGATGTACAAATAGTAAGGGAAGCATCTTAAGTCATTCACCGAACCTTGCAGCCTTAAACAAATCCACACTATGGTCATGAATGCATAGCTTGCTCTATCACATGTGCTTCTCACCTATGAAACAGCCTTTACTATCAGCTCAAGAACTCCTCAGTCACTCTTCTCATGCTTAAATATTGCAACAGTATATTTTAAGAATTCAAAGTTTTACAAGCTAATTCCTCTTTTACCTTCTGACATGCATTTCTTTCAAAGTTTTCAGAAGGAATTCTTTTTCTGAATCACACTCACCAAATGTCTTTCTCCTTATTACTTATCTTCATGCCACAAAGCTGAAGAAATATTTAAAGTGGTACGATTTTTATACATCTTCCCAATTAAAAAGGATCCATTTTTCCCATTATACTGGCAAAACAAGATAGACTGTTCAACAGACAATAACTCAACTATTATTTATCTTAAAAAACAGAGACGGCATGCATGCCTTTGAGCACAGAATACAAGAGATCTGTCTAACATTTTCATGGCTCCTCCTGAAGAGATGAGGGAACTGAAAACTTACCTGGCAATTAGTCTTTAAAAGCTCAAATCTCATCCCTTTCTGTTCGAAAAATTGAGGAATCTGTATCCATGTAATAAATAATGAATTTAAGCTAGAGTTCTGAAGTTGTAATCCCTAAAATTAAAAACTGTACCTGTACAGGTCATATAAAAGGTGTGCATGTTTTCTAGTACTAAAATACAAATAATTATTTGACCCCTTTTTTCTTCTGCTTGTAGGAATGTAATTGTCAGTGGCTCAGCTTCTTATTTTGTTTAGTTGCTACATTTTAGGATCTCTCCTTTTTACATTCAGTATACTTAGGCAAGTAAACCAAAGGAAGGATAATCATCTCTGCATCAGCACAGCTCTTCACATTAACATGCATCTCTGGCAGAGATGATTTATGTTAGATAGTTCTCACACTTTTCATAGGACGGATCACATTTGGAAACAGAGATCTAACAGATAACAGCAAGACATGTACACTTCAAATGACTTCCACTTTTTAACTAGTTATGCAGCACTTCAACTCAACTTCTTTATTTCCATTTCGCTTACTGTAGCTGCTACTATTTTTAAGCGCCAAAAGTAACTGTCGTACAACTTTTTAAAATCTGTAGTAGTAGATAAAAGCAGGACCATAAAGATCCCACCCACAGCGTATGCATCTGCAAATTTTGTTAAGCACTTAAAGAATATTATAATTCTTCATAGCCATCATTAAGACAATTTCATTCATGAAAGGCATACTTCGGATTCTCTGACACGTGGCTTACAAATTTGGCTTTAGTACTCCAACGAATTTGGGTCTATACCAAGGAAGAATAAAAGCACTAGCCTGGAAACTCTCCCACCAAAATTAGCTGTGGGTTGTGACCTGGGGATTCAGTCTTCAGGTCATTAGGCCTACTCGTTGTCATTTAGGACACAAAACTCAATAGCTTTTGAAAAAAGATAAATTAACATAATGCACTAGAAGTGTATGAGTATTAAAGTATTAGAAAGGAACAGGAAGCTTTAGGACACGCCTGTCTCTTGCCTCAGCTTTTATTAAACGACATGCAGCTCCCAAGCTGCCAATACATACACCTAGATATAGGTACCTTAGGTATATGTTCTTTTTATACTAACAGTGTGTTCTACTATGCAACTTAGCATGCACACTTTTTAACATATATAACTTAGTTGAATCAAGCCTTTTTCTCAGAGAAAACACTCTGCAATGAAGATCACTTGTATGGTAAATTAGAAATTCAAACAGTAAATATGACTGGTCAACAGAAAACAATTAATTTTAGAGATTAAGGTAAAAATTAAACCTACATAACCACAGCACTGCATATTTCCCATCTTCTACTGTTTTGAAACTGTAAGACTTAGACAGCTTAACACCTACAGAGGATTGCAAGCTCAGTAAATCCTCAGGTCAGGCACTGCAGGGAAAGAGAATTCTCTTTCCCAACCATTCCTTTTAAATCATTTACACTCTTTATGCGTACATAAACAACATTATTCCCCAATACTGTTTGTTAAAGAAATATTGTCCATCTCAAAGTGACTAAACCATACTATGTATAGAGCCAGGAGACATCTTTCTAATGATCTGCTGTGCCTTTCCGAGAATTTAATTAGTATCCCTCTTAAATTAGCTACTGGACAGATGGACCAGGGATTCATCTCCAAAGAATGAAAATTATGACGAGAGACAGACAAATCACACATTAGATTACAATACACAGTTACAGCCTTCTACATGTTCCCTGTTCTGCTGAAAAGACAGATGGTGCTCCTTCAGCAAAAGCAGGAGATGAGAACAAGAAGAAAACCCATTTTGCATACAGAGAGCCTTTATCACTGCTTGCACACAGTCCAAACCCATGTAATCTAAGGTTGCAACACTGCAATTGCTGGCTCATCATTTAAGTCTCTGCTTGTCAATAGTTAAAAGTATGTAACATTATGACACTACATATAAAGCTCATCATACATGAACATCTTTATGAACCAGGGCTTTGGATTATGTAGTACTTCCAGACTGGAGCCACCATTCTGTTCGACAAACACCTTTTGCAGCGGGGACTCTGCTCTGAGCTGGGCTTTTGTATACTGCAGTATAAATGTAAAACAAATGAATGATGCTAGTCAAATGACTTCACAGAAAACCAGTCTCCTAAAACAACTTATTTTCCTTCTTTGATGAGATTACAAAATTGGCTTAAAAAGGCACCTGCACAGATTTCAGACATGCTAGATTTTGTAAGCAGCTTGACATGGTACTGTGTTTTTTCTTCCCCGAGTGGATACTATTGCTATCAAATATCAAGAGAGAACACAGAATAGACCAAAAGCTGGCTAGCTAACAAATCTCATCAAGTAATTGGCTAAAGAAAATATTTTTTTTCCATTGGTGGTCAGAAAGCAAATACAATGCTAAGACTTAAAAACAGCAAGTGAGAGAACAATAAAGAACAACCTGCACTGGTCGTAAGCCTGGGCATAACATTAAAATTAATTTTAAACTCTCCCAGGCGTAAGGTCCTCCCAGCTAGAAGCAGAGAGCAATGGTCATGCCCCTAGACTGGAGATATCCTAGGACACAGTGAATCTGAGAAGTACTCCAGGATCACAGCGAACTCACTTCCCAAGCTTCCAGTGCAATGCTACACAACTCTATCTCGGATACCTAATCGACCAAGCAGAAAAAGCAGGGCCGTAGTGGTGAGTATGTTTCCAGGTACACCAGTACCAAGAGGCACCTGGAACCCCATTTCCTGTGTGGGACTAAGCTGAGGTTAGAACAGGCGTCACGGGATTATTTTGCCTTGCGATGAGACATTTGAGAACTTCACCTTGAATTGCCAAAACCGTGAGATTGTATAAAGGGGAAAGGCTCAACAAAAACAGCAACTGCAGATTAATTTCAGAGAAGTTCAAACAAGACACAGCCACATTTTTTAACAGGGAGGTTGATTGACCAAAAACTACAGTACAAATGGCTAATTTGCTTTCTCTTCAGTTCTCCAAATCAAGACCAAACAGCATTTTAGAAAATATGCTTTAAATGAAAAGTTAGTGGAATCCATAACAAATAACTAAAATAGTAACATAACCTGGATTACACAGGAGGTCACATTAAATGAGTAAGTGGTCTGTGTCACTGAGCATCACGTGTCTGCAGACTCAGAAAACATAAAAACCTGAACAATCTTCTTTACAACACCAATATAAAGACAGGAATTTTAAATACTTTATGCCTTAAAATTTTGCATGTACCTCTATGACAAAAAAATGTGACAATGTTTTCTAAAATTATTAAATTGGTAAGGTAAATTAATGTTACCTTTTTTTCAAGTATATACTTCAAAATAGTATCACTAATAAACTCAGAAAGCCACTGAGGAAGGGTATTTAATCCAACAACCTAGAGGAGCAAACATTTTGGTAGTGATTCTAGGGGGTAGCTTCAATGGTGCATCTGGATTTGGGACAGTAAATGGCCATGTTCTCATAAGGTATTCAGACACACAGCTCATAAAATCAGTAAGAATTAAGTCCTGCTAGTCTGAGGTTTGCAGCAGTAAGGAGGTAACATTCTCCATTTTTGCTCCAAGAATGCAAAACACACAAAAAATACGCAAAATGGGCCTGTTGCTGTTTTTTCAGATGCATTCTGTGGAGGATGTCATATGCTTTGTATGTATAATAAATTGATCACTAAGGACTGCTGCCAAGAAATAAACAGCAACCTGACACAAGGAATAGGATTAAAAAAGAAGTCTTGTCTTCCTTAATAGTCTAGACACCTTTTAGGAAGAAAGTGTTTTTTTAAATGCAGCCCTGTTCAAGATTGACAAGAAAAGGTTAAATACTTGCAGAGGTGAATGGAGTTCATCCAACAACAGTAAGAGCTCAGATGTACAAAGAAGTTACCATAGGTCAGGTGATGTGCATAAACTTGATGGCAGCAACTTCATCATCTGTTTGGGCCCCAAACCAGATACAGTATCTCAGGTTTTGTTGTTTTTTTTTTTTTTTAAATGAAATATATTCAGGTAATATAGCACCTAGACACCATGGGCAAAAATGCCCATACATACCTACCTATAGAGAAAATACTAACACTCATGTAGAGTATTATAAAATGTGCTCCCTATATTAACAGCCAAAATATTTGGGGGATAAGAGAGGATCAAAAAGAACACTTTCCCCACCCAGGGCTGATTCCCACAGCAGGCAGAAGAGCCTGCTGACATCCTCTGTCAAGGAGCACAGCTTAGCTGACGTGCACGCTGCCCTGGAAGGCCCGTGAGCTGTGGTCCTCCAGCTTTCTTCTCATCTCTTTGTGGCCAGTTTGTCCTGCCATGGAACTGCTCCCCACGTATACCCATGCTAGCACCACGGATAGACACAAACTCTCTCTCAGCTAGGACTACTTCTCAATATAGCCGTGGTTTTATGCAAGGGTGAACATCCTATTTTAAGCAACAACAAGTTCTAGATGAATTTATTTAGATTCTGGATAGAATTTATTCTGGATGAATTAAAGATCTGACTTCATAGCACAAAATTAGGTAACATGCATTTTAGGAAATTCTACTCTTAATATTAAAAAAGTATTTCACTGAAATTATGGAATTTTTCCTAAACCATAGTTAAATGTGTTTGTATAATAGATATTCTACATTTTACAAACATTTATAGAAAGACAAATGAACGGACCTGACAATTATGGACATCATTTATGAACCAAAACTATTACAACTTTACAGTGAAAATAAAATTATGCAGTGATATGCTGTAGCTAGCTACTGCAATAGAACTGTTTATCATAAATGGTAGATTATTCTTCCTTACTTATGTTTAAGAAATTATTTTACCTAAATTTCACGGAAGAGATGAGTGCAAGATAGATGTCATGCTGGGAGGGTGAACAAGTAATCAGAAGCACTTAAATAAGAGAAAGAAAAAAAAATACCTCACTGACTGTTATCCAGGTGCCTACACAAAACCCACGCCATCTTCTGCAAAAAGCAGTCTGTTACACTTATATAAAACAAGAGCTACCCTACAGGCTTCTATAAGTGAAAAGACGAAATGGAAGGAAAGTATACCAGAACTGTCCTCAGGGTAATAACTACTGCATTAATCAATCCTCAAACACACTAACACCAAGATACTGTGAACGATGCAGATACAACTAACATAAAATTCCAGACTTTCTTAAGTCTGAACTACAGCTGGACTTGCTATTTACCAGTTTAATTCCCTTATTCAAACCACAAAACTCCCACTTCAGATTTGACTTCCAACCCTGAATGCAGTATTCCCACATCTTGACACATGGTACATACTTCACGGGTGTCTAACAATCAGAACATTGTACATCTATCAGTCAGAAATCACTCACCTGTCTTTCCTACTGCCTGTGCAACACAGCAAACATACACTTACTATACTACCTGGATGCTAAATTTCTTCCTTAAACGTATGTAATATAACTCATTTATGTATTCTAATACACATCATCCACTACCCGCAGGTTTACTGTTTACAGAGAACCTTCTGCACCCTGCTAACCTAGCCAGAAGTCTCATCAGACTTATAATACAGTATGTGTTGCAGGTACATTAGTTGTGAATAACTTGAAACAACTAGGACAATCTCCTCAAAACTGAAAGAAGATACTAACCTTTTAATGCTTTCACAAGTTAATAAAAGAATAATGAATACTTTCTAAAATGCAAAGCTTAAAACCCTTAAAACTGAGATTTTCCAGAAAGACTTTTTTAAGGTACAACAGGCTACAGTTGTTTGTAAATATTGTGTGTTGAAAGGCAGATCCTCAGAACTAACCTAGACATTTTAATTAAAGGTACCAGATGGACTTAAAACTCAGGTTACAACAGCTTTTATCTCCAGATAGTATTCTGCATTAAAGCAAAAGCAATCTTGTTTTGACTGCTGTTTTAATCCATAAATGGTGCCTCCAAGAGGCACCATTTTGCAGAACAGCTGCCTGAGGAGTAATGTTAGGTGCCCCATCCTTTCTGACATTTATGCTTACACTACGCAACTGTCAGGTAACAACACACCTAAGAAATATTTCGCACTGGAAGCAGTATCAACAGGATGGGGTCCTTTCCGTTTCTGAAATTCTACCGGATCATTTTTTATATTTTTAAGTCCCCCAAATCACTGCCACTTTGCAGCTCTTCCATGCTACTTCTGACTGTGCAGGTTAAACAATTTCTAAAATCTGCTAAATTGACAACGTGTAAAATATTTCAGCTGGGTTATCTCTCTTTTGCAGCACCACTAAAGAGTGAGCACAACTAAAGTTGTAGTCTTAAGAATTTATCTATGTAACAACATTTGAATTAGATTCCAAAAGCCAATTCTTAAAATTAGTGTTAAAAAAAGCTGAATTACTATAATGCCAATATGGTAAGAACACTGAAAAAAATTAGTTTCTCTAAACGATTTAAACCATCACAACGTGAATTGTTAGAAACAAAAACTCCCTAAAAATTAACTGAAACACATTTAAAAGATTTTGTCTGCTTGTCTGACTCTTGGGGACTTATGATGATCCTTTAACATGTGGTTTCTTCACACTCCTTTTTCCCCTCAGACTGCTTTAAACAGTCTCCCACCTCCTGAACATCTATAAACTTCACTTTCCAAATACATTACATCCCTGGTTTATTATTTTGCCTCCTGTCTGATTTTTTTCAGGAGACAAGGAACTAGGATCCAGTACCTAAAGGGGGCCTACAAGAAAGCTGGAGAGGGACTTTTTACAAGGGCACGTAGTGACAGAACAAGGGGTAACGGCTTTAAACTTAAACTGGGTAGATTTAGATGAGATATAAGGAAGAAATTCTTCACTGTGAGGGTGGTGAGGCACTGGAACAGGTTGCCCAGAGAGGTTGTGGCTGCCCCATCCCTGGCAGTGTTCAAGGCCAGGTTGGATGGGGCTCTGAGCAACCTGGTCTAGTGGAAGGTGTCCCTGCCCATGGCAGGGGGGTTGGAACTAGATGATCTTTAAGGTCCCTGCCAACCCAACCCATTCTATGAAAACAGAAAAGCCAAAAAGAGCCATCTTTTTGTTTGTTTTCAGAAGGAGGTTTGGAAAGCATTTCACCATAATGAAGTTTCATTTCAGTTTTTTACAATCTTGCTTTTTGTAACAGAGGTTGGCCGTTGTTATGCAGAAGAAGTTTATCTATGTTTATTACAAAATGTTCCCTTTTGGTTTTCTTTTCATGTTAGGTCTACTGAGCTTCCTGCAACAACAGTGGTTACAGAAATGGACGCTTTCACAGCTTCTCAGACAAACAGTTCCACCTGTGACTTATATGAGCACAAAGATACAGCACGGATACTACTGTCTGTCTTCTACAGCTCCATCTTAATTCTTGGGGTGCTTGGAAACGCCATTGCCCTCACCGTCATTTTTAAAAACAGAAAGAAGATCAACTCCACTACCCTCTATTCAACAAACCTCGTCTTCTCCGATCTCCTGTTCTGTATCGCTTTGCCTACAAGGATAGCCTACTACGCCCTGGGATTTCACTGGCCATTTGGAGAAGCATTATGTCGAATAACAGCTCTCTTGTTCTATATCAACACCTATGCAGGTGTAAACTTCATGACATGTTTGAGCATTGACAGGTTTTTCGCTGTTGTCCACCCCTTCCGATACAAGATCAGAAGGATTAAATATGCCAAGGGCATTTGTGTCTTTATCTGGTTTCTTGTATTTAGTCAAACTTTCCCATTACTTATACAACCCATGTCACAGGAAGAAAAAGAAAGGACTACATGTATGGAATATCCAAACTTTGAAAAAATAGCACATCTACCATTTATACTGCTTGCTGCCTGTTTAGTAGGGTACCTTATTCCCCTGGGGATTATACTATTTTGTTACTCTCAAATTAGCTGCAAACTTTTTCAAACAGCCAAGGAAAATCCACTGACTGAAAAATCAGGGATAAACAAAAAAGCCATCAATACAATCATATTTGTAATTATAGTGTTCATCATCTGCTTTACCCCTTATCATGTTGCAATCATAAAACACATGATTAAGAAGCTGCAGAATGAACCCTCGTGCACCGAAAAGAAAATTTTCCAGAAGTCACTCCATTATACCGTGTTTCTGATGAATTTTAACTGCTGCCTAGATCCTTTCCTCTATTTCTTTGCATGCAAAGGATACAAGAGAACTGTAATGAAAATACTGAGGAGACAAGTGAGTGTATCAATTTCAAGTGCTGTCAGGTCACATCACGAAGAAAGCTCACGTGATGTGGGAGAAACGCAAATGACGACACTTGCAAAATCTTCCAATGGAAAGATACCTGAAAAATAAAGTCTGTAGTACACCACAGTGGAGCAAGCTTAAAAATCCAGGGTCCACAGTAAAAACTCTTAGTGCTCCCTGTACAGCAGCTTCAGTAAGATTCTGTTTTTCAGGATGTCAGGAAATCAAGGAGTGATGTTGGACTGAAAAAGAATTGTCACAGGTCAGCAGGAAAACTCAGCATTATAATTTCCTAGCTGTATCATTTTGACTGATCTCATTATTTTTTCCAGGAAATATGCACCACTGTGAATGTTCAAATTCCATACTGCACATATGTATGCCTGGATGTTATTAACTCAAGCAGAGACTTGATTCACAGTTTGGGTGTCTGAGAAAGGATTAAACACAAATAGCTTACAATTCAGACTGACTACAACCAGAACATCTGAAAATTGCAAGACCTCTAGCTGAGCTTCAATTACAGCAATGGTTTTGTTAGCCAAGTCACACAAGGAAAAGAAATCAAACTTTGAGATAAAACGGACAATTTCTGTGCACGCTTGACTATCACTGGTGCTGAGTTTATAGCCCTTTAGAGGTGAAACTGCATTTTATAGTGTTTAGAGCACAAATGTCTTATTGGACAATCCTCGTACATAACATTGTCAAATGTAATAGATGAAAAGTTAATGAACTGTTTGGTCCTCCTCAACACTCGAGTATCTCCTGTATGTTAAATCACTCATCTTTGCAAGGTGTATTATCTCTTTACTCCTTTTCCCAAAGGAGAACTTTTATTTCTAGTGTGTATTGTAATGAGTCTCTACTCTAGTTGTATATAAATTATTTATAAACACAAAAAATAAGTTGAAGCAGGAGACTGTAATATGAAAACTGCACTGTTTCAGTTAGAACTGCAGTGATATGGGGTTCTTCAGAACTTCTGCTGAAGTCAGACATGGACACAAGACAAACATTTTGGAAACAGGAATAAATGTTCACAGTTGAAGCCATCAAAATGTAAATTAATGGGTTAATTCTGATGGTGTGAGATGGCCACCTCTTTTTAAGCGCTGTTTACCTGAGAGATCAATAAAAGAGAACAGCAGGATTGGCTGGGAAAGAACAAGCTTTCCCATCACGCCTTCATACAGCGTAACCGGGATCCCTTTGGGCACACTGAAATTGGGCCAGGAAAGAGACCAAATGACTTAAACGCATCCTGCTGGAATCGGCTCAATACCAGTTGAGTATCCAGGATGCAAGCCCTGGGTTCCTGCTGTCGTGCCCTTCCGTCATGTGTCAGTTTCCTTCCCCACTTCATTCCTGGCCCCCCGTCTTTTCTTTTGTCTTCTATCTTATTAATATACCTTCATCTGCCAACACAACTTGGTAATTGCACCATGAGGTTGTGATGGAAAAGGAAAATTAAAGAGCGCCTGATAATTACTGGTAAAAGCTGTGCCAGATATCATAATAAATGTTATTTATTGCAGCTGTACCTCTCTGGCATTGAGGTTGTACTTCAAGTCAGACAAAAATAGTTACATTTGTCATCTTTGCAATTCCTTCCTTCCTCACGTGTTGACTTCCGCCTACCTGCAAACATGGAAGGGTCATATCTGAACAGCAGTATGGAAACATTAAATTAACAATTACTTTCTTATGGGAAAGAAAATGCAAAAGACCCTATATTTCATACCACTTAGATTGTCAAACTTGAGTTTCTAATTACAAAAGACACTATGCAACTAACGAAAAACAGAGAAAGAAAAATAATTCTTAACAGAAGTTCTACTTAATTCTGTACGCTATAGCAGTTCTGTTCTTGTCAGCTTTTTTAATAAACTATTTTAAAATATTATTTAAGAATTTGTTCCTATTGGAGTAAGCAAATGATGACCTGAAAAAAACACCGACAGACCACTCATGAATACCTAGAAACTGTAGAAATAAAATGTATGTATTACTAACATCACACCAGTACAAGCTCATTTTATTCTACTAATGTCTTCTTTTTAAATTTTTATATGTGTTTCATCTAACTGTGATTATAAAACCTGAAAGGCAAGAAGTCTTTTTTATATTTGTCTGTAAAATATAACTCATGTATTACAGCACCACATAATGCAGATACCTATTCTCTTCTAAGTGGAAACAAAGTGAAGATCTGTATTGAAAATGTTTCTCTATCCCTGTTTTCTTATGTTAGCAATTTTGTTATTTTCAAATTTAGACTTTGTTTTTCACAAACACACATCAACGTTCTCAACCAGCTAACTTTACATCAAAATACCAGTTTTGCTCTAATAAGCCTTAGAGTGTTGGTCCAGTCAGATATGGGTTTGAGAAAAGCTGGGTTTTTTTCTCCCTATTTTGATATTTCTCAAATGCTGAAGAAACCAATAAAATAAAAACCTTTAAAAGCTAATATAAGCTCAGCTTCCTGACAAGAGTCCTAAAGGCACAGACACACATACAGTGACAATTTATAGCTGTGGCAGCTGATGCCACTGCTTCCCCTCACTACTTGTCAGCGTGCACCCACAGCTCATGCACACTCATATCAATGAGCAGCCTCTTTTCTGTGTGCTTATCTGAAACTGCCGAAAGCAGAGGTGGTGGTTTCAGTTGGCCTGGGACAACTGCATTGAAGTCATTTAGAGAGCATCTGTCCTATTTCTTCTACCAGCTGTGCTGTGGGGCTGGTAGCCATCACCACAGAGATCTAACAAGCTGCTGCATGGGAGCAAGGGAGAGCAGTAATATTGAAAACTTACAGCTGTTCTCCAACAATTGGTTTTCTTCAAGATGCCCTTATCCATTTATCCTGCTGGTACTCTTCCCCCAGTACTGTTTGTTGGAGTATTTTTACGACAGCAGTTACTTGTAGTGGCACACCTCAGGTCCCTCTCCTCCTGCATGCCACACAGACATGAAAGAAGGGGGTAAAGCCATACCTGGCATCTCTTTTCCTCTCCAACACCAAGTACATAATGGATGTGTCTGTCTTAAAAGACACGAGCATGCCGTGCCATGCAACATGTGGCTGAAGCAGTACGAGCTTTGCAAAAGAAAATGAGCTTTTGCTTTGGCAAAAGCTTTTGATATATTCTAGGAAATGCCCCCTCCTACGTGAAAGGCTGGGAAATGGTCATACAGATCTGGAGCTCGCTCACTCTTTTCACATATAAAACCAGCAGCTGACAAGTAGCAGCAGGTTCAAATGGCTTGCTCATTATGGAGATCTGACTGAAGTTCTTTAGAGAAATTGGATCTCTATTTGGAGGGTGAAGTCCAGTCAGGATCTTAAAACCCGTGCTCATGACAAAACGACAGAGTAGCTTTTAACTTTGCACTTCAGAGTATAGGGCTAGGGCAGTTGCTACGAGGACTCCAACTACACTACATGTCCACTGCTGACATGTCTCAAATCTCACCTGGTAGGGAATGCGACAGAGCACACAGAAATAAAAATGATGATGGGGGCCAAATGGTACGTTTTAGCTGTCTCTGTCCAAGTCCAGAAAAGAAAGTTGTATAGACTCTCGTTGTTGAACACATGACCAAATGAAGGTGCATCATGCAAAAAATCTCAAAACACAAGCATTTTCAGCAAAAGAGCATTTAGTGCCTTCACCTTTTCTTTCACTGAGAATGCAAAACTAAGGACTACTACTACAAGTGCTCAGATGGGTTCCCTCAGCTGCCTTCGGCTCAAAGATATTGAAGCCTAACTGAAAGTGTGGAGATAAAGAATGCCATCTCCTGTGGCTTACAGTCCCAGCAGAAGAGGACAGGTATTCCCCAAGGCATCGCTGCCTGACTCTTTTGGCTGTGGCCGTGAAAGCTATGCAGATGAGGAACCTGTCAGCAACATGGTTATCTCCTAGCAAAAGACAGTAACAGCAACTGTCCGAAGTGATAAACAAGCTACCACAAATAACACAACTCCTGAAGGTGGTTAATGACTCCTCTTAAACCAGCAAGCTCATTAGTATAAAGAAAAAAATGGAGGGTTTGGGGGTTTTTTAAACAGATGTTGCATTAAAGACTAACATTGTTCTGAAACTCAAAAGCTTTCAGGTAAGCAAAGAATGAATAGACTCCAAGAAAACGATGAGACGGCCTGCAACATAAGAAAAATAAATAGGGTGCAGCTGAAGAGAAGGTTTGCCTTACATGACCAGTTTTGGAGAAACTGAAAAGCAGCGATGTACTCTGTCTCATTGATCTCCATGTCCGTGGTACACAGCAGGGGAAGAACTCAAGACAAACTAAGGTTTGTATCTTAGCAGTATCCCACTGTACTGGCTCAATACAGACAAGGTCAACGGACACCAAGAATCACTAAAACATCAAATTCATCTAAGTGAAATATTTCCCATACAGTCTTGGCTAAGCTGCAGCCTGCAGACTAAGGCTCTGGTACAAAATGAACTCAGCCAAGCTGCAACCCTTTTCTGAAGAAAAACAGGGAATTGCTGTTTGTGTAGTAAATGCTCAGACATATTTCCTCATTTTTTTTTTCTCCTTACAATACTCTCTTGGCTTCCTGCAATGTCTAACTTTGGACGTCCTGAGGCAGATTTCTCATCTTTGCACATGACAGTCCTTGATCAATTTTTCTTCCATCAGCCTGTCTGGTCCCTTTTTGAACTCAAATAAAATGTGCCTGCAGCATCTTGCAGCAAGAAGTTCCACAGACTAACTACCCATGGTGTCTGGAGCCATTTTTTTTCGCTTGTGACACCTGTTAGTTTCATTTGAAGTCCCTGCTTCTTGTACCAGAAATGAGTGAAAACAGCAACTCCCTATTTACCCTGCCCACATTACTCGTGATTTTACAGACCTGCATCAAATCCCCTTCCTTCAAGTCATCTAGTCTCTTCTCCTATGAACAGTCAGATCAAAGCTGTTCACCACTTCTTCCAAATTATAAAGGAAGGAAAGAAGGCAAGTACAAAAAAAGAATGGGAATCCAACTGTGTTCGAGCTGGGTGGCAGAAGAGAACAGGGTATCTCTATACAAAGGGAGATCAACAGTGTACTGATCTACTTCTCCTACCACAGTAGCATACAGGTACATCTCAAAACTAGGATGTTACCCCACGACTACCAAATTTGGATAACCTTGCTCAGATGCATTAAATACAGAAGAACAGGACCTCAATGGGCTGGAAAAATGTGCTCACAGGAACCTCATGAAGTTCAGCAAGTCAAATGCAAAGTCTTGCATCCAAAATGGAATAACCCCATACAACAGTGCAGGCTGGGCACCACCTGGTTAGCAAGCTGGTTGGCAAAAAAGGTCTGGGCACCTGGTGGACAACAAGTTAAAGAGAAGTCAGTAGCGTGACCTCACAGTCAAACACATACGGGACCGTGTTCAAAAGAACGTCGAGGCAAGCAATCCTTCCCCTTCATTCAATACTTGTGAGATCATACGTGGAGTCCCGTACCCAGTTTTGGGCTTCCCAGTACAAGAAAGATACTAATATACTGGAACAAGTCCTGCCTGCAGAGGGTCACCAAAAATGATGAAGGGGCTTGCAGCACATGCTATAGGAGGAGAGGCTCAGAGAGCTGAGATGGTTCAGCCTGGAGAGGGAAGACTGAGAGGAGATGTTATCGCTGTCTTCAACTGCCTAATGAGCAGGGGTACAGAAAAGATGTCAACACCCAGTAACAGGCAGAAGTTGCAGCAAGGAACAAATAAACATTAGGAAGCATTTTTTTCATCATGAGGTTAGTCAGACATTGGGAAAGGTTGCACAGAAAGCCTGTGAAATCTCTATCCTTAGAGATACTCAAAACTTGACTGGACACAGCCCTGGTTAAACTGGCACTGCCAGGGTTGGACAACATGATCTCCAGAGGCTCCTTTCAACCTGCATCCTTCTATGACTAACAAATCTGGTCAAAACTTTAAGTTAGACAAGAAGGCAACACGAAACTCAGTGGCCTTGCAGTAAAACTAGCAAATGATAAAACTTTAAAATCTCCTAGTGTTGTCCTCTATTTAAGCCCTTATCAAAATGCTGTCATTAGCATCCTCCTAAAATAAAGAAAGGTCAAGACACGGCCTAGATTTCTTTCCAAAAAGCTGCATTCATTTTTCCTCAGTGCAAAACCATGAGTTTCTCCTCTTCCTCTTTTCTTTTCCTCAGTTGTGACAGATGTTGTGCAAAGGGCTGAACTAAAAAAGCAAATTTTGCACCTGTTCTGAAGGCAGCAACATTTGTGGTTATCCTATTCCTTCCAGAAGAGTATACGTTGTCTTATACCATGCACAAGGAGATCTATGTTCCTCCCTCTAATAAGCTAGACTTAGCAGTTTCATCCTTCCTGTGGCATGTAACTTTCGAGGGAAGTTGTGGTTAGTTAACAGAAGGCACTCCGAGGCAGCCTACTTTAAATATAGAGATGCTGAAAACTGATTACTCTCAACTTACTAGCCTACAAAGCAGCCAGATAGCGTTTTATCAGCAGCTGCTGATACTAAGGGGCTAAGAACTTGATGAAACCTTAATATTACAACTTCTGAGTATGGAAAGTTCCAGCAATTCTGTCTAGAAGTAACAATGACAGATCATTGTCCCCAGTTGGACAGGAAGAGATGAAGCATTCCTGTCAGCTGCACACGTAAGGCATTTTTGACAAAAAGAGACAACTGAAGACTCCTGACAAGTTATCAGACTATAAAGGCAACTCCAGGACAATTCTTTTTTTTTGTCCTTTAAAAAATAAATACAGTGTATTCACAATGCCAGCTACTTGAAACAGCCCGAACACCCATGAGAACCTTACTCTTTCACTCACACAGATGGGGGCAAACCAACTATTTTAAATGTGTCACAGCTACCTACTAGGATTGATACATAATAATGTTATTTATGCTAAAAGAGGGAGAGAGGGCAAAGCTTCACATTCATATCCCCAACACGTAACAACATCTCATGATCTCTCCTAGTGGCTTTGTTCTAGACAAAAACTGACATAAATGATCAGACAGGGCATCTAGAAAGAGGCCCGCAAGAAGATAACACATTGTATTTCACTATTGAAAACGTCACCTGGAAGAAAAGTATCTCAGTTCTGTGGACAGGAAAAAAACCAATAATCAAGCCACCTGAAATTAGTGATGTAACAGATTACATTGTATTAATCTCATTAAACGAAGGATCTTTCCTCTTTAACTCCTCTTAGCCCACAAGCTAGAGCAGAAACTCTAAAACTAGCATGCTTGGATACCACTGGCAAGCAGACCTAGTGACCGCAAACGCCAGGGAAGACTCCAAAAAGAGCAGCTTACAACTCTGGGCGCAGCCAGGACATCTCTTTGCCCCTCCTTGCTTTTCTCCTGCACCGTTCCAGCCATTCAGCTAGCAGCCGCATCCCATACCCTTGGCCGTGAGGAGTCCCTCCGTACCCAGGAGCGCAGGGAGAGCTGTCCACAGCTAGGCAAACCTACAGAGGCCAAGCTCATGCTGAGAGCAACTAGCTGAGGACCGCTGTAGATGGAGAGCCTAGGGTCAGGGAAATGCCTCCTGTTGTCTGAACAGATTTTACTGCCTCCATAAAAAGTCTCTTTACATTTCCTCCACTGCACGTGGAAGCTGAACTTGGAAAAATTAATTCCCCTGGCTACGGCCCTGCCTTCCTAATAGCACGGTTGCTGGTGCTGTGGAGGCACTCCCTGTACTGCTCAGCATCTCTACTGAAGCAGTCGAGCACCACTGCCATCATATATCCCTTTGCAGTGCTTCTTGTAGCTGCAACTTGCAAATTCCTGCTGAAATTAAATGATCAATGATCAGAACTGTAATTAAAAAATGTCCATAAAAAAGATTTTTTGGAACAGATATCAATAAAGAGTTAGTACCATAACTTACTTTAACTACAGATGAAGTCTCATTGTCATAGGGCCTAGATAAGGCCCTCACAACTTTAAAAAAAAAAAAAAAAAAGAAAGAGTAGTATTTGTCTTTAATGTTTTAATCAGTTCTTCTAAGACTGAGCAATCTTTATTGGTTAATTTACATCCTCTGTCAAAATAGCTACGATTAGCAAGGCATAAAGATGGAGCTTGAATTCTGAAATTACTTCTCAGAAATCTGATTCTAATGCTCTTTCACAAGGTGCCACTTTCTAGTCACAAACAAAAACAGGAAGCAAGCGTGCCTGACCGGCCACAGACACGTTGGAAGAAGTTTTTGCTACTTTCTTTTCACAGGTTTATCCAACTTTGTCAGCATCTCAAAAAAAGGTCGAAGCAAATAAAAACCATGATTTACGCTCCATCTAATCTGACGATATAACTGAACTGCTCACAATAGGACTCTTCCACACACAGGACAATGACAGCAGTGGCCAAGTGGGAGGGGAAGAATGTCAGGGCATACCAGCAAGACTCAGCAAGAGCTGCGAAGTGCCTCAGAACTATAAAGGAAATTTTACTTTAGTTAAGTGACCTTTGCTTAGAACAGCAATACTTCTTCAATCCATAAGAAATCAGAATATCAGCAGTACTTTGAATCAAAATGCTTGCAATTGCAGAAGTAACCTTACCAACAATGATTTGTTTATCTACTGTAGTAGCCAGCAGTGGATGACTATTCTGTGAAGCGTTAGTGATCCACATAACCACTAATCGAGGTGTATGCCTCTGTATCATGGATACTGTGTGACCGCTAGTTACTCAAAGTGTATCTAATCAATAGTATAATTAATCAGTGTATGCCCAGTTAATACATAATTACTCAATGCGTAGTCAATGTACATGTAATCTTAAGTACATGTATAGTGTATTGTCTCATTCATGTGAATGATTATATGCAACAGTTCTGGAACTGCAGCTTTATTAATGAGATAAGAATAAGAGAGTATATTGTCCAAGGGAGTCTTAAAAGCTCAGTCCTCACTCCTGGCTTGATTCTGTCAGTGACTGATGAATCTGTACGGTGAGCAAGACCCTGGAGGAACACCAGTGATCTCAGAGCTGGTGAACCGCACCATGGATGGGATCTGCACCATATGCTGTCCCTGACCAGAGGTTCAGCCAACGCCGTAACGTCTTGGGGTTCCCAGCATTGGAAGGGCCATAAGATTTCATAACTTGCTATTGGCTCTTCTGGGCTATTAATGAATAGTTATCTGCCTTGCAAGTGTTTGTGCCTTTCTTATCAGGATCCAGAAAGAACTGTCCTCTCCTTGGTGCTAAACACTTAGCATTTTATTTATCACTTTTCCAACTGTCAACACCAGTAGGATAAAAGATGAGTTGTAATTCTTTTTCTCCAAAAAGTATTCTTTCAAATCAGAAAGATCAAAGTAACTAAGTTAAAAAACTTAAATTAATGAATTTTTGTTATGAGCAGAACAAAAGTGGACAAACTAATGATAAGGTTTTGTGGAGAATAATAAAGAAAAAAAATGCAAGCAAATTACTGGTCATGGAGAACTTAACAGTGAGCTATCCTAAAATCTGTGAGAGAGAATCAAGCAGCGCTCCCTCTGAGAAAAACTGTAATCAAGCAGCGGTTGTAAGAAAACAAGGAATTAAAATATGAATTTGAAAAAAATCCTACTTTTTAGGGTATTTAGGGTGGCGACAAACACTCAAAAATATAACAACCAATTAACGCTACATGAACTTTGAAAAAATGGCTAAACATTTGTAGTGATTTCTGTGTTTCATTCATAAAAGCTTAAATACTAGTGTCAACAAAACCACAAATATCTCAGAAGCTAAATAAACTTGTGTTTTATTTGTCAAAAAAAACCTGGTGAAATAACAAGATATCTTAATTTGAAAACTTAGATTTTACTATTTGAGTACTCTTATCTGTGCTTCCCAAAAAGCACTTGATGGCCTTTGGTAACAGCACCAAGCAAATGAAATACCGTGGGCAACATCACAATTTGCTCTCCCCATTTGGCTTCAGTTTTAACTTTTTAATATTTTGCAACAGGCATGAAGCAAAGATTACCAACAGAGTGGCTACAATTCTATTGAAACAAACAAGTTTTCCATTCTTTCCATCCACCTCCCTCCTATAGAAACTGGCTGTATGGGGAAATAATTTCTGACTGAAATTTTAAATTATTTTATTTTTTAAAAGTATATTATTGCAGACAAAAATATTGTCTGTTTTTATTTTAAAAAGTTTTGTAGAAATATAAAGGGTAGTAATCAATTTATCTTTCCTCTTCTTTCAATTTAATTTTTCAAAGTTCACAATGTTGGTACAAAGTAACTCTCGGTAGTATCACCTCCCCCCTGCCAGCTCAACCCAAACTTCATTCCCATTTCTGTTTCCTCACACATAATAAGAATAATGGGAATTGCCACATCAAAACACATTTCTCTCTAATCTGCTACCCTGATTCTGATAGACAAATATTAAAACACTCCGAGAGATGCAACGCCTCATAATAATATGCCTATTGTGCAGTTTCTTCATAACAATTACTGCTTCTTCTAATAGCCCTTGTTTAAAATTATCCAGTACAGAAATCCAATTACAGCTCATTTATCTTTAAAAAGGGTTAAGACGGCTGGCAATACGTAGCCAAGTTGGCAAAGATACATGTAATGTTTACCTCCCTAAGCTGCTTACAGAATACTGACTGCAGAGATTAATCCTGCTGCAGGGCAGACCAGCTTCTCTCCCCTTAAATAAAAACACATTTCCAATCTGAATAATTACACTTAGTTCACAGATCTTATTTAATAATGACATGCTTGATACTTTCCACTCAATAAAAGCAGTTAAAAACAGTAAGTGTGAAAGTGGTGACAGCCTGCAATTACAAATGCCACTTAGCACTCTCTGAATTTGAAAGGGGCAGCTCAATTCAGGGAAGCCCTTCCAGAGGTGTACCACCTTGCTTCCAGATACATTCAACTACTGGTAACACTTTTTGTTAAATTACCTCCACTGCTTTCTTCTTCTTAAATAATGTTACCCAACTGTGTATTTTGTGTGCATGCACGTGTGCCTACCTGAGAGGTGCAAGAGCAGACAGTGTTCACATCCCAACTGCAAAGCAGAGGTAAATACCCTAATTACTGTAAAAATGGAGCATTGCCCCATTTCAAAAACACCCTCAAAATCCTCTGCAGATCCTGATACCAGTTAAGAAACAGCTGATTATCCATTTGTTATTATAGTCTGCTATCTCAGATAGCACAGCTTTGTATAGGGCAGAGCTTTGGGCCGATAATGACTTTTTGGTTTCTTCTTACAGTTACTATAATCGGGGCTTGGTGTGACAAACTGTGGAGAACCCCAGTTCAGAGTTTACGGTCTTCTGCCCCATCTGCCCCCCTCCTCTGGCAGACGTTACTGACTCCACAGCAATGCACACCTTAACCTCAAGCCCCCGAACCCGGGCTGAAGCAATCAACTGTGAATCCCGTGGCACAGGGTAACAGAAGGAGGAAATCCCTGTTCTGCCTTCCAGCTACGCGCTCCCATTGCTTTCCTTGCTCTGGTGCTGGCATTCATCCACCCAAAAGTGAGCAGGTTTAGAAACTTAAGCCAGTGGGAAACGATCCCTGCAAAAATACATATGTATACATGGTTTGGTTTTTTTAACATTATTTTATCTCCCTATAACCACTGCCTGTAGGAGGTCAGATGACTTGCACTGCAAGTGGTAGACAGGAAAGTACAGGCTGGGGCCAAGCGCTTGCTCCATAAGCAGCACCCTACACTTCAACTGGCTCAGCCCCGCTATCGAACTGCACCTTCAGCAGGTGAAAAAGCGCCACACGCGCTTGTTCTTGCTGCCTCCTTTGCAAGGCTCTGGTAGAGGAGTGGAGAACACCGCTGGGGAAGCCATGTTTTATGTTTTGAATTAGCACAGCTCTTTCTTTCCATCAGTTGAACGCAAGTCAGAGCCCTCAGTTCAGAGCACGGGTGCCTCAAGCTCCCTTACGCTGATTAAGTGTCACTTTGCATTTGTTAAGACTATTTTTTGTCTACCGTTATTCTGCCTCTTCTGCCCCACGTATTACGATCTTCATAGTTCCCTCAAGAGTCTAAATACTCTAGGTCTCATTTTCTGATCCTGTCCCCTTACTCTTTAATCTCTTTTCACAATCACTACTGTATTAAGCAGAAATTACTTCAGTTGAGTTTACTGGTGTACATATTTGACCAAGATTTTGGGGGGATGGGATAATTCATTCACAGTCTGGAAGTGTATAACTTAAGCACGTAGGGGCAAAGACTTTTAGCTTAAGAATACTAGTAAGGTGGACTCCTGACTGTCTACTCCCCTTGGTGGTTGAACATAGCGTGGAAGGAGTGAAGCACACCCTGTCTTTCCCATTTGCCCATCTCACACTTCCGACACAAAGAAGGGGCTCGGCAGTAGACGAGAAGATGGAGGTATGCATATAGAGAACACATCCCAATCTCCAGTTATAAGCAAGTAGTCCTTCTTTTCCTTTGAATGAATATTTGTATGAGCATTCACCAGGATTATTGCAAACACTCACCCCTCTTAACCGCAGCCCAAAGAAGTTCCTTGAAGAAGGAACGTAGTGCTCAGGGTAAGAGAGATCAGACTGCACAATAGCTACTGCAAATGCTGTCTCAGGTCTGTAGCCAAAGCACCACTTTCACTAAGGTGTGAATAAAACACTGATTTTTATTTCTGGAGTGGAAACATTCCTTAATGATTCCACTGTGGACATTGGGGCTCATGCCTGGTGTTTACCTCTAGCTCCCTTGTCGTCTCACAGTCTGCTGTTCACTACGGCAGTCTGTACAGAGACAGTTATTGCACTGAAGAAGCAAGAAACACTCCTGAACGACCTTTATAAACATAAAAAAAAGAAAGTGTGTTTGATGTCCAGGAGGCACAGAGATGCCCCAGTTCTAGAAACATGAGGGTTTAGATGAAACACCAGCAGGCTGATTTTCTGACAAGTGATGTAGAAATCTGGGATGAATTCTGAGGAGAATCTTAAAAAGGAAAGAGGGAAAGCACAGGATGTTATACTGCTTCAGCAACACGGGCTTGAATCTTTTCACACTTCTGGCAGAGCACACAGCTACCAAAACACTATCTTCATCAAAAGGTGAAAAGAGCTGGTGACCACAGGCTCAAAGAGCAGTAGTGTGAGGAAATACAGCACCAAATTAACAACCCATTATGGAAAAAGATCATTAAGCAAAAGCAAAACAAACAAACAAACAAAACCACTTCTCTCATCAAGCCCTTGATAAAACTCATGGTGACAAGTGACAGAAAAGCTCTCCACAGAAAAGCAGAGATTACTGCTGAGTATCCCTTTATGGAGCTGATTTTATTTTCTTAAGTGTACGAGACACTTAAGTAAAAACATAAAATAACTGAACAAAAGTCTTAAAAGACAGAAAGGTATTTTGTCTCACACCACAGGGAAAATCGGGTCATTTAAGAACTACAAGAGAGTAAGCGCTGCTGCTTCTGACCGTTTCTTACCAGGGTTTAGTAGACATGCTTTACCGATCCCAAACACTAGCCCCTGGCTGGAAAGCAATGACAAAAAGCAAAGAAGCAGATGTGGGGTGACTGCATTGTTAGCTGAGACAGTCTTGAACAAAAGCTGCCTCTCAGATGACCTGGTGCCATCGCAACTAACTCATCTGCATCCTGCCCTATCTCTCTGTATCGTCAGAGAACTGGAAAAGGTGGCCTCGTGTCTGACTGGCTCCAGAACAGAGGAAAACATTTTTAAAAATAGCTCTGAGAAATCATCTCAGATTTCCTGCTTGTGACACACCTGACTTAAGCACTCAAAATCCCACTCAATTTGCCAATAAGTAAAGTAAGTTCCACCAAATGATCGACATCCCTAACCAAAGCAAGAGGGTGATGTGTCACCCTTCATGTCTGTGTAATACACCTCGGTACTGTCCGCTATCACTGGTTGGATAAGTTGAACCTTGACGGATAAATGATCGCCTAGCCCACCTAGTCTGAAGCTGTTGCATGTCTGGTACACAGACAGGAAAACTCAAGACGCAAGGTCTCTGTCCCTCCAAAGATATCGGAGAAGGTTCCTGGTTCAGGTAACAGAAACCTGTGACTACATACCTAATAATGGTTGAAGACAAAAGGCTGTAATCCCGTGGGCGTGTGCCTTACCGCTGCCGTATGCTCTCAAACTGTGCCTATGTGCAAGCAACGAGCAAAGCATCATGTATGGACAAACTGCCAAGCGGCTCACCGAAGCTACACAAGTCCTGAGGGACGTGGGGGTACACATCCCAGCCTGAGTAAAGTGCCCTCCAAGCCTGGACAGGTATAGCCTGGCAGCAAACTCACGTTTCTACAATGGTCAGCTGAGCCTTTTACAATCTTTATGAATCTAAAGAGTAGATAGCTACTAGCAGTTGTTAAGGATCTTGATGCTTATTCTGGTAAGCTGCCATTCACGAGCCACTCTACTGAACCAAGAGCAGGCAACTTCATTTAAGATAGGCACTTACTTCAAGAGGCCCTTGAGACACATATAACCTCAAAAATGGAACCTTATACGGGGAATGGTTCAACTTGTAATGGGGATTGGCTTTTAACCCTGTATCTATTACACACATTTTCATTCTGCAAACTTCTTGCCTCAGAGAAAATACATCTGATCAGTAGTGATCCAGGACCCTGGTATGTTCGATGCCTGAATTCAGGAGTTATGATTTCATTTGCTTTTAAACATGATTAGTTTTCATAGCCATTCTTACTTTATGTGAGAAATACTTTCTTTTCAAAGTGTGCAAGTCCTACCTGAACTTATGGCTCCCATAACTTCACCTGTTTTATGCTTCTGGTATAAAGGAACTGCAGAGAGAGGCACAGGGTAGCATCAACCTCCCAGAACCATTTGCATGGACAAGTTTTGACCGTGCTGGGGAGGGAGAAGTGGGCACCATAGGCGAGTGAGAGCTTCAGCCTTTCCTGCCAGCTTCTGACATCTGATCCTCCACTTCGCTATGAGTTCCCACGTTCCAGCACAGAAACCCCGCTTCTCTGCACCCTGCAGAGCCCACATACGGAGCACATCGCCCAGTCCACACCTAAGCAACCCAAGGGCACGCCTCATTACATGATGGACTGAAGAGGCTCTTCACTCCCAGCTCCCCACTGATTTAAGCACTAAATGATGATCTTTTATCAGGATCCGTATTTAGCATAAAGCTTGGGCAGAGCGGAGCCAAAGGATGGCAATTTATGATGACCTATGTTGCAAAGCACGTAAACTATTTTTGCCTCATTTATTATGACCTATTTTCATGGTAGAGACAATAAGTTGGAACTAACTACCAAAATGTGACTCATATATCCGCTGTTCAAGAGTTTGAGTGCAATTCTGTAGCATAGTCTAGTAATTGGCTAGCCCTCAGTCCTCTTCTACAGTAAATACTATTCATTATTTTTTGGCTGAGCCATTTTTTAAACTACTTTTGAATTCTTGGTAAAAAAAAAAAATAATAATTTTTTTTTTTAATTAAATCTCTTCTCATAACTTACCACATATTTAGTACATTGTAACAGACATCATAACATGTCTTCAAAGGCTAAAATCTAGTAAAAAGAGGTTTTGATGTTCATCTTATTCGCACCGTTTGGCTTACTTCACAATACTTGAAAATTAAAATGCTTCCCACAATTTTGTTTTTTGTCAAGACACCACTCACACCTCCTTTGCATTCATGGCTGTAGCTCATCTTTTCTTTTTCCAAAGAGAGCTCTGTGAGTATTCTAAGGCCCAAACTGCTGGCAGGAAATTGTTTAGCTTGTTCATGACAAAACAGAAACAAAATAGAAAAGCTGTAGCAGAGAAGTGATTTCTTTGCAAAAAATACTTCCCCATTAAGACCACCATATAACCCTTTTTCACAACTACAGACCAAGGTGTCTTAAGCAAAGTGATGACTAAACAAAAGGAGAGTATTCAGTAAGCATAAAATAAAAGCAAAGAGGAAATTTTAAAAGTCATACCAAAAAATCTTGTTATTTATACAGAAAGTCTGCCAAGTCCTTTAACTCTGAAAAAGAGACGTTGTAATTTCTTAATTCTTTAGTGAAGCAACCATGTTCGGTTTTTTTTACTAACTATATGCACTGCTTTTTGTCTCATGTGTGTTTATTTTTTAAAGTCTCAGTCATACAACTGTGCCTTCTCAGAAAACCACTGAACTTACTGAATCAACTTCTGTCCATTATTTTGGTAAATCAAGAGGGGCTTCTTTAAAGCATCAGCCACTGCAAGACCTCCTTTGTGAAGTTACTCAATTATCCTCCTCTTCTTTGTCCTAAGAGAGCAATCATACCTTCTTTATTTAGCAAAAAGACATGACACAGTATCTCCTCATACTAATAACATCTCCAGCTGGTTTGAAGAATTATTCATCCATTTTTCTTCCTTTTTCCTCCACCCCAATCAAATAATTAGCTGTCCTACAAATATGAGGAGAGGGAAGAGAGATACATAGACCGTCGTTGGAATGGAGACAGTTCATTCCATGATGGAGAGGGATATTTTATCCCTTGTATGAAAGGATACCAGATCCTTAAAACAAAAATGTTGTAGCAATCCATGCTCATAGCAGAACTTCTACAGATAGAAAACAACTGATGTTTCTAGGATGTAATGACGACTTTGAGATTGTTTTCCTTCAGATCAAGTAACATGGGGCACCAGCAACAGTAAGCCCATTTGCAAACAATAGCCGAAATTATCATTTGTACAGAATTGTTTGGCACAGACATCTACAATTAGATGCAGGATTTCCTTTTAAATTCCAAAGGGATTTCCACATCCCTGTCTTCCTTTACTACGGTTGAACATGAGGAACAAACAAGGTGTTCCTACTTCCCGAAAGAGGAAGAGAAGAAGGGAAAAAAACCCACAAGCTGCCAGTAAAGACAGAAAGAAAAGCTGATTTTCTTAGAGTTGATCATCCCTACATAGACTGAAAATAACCTTCAAGGGTCAACTATTAAGCTAAAAAGGAGGCCCCCTACTCCCACATAGGAAAGAAGCCATTGTTTATTTTCCTGAAATAATTTAATCATAAAACTTTTAGAATACAAACACCCACTCCTTCAGAAAAATGAAGTGCTGTGGTAAGAAAGCTGTTGTTATTTTGCCTTATTTTGATAGAGACACAGCAGACAAATAAAACACAACAAAATCAGGAGGTGGGTGGCTTTAAATACACAGGGTTGCTTAATTTTTAATTTTAGTTTTCATCCTTGTATTATATAATAAAGCCAGAAGAATGGTAAATGTTGCCTGCAGTCCTCCTTCTTCCCCCACTAGGCGTCTTCTATTCTTCGCTTTTTCAGGGTCAATTCAGACTATACACAGTAAGGAAGTCTCTGCTTACAACTCGTTCTCAGAATTGTATCTTATTGTTCAAAAAGAAATGCAAGGGGGAGACCTATATGAACCATAACTCTTTGAGCAACAACAGAATTTGCAGTTCTACAACTACAAGAACGATCAAAGCTTCCATGCCATGCGGTACCTCCCTTTCATGGGGGAGTCAAAGTGGTTTTCACTCTTCATATCCAGTTGTGCAGGAAAACTGCTTAAGTAGTGCAGGTCTATAAAGGAATGACCCCATTATACCAGTTTTCCGTGGTTCCAAAGATCTGTTGCTATGCTACCTAAAGATCTATAGATGGCAGCATTGATGCAGTAATTAATCTTCATCACAGAAGAGGTCAACACGCATTTCACAAAACTGTTTCTTGCTGGAGGGAAAGCCCCATTTTCAAATGGCAGAGACCGTAGCACCAGGCAGTGTAAGCATTGGGCCAGGAACTCTCTGGCAGTAAAGAGAAGCCAGATCCAGGATCACTACTAAAAGACACTACACCAAGCACTCATCCAATAAGTGTGACAGTTTAGGCCCCATCGTCTTGGAAATAAACTACATCATCTAGACTGTAATGAGCACCGTGAGCCATGGGCTGCTTTAAAGTGTACATACTTTAAAGTGTATGTGTGTTTGTAAAAAATATATATATTTTTGTAGTTGAATAGTTGGTCAGAAAGTACAGAGTCCTCTGACAGGACCCAGCCCTGTACCTGCAAAGACAGTGACTCCTCTGAAATCATCTGCTCACAGCCAGCTCTGATGTCGTCCTTTGCCAGCTCAGATGGCCTTGTCCCAGCATTCAGGGGCACTGAGCATACTCACACTCAACTTCTCCTCCGTTCCCCTCCAAGGACAGTGCTGAGCCTACACACCAAGCAACCCTGCCCTGCAGAAATCCTAACTAACCAGATTCACTGCTATGTGGCAGGAATCGAGCTGTTTTGTCCCGGTCTGGATTATGCCAGCCCCTTTACCATCTCGAATGCTCCCTCTCACGTCAGCTCAACTCCACCACAGCACACCGGGCTTCAAAACCCGAACACATTATTGTGTTTGTTAATCTGTGCCAGAGACAGGTGGCACAGGCAGAACAACATTAGAAGACTGTCACTTCATCAAAGCAAGCTACCTGCCAGGGCTGGGCACCACACGCAGGAATGCAACACACAGCAAGGTGCCCTTGAACTTCAAGGACAGCGCTTATTCTAATTCAAATCTTGCACAGCTCACTCTCATTTCAGGTACTTCTGATTAAACACTTCACTGGCATGCTAAAGTGTATGTAGCAATTTTTAATTGTTTCATTTCTGATTACATATACTCAGGCTAGTAACTGAGCAGAGGTCGTCCAAGCTCCTTAACTCTGGATGAGTCAAAACGATTTTCCCTACTTCTGCACTAGACTTCATCAAAACAATCTGAGTATAAGCAGCTCCCAGTAAAGACATTTCTCTTGAAACATTAACTCTATCATATCATATCAAGTTTCAGAACAGTACTCCTAAGCACCTAAGACTTTTAAGAGCAGTTTAGTAGTAAAAATATCACATACTACATACTTAGTAAGGAAAGAGTATTTGAAAAAGCTCTCCTAGACACTTCCAAACTAACTCATTGCATAGCTCCTGACAATGCATACAGAGTTAAAAAAGAAAAGAAAAAAGCTGAGTATTCATGCAGGTTTTAAACAACTATGAAATATTTGTCATGAGAAATCTGTACTTTTTGGAAAAAAAAGCTGCTTCCCAACACAACAGAACACGGGTGGAAAACACAACACAGACACAACATTTTAAGAAATCTGCCAAAGGCAATATGGGTTCATCAAGAAGTATGGAGCTGTGTTGGTATTTGCCATGAGCTAATACTAGACTACATATATTCTGAGATTGTTGCTGTGTAACAAACCACCATCTCTAGTCCACTACCCCACTCTCAGACACCTTAGAGATGCAACTTTCATTTCAATTAATTTTTGAAGTATTGCTTCTTTCAAAGGCTGATGCTGCTGAACAGGTGAACTGCAGGCCAGATGCACTGTATATTTTTAGGGTATTCAGTGACACAGGGTGTGTCCTGGCTGCACAAGAGAAGGAGGGGAAAAAACCCAAACACCAAACAGGAGAAACATTGAATGTCAGTTTCATTATTTATTTTGTTTTAAAGGAAAAAAATCAGAAACTCCTTCCTCAAACCATACCGAATTCTAGCAAAACACAGAAGAGAAAGCAAAATGTGACAGTAATTAGGACGTCAGGCACAGCTAACTAGGCTGCAGTCCTCTCAAGCTGCTCTGTTTCTCATTTCTTCAGCTCTGCTCACACAGCGTTTATATTCACTCACAGGTTGAGGAGTGGGAGAAGAGGGACTGCTGTGCCATGATGCAGCCTCTGAGTAACACACATATGGCAAAACTGGAAACAATTGCAATAAGTTTATGCATTCAGTGCCATGACAACTTTTAACCAGTAGTCTATTCTTAAACCTTCACTATGGTACAACACAATATGGGAATAAAAAATGAAGCACAATTTCATCAAGGTTGAGAACAGCAAACCAAAACTACACATGAACTCGCCCACATCAAGCCGGTAAGTTAACAAACTGACACATGGGAGAGTTGCTTCCTGCACCACTAGTGCACTGGACTGTGCAAGAAGCTTCAGTTCTTTCTTTTCAATAGGTCCAAAAGATATAAAGTTCAGAAGGAGAAGGACAACACAAGCTCAAGCCTGCTCCTTAACAAACTGAAGCAGAGGGTGATGCTTCTGCCCCTCTGCACGCAGAGCTTCTCTGTATCAGCTGGACAAAGCTTACATTACACGCTAAGTGGACAGGCAAAATATACTTTTCTGTACCGTGACTAAGCCACTGAAGGAGAAAGACCCAGCAGTACATTATTCCTGCAAAAGCAATAGCATGAAGACAATGCCTTCAGTGCTGCACTTTCATTGTTGCAAGTGGTCAAGCTCATTTCTTCTGAGGCTTACTGCCAGTGAAGGCAGCATGACAGACCACATGTGCACTCTGCCTTATCTTCAGACATGAAGTACATTGGCTTAGCTTTTAAGTACTCAAAAATGGCTTTAAGAAAACATAATGCAACTAAAACTATCTTCTTTGCTCTCCAAACTTCAAAAAAGACCCTGGAGGGAACTGAGCATTTATTTCAGTAAAAGCTAGAGCAGTGGAAATACTCACCCTTCTGAGGAAAACCAATGCAAGACACTCATCTCTAGCTGATAAAACGGTACAGAAGGAGAAAGAAACAAAAATAGAGCCAGGTGCTTCCTACAACACAAACCAAAGCGCCAGGGGAACGCAGCACAGCAGAGCAGCCCACTGCCTCTCGCAAACCACAGTTAGCACAACTCTCTGCTCGGGTGTTCACATCCAAATGTTTGTCAGCCTGCAGCTGCAGCCAGCCTGAGCACCTAGACAAGAAGGAGCACACGCTCACTGAAGTCCAAACACCTCTTTTCAGCACACCGCTGCCAGACAGAGCTGCCCCACCACGCTCAGGGGGAAAGCCTTCCAGCCTGTCAGCTGCAGAGCAGTTCGGCTGCCTCTTCTCCACCAGGCAGACTGTGAAAAGCCTGGGTGAAAGCAGAGCACAGACTGACGTGTATATCTTACGGCAAACCAGCTAGATGGCTAACCTGCCAGTAAACGCAACCGGGCTGCTGTCATCCACCTGTGTAAACTGCTAAGTCAGCCCTCACCAGGCATGACCTGCCCTGTAGGGTCAAGATGTCAGCCACCTTCTTCAGAAAAAATGAGACATAGCTGTGAAACCTAACCCTTCTGACCCTCCAGCAAGAAGACAGCAAGCCAAGAGGCATTTCACAGCATACAGCTTTTCTGATCCCAGCCTCAACATCTGCCTGGTTTCTGTCCAAATCCAGAATGACTTTTGTACTCCCTGTTCAGCTAAGGGGGGCATTGTCTATCCACTTGCCTGTTTCGGTACATTCATAGTCCAGTTTAGGTGGGAAGGGACCTCCAGACTTCTGTACTTTGTTTTTCCCAAAATAAAGTACTCTTGCCGAGGAGAGTTCAAAAGCCTAGTTATTCTCTTCCAGGAGTCATACACTCTTTTTAAAACCTTTTAAAAATATGTATGTCACTGAATCTCAATGAGCTTTCACTAAACTTGAAAACAGTATGAGTGACTCATCCTGCTGAAGCATGCTCCAGAGTTGTTTTGCTAATGATAAAGCCACTGAAGAGTTTTCAACATTGGTTAGTCCTTTTAAGATACGCCTTAATCCTACAACATTAAGCACTTTTTAATAGATTTATATTTCTACAGGATGGTCTGGATAGGATTTGCAGCTCATTGCATTTAAAAGGTCTCTGGAATGATCACAAAAACTGTTTGGTCTTAGTTCACCTAAACAGGAAAGACCAAATATTTAAAGATATTATTAATCTACACACTGATAACCATACCCAGATCCCTCCCTGTGATTACTTCACCCATCACATTGACCTAAGCAAATACCTACGCACTACCACAAACCCATTCAGCTGAGATAAATTACATGACTCTAGCAGAGAGGGTGTTTTTCACAGAAGCTATCTTTAGCACTAAGTGAGGATCACCTACCTACGTTACTTTTACAGTCAGTGAAGACAGACGTCCCCACAAACAAACCTGATTCTGGCTACATCTGAACTGCAGGACTTCATTGCCTCTGGCAGCACGCACACATCCTGGCAAATTCTTCACTGCGTGCCAGGAGGAGACTGAAACATTACTGTTCCTTTCCTCAACACACAACTCTGCTTCATTTGGAGGGGAAAAACCCAGGAGGCCTCAAGAGGTACCACACTCTCTGTAGTGTGCTTCAATGTCCCAAAGACTGCCGGTCAGAGACCTGGAGCTAGTGAGCGGTCTACAGAGAATTTGGAATGATCTCCTTCTCTGAATGGCTCTTTCAAAGGTTGGATCTTTTTTCCAGTTGACAAAGAGAAAACGTAGGAAATTAGTCTTCTTTACCTATTAGCCTTTGTGAACACTCTCATCCCACCAACGATGTCTGTTGCAGTGGCACAGTTCAGAGATTTTAATCCATTTTAACAAAGGCTAAAACCTCTCTTCATACAGCATTCTTCTGCAAAGGTCCTAAATAGGCATGTTATTATTTTAGACAGCAAATAAAATATTGAAACACTGCTGTTGTGTTAGCAAAACATGGTAAGTACAGGCATAAACAAGGCTGTGAATTCAAGTGAATCAAACTTCTCATTTCAAATGTAGCGAGTTTCTGTCACTTTCAGGCTGACTACTATCCAAGGCAATATAAATAAAACGGGGATTTCCACAAAAAACAGACTACACTCTACAGAAAATACACTTACATTGTGCTTATGAGAAACTTCTGCATAACCAAGATGCGTATTCTTGCAGATACCTTTGCATGTAAATGTGAACTAAAAATAGGCTTTTATTATATCACAAACATTTTAAAATGTATTTTAAAAAGATACATAGCACAACAGCCCAGTTTGACCACACTGGAAATATTGTAAAAGCTTGCCTGTTGAAAGGTATGAGAAATATCAGTTCACAAACACCGCACGTACGTGAAATATTAAGTATGACCAATAGAAGGGCTCAGAACTAGCTAGATTACGTCATTGTTTCCTGCCTGTGAAAAGGAGCTATTTTAGCTAAGTGAAGCTGAGTAGAGAAGAGGAAGTCTAAACCTTCACAGATTTGGGGCTATGAAAGGAGCATCTCTGAAGCAACTTTGCAGTGCACAAAAGGTGAGTAACAATCCATTATGCTATGCTAACAAAGTAACTTGGATGTTTGTGTATGTTGCTAAGAGAGACTTCTTTCTTCAGAAGCTGAACGCAGGCATTAATTCTAGAACTAATGGAAAGATATTTAATTCTTTAATGCACTTTCAAAGTATCAGGAGCATTCTATAAATAACATTTAAAGCAAAATGACTGCATTTGTAGAAGCATAGTACCATAAATACTGTTGTTTAGGATTTTAACAATAAATTTAAAGATATGCAGTAACTAAAAGCATTAGTAAGTACGTTATCACTAAAGGAAAAATGTTTGTTTTCATTAAACTAAAACCAGGAGAAGATCTTGTTGCTTGGTCTCTCTGTGCTTCACTGAAAACCATGTCCTCCTCAGGAAAATGTGAGCAAATGTAAGGGACAGCCAAAGAAAAAAAAAAGGGGATTGGGAACAGAGATACACAATCCTTTAAATGGAGTCACTGTTGCCTAACTCATAGTACGAATATGGAGGAAGAGATTTAATTCTTTTGTTTTGTTCTGAAAATCGTTGTTCTCATACACAGCACCTAGATGGGCTTCACAATTCACATTAGCTATTCAGGACCTCAGCTACCATTAAAAAATTAAAACAGATTGGTAAAACACATGGACCAGCATCAGAGTAATCGCTCAGAATTAACACAGACATGCAGAAACCGGTGACTCCAGGGGCTCTTCAGCAAGTGCTTTAATCAATACCAGTAAGTAAGTGTTCCCATTATGAAAAATGGCAACTAGGGCAAAACTATCCACTCAGAGGCACCCAAAGATCTACTTGGGCTGACCTGGGAGACATCAACCTGAACTCCATGCAGACAAGTACTGATGAAAAAGCAGAACATCTGCATTCGTGTATAAATGCAGATAGGTAACTACACACTTTTAAAAAATCTCATTATTTCATACCTACATAAATGTTAAATTTTAGATTCTTAAAAATTAAATTTAGGAGAAATACCTAATTATAACACTGACATGCATTTAAACCCAGAAAGTTTGAAAACAGTGTCTTCAACAACTAAACAACCCCCCCCCCCCTTTTTGTTACAGTAGGTCCATTCTTTGATACATCTCAAAACTGGCACAAACTTGAAATAAACAGTAAATAAGGCATGGAACCACAGGTTTTCCTGATAGAAGCTCATGCCAGATTCAGCTTCCTCTCTTCCCATCAACATCAGCCTGCTGGTTCTTTTGGAAACAGGACCTGACCAGAAACAATTACAGTCACTGCAAGCCCAAAGGAGAGAAGAACAAAACCAAAACCAAAATCCATGCTGTGTATTAACATTCATCTATAAAAAGTGAATTCTTCTACCTATCCTATACATTACTACTCAATTCACCTGTTAAATCACTCAGGATCTTGAGATAGGTAGTCATGCACTATGTCATACACAACCACTAGCAAGAGAGAAAAAAACAGAACAAAAGAGAAAAAAAACACTTAAAATGTGCAGGGGCTGGGGGGGTGGGTGGGTGTGTGTGTTAAGCAATATTTGGACAATTTTATGCAACAGTAACAAAAGTAGGACAGTATGCCAGAAAATCTCTCAACTGTGCTACAAGCATGTGCTACAAAAATTTTCTTTCAAGCATATGCTATCCACCTTTCAATAAGGTCTGCTATCACTCCATAATTTTTTTTTATTTTTAGTGTTCTTCACACAATGAGGTATTTTAGAAGGAATACATACAGATGCCCTCCAAACCTCTTTTTTGTCAGTACTATACGCATAGCTTTTCCCATACAGAACATGAATTCTGTTACATCTGATCAGAAAACACCTTTTTGTTTTGTACAGCTAAAAAACTTTTTGCTTTGTACAGCTAAAAAAAAATATCTTTGAGACAAAAGTTTAGGGCTAAATATTTGTATGCATGATTTTTTTTTATATCTGTAAACTGGAGAATTGTAAGAAAATCAGAAGTCCAAACTTAATATTTCAAGGCAGAAACTAACCTGAAGAAACATTTAATAGGTCATACTTAAGTTAGTTACTCCATGGATACTCTTCTGAAAAGCAGCTGATATTTGCCAGTGTAGGACCAGAATGCTAGATTAATAAACAGTGGTTCAATCCCCTGTGTATTCCTATACCACTGAAAAAAGTACCCGGTAACATTATGGTGAACGCATAAACCAGATGAGCAGTAACAATAAGCTTTTTTTTTACGCATTCTCCTCTTTTGGAGATAAAACACACAGGAACTATGCACTCTTCTGCTCTTGAGAACAGTTTTGGTGCCTAACTTATTCTGTAGAAGTTACTTGGCTGCCTGTCACAAGTGGGAAGACCAGACAACCAACTAACTCCTTCCACCTCCTCTTCATAAAGCTGCCACACGGCTGGGTAAAAGGCCAAACAAGAGGAACTTTCCCGTGCAAAGTCATGAAACTGTGACCACAGCAAGAGCCAGGAAAGCAGGGGGATGCGGGTTAACCAAAGCACCCATACAAACACCAGCTAAGGTCCGCCATCCTCAAAGGGCTGCCCAGTAAACCAGGCGATAATCTCTTTCAGCTCTCATCACCTGAGTCTGCGTAATGAGATTTCAGAGGTCCAACGCCTGTGACCAAGAAGCAGAGAGAAGCAACACAACCATGCTCTGGAACAGCTGGCTACCAGTCAGCAACTTCCCCCCCCAACAAATACTGTTCACATAGGGCCTGGTTGGAGACTGCGCTGCTTCCATCTTTTTACTTTTTTAAATAGGAAGTCTATCAATCCATTCATGTCATTCAGAAGCTATTAAGATAGCTTTTTAGTGTCTTTTATGAGCAACAGCACGCACCTATTGTTTTGGGAGCTAAGTAGTTCCTACATAGATAAAATGCAAAGTCAATACTTTTCATATCCAAATGTCACTACATGCCATGCTCACTTATTTCTTTTCAAACTAGTCTTAGTCATTAATTTTTCAACAGGGGCAACTTGAAGAAATATTTTCTTTAGAAAATAGCTCTCTTACCTCAATTACAGCCGTTTCAATCTAACTTTCCACTACTGAAGCACACTCAGAGCAGCTGGTCAATCTTGACTTTTTGATTCCTTATATCAGAAATCTCTTAAGTAATTAAAAATATTTAATTAAAACTAGCTTATAAATACTATTTCTCACAAGTCTGACAGTACACGTACTTCCTTCAGAGCACAATTATGTATTTGTAGTCAGAAAAAGCAACAAATCTAGCACATTTTCACATTTTCACAGCTAAACAATACAATCTCATCACTAAGCCCCATCCTACAACAATCATCTTGTTTGTTTTTAAAGAAAGCTTTTATCCGACTGAGCATAACTTTTCATATTTTATTTATTTATAGGGTATTTATGGAGTGCAAAAACTATTCCTAAGTTCAATTCAAATATGATGCCTGGAAGTCACCACCCTGAAGAATACAGGATTGCATCACTGGTCTTCTACAGTTTTGTGTTCACAGTGGGATTGTTAGTGAATGCCACTGCACTATGGGTTTTCAGCTGCACTACCAAGAAGAGAACAACTATAACTGTATATATGATGAATGTGGCATTACTTGACATAATTTTTATATTTTCCTTGCCTTTTCGGATAATCTACCACGGGAAAGAAACATGGCCTTTTGGAGATACATTCTGTCGCATTATCAGTGCTTTCACTATATTTTACCCAGCCATTGCTCTTTGGTTGCTCAGTTTTATAAGTGTAGACAGATTTATGGCTATTGTCCAGCCCAAACACGTCAAAGAACTAAAAAATACAAAAAAAGCTGTGCTGGCTTGCACTGGAATCTGGGTAATGACCCTCGCAACAACATCCCCATTGCTGTTTTTACAATCTGATCCAGACAAAGCCTCGAATTTCACCACCTGCACGAAAATGCTTGATATCATCCATTTAAAGGAAGTAAATACACTGAACTTTTCTCGCTTGATTTTTTTCTTTTTGATTCCTTTGTTTATCATGATAGGGTGTTACCTAGTCATTATTTACAACTTTATCCGCGGCAAGACTTCCAAACTGAAGCCTAAGGCCAAGGAGAGATCCATAAGAATTATAGTGACTCTGATTGCTCAAGTACTTGTCTGCTTTGTACCCTTCCACATTTGCTTCGCCTTCCTGATGCTGCAAGATGAAGATACAACTTACAATCCCTGGGCAGCCTTTACGACCTTTCTGATGAATCTCAGTACATGCTTGGATGTTATACTGTACTATATTGTTTCTAAACAATTTCAGGCGAGAGTCATCAGTGTAATCCTTTATCGCAATTACCTTCGAAGCGTGCGCAGGAAAAGTTTTCGAACTGGAAGTGTAAGATCACTCAGTAATATGAACAGTGAAATGATATAAAAAGAGAAAAAAATGTCAGGGGACTTTTATAATGTAAACAAGTGATTCTTTTTCCAAATTCTAGCATTATGCCTACACTGAAGAATGGTCTATAGCCAGAAGTAACAGATAAATTTGTTGCACTGCAAATATGAGAGAAGCAGAATAATAACTGCACCTCTTTAAGTTTGCTCAACAGCTTTTGTAAACCTGAAATGAACTAAAACTTAGTACCGGTGTTAAACTTTCCAAAGCTTTTGTCATATCAAAAGATCGTGAATATTGTCAGATACGAAAAAGTGACTATTAGTATAATAAAGCAGACAACACTGAAGAATTATGATGCAACTTATATATTGATTTTTTATATTTGCACAAACAAATGCTCCTGAAACTACTGTATATTCCACACTTCTAAAATTAGCTTCATTCTCTCAAGATCAATGTCTGCACGACTTAAATAGAAAGCATATGTAGGTAACATCTATATTTCATTCAACTAAAAACTTCTTTGATGCTAATTTCTTTGTAACTGACAACATTCTGCAGCCATAGATAAAAATACCATCAAAAGGTATAATAGTCAAACTGTTTATTAGTTCCCTGTGGGTATGATGTGCACATTTATTACACCCTACTCTTGCACACAGTATCTTTTTACACAGATGAAAATACTGAATTTGTCCAGACACAGTAGCAGCCTATGTCCCAGCAACAAACTTCAAGGTAGCAAACGTGATGAGTAACTGCAGTACTACTCAAGCTTTCAAGTCCTTTTGAATACTCACACACTACAAAAAATATATCTTTATAATGTCAAACACACACTATTTCCTCCTTATTAAATCAGTTGTTAGCTACTTTCAAGGGACACACTAAAAAGGCAGAAATAAGAAAGCCTAATATGGTGTTTAATATTAAAAATCTCGCTCCAAGAACTTTTATTACCTGAGAGTGTGCGACACATGAAAATTCAAGTCTGTATGAGGCTGATCTCACCTGTAAGAAGCTTAACCGCAAAGGCTCTGCAAGCTCTACAGTTCTACTGTAACATGAACATCTCTTACTAAGTGCAGAAATCTCAAATATACGTTATGCAAAACTGAACCACTAAATATCTTAAGGCTTTAAGAACTTCAGGTGCAAGCACTAAATGGAACAACATGCTCTAGCAGTAAATTTTTGAAACACAAACATACAAAATAACAGTATGAAATGCATATAACTGCATATGCATTTAAAAGTGAACATGAAGATATGAATTACAGTTGTGCTGTCTTTGTGGTTTAAGAAAGAAATCAGCACCAATGTGATTTCAGTTTTCAGATTCACTGAACTGAACAAAACGAAATATGGCAATAATTTGTGCACTGCAAGCCGTATTTCAATCATGCTGATAGTGGAAATGGGACTAACAGAATGGAAAGTAATCATTATATGGATAAATTATAAATTAATTAACCACAGATCACAACTAGGAAATGAATGTTTGAAAATATAATAGTTGTGCCAAGAACCTTTACACTGTAGCTCAAGATTAAATTTAGTTTGAAGGGTTACATGAAGAAAGTTTTTTTTAAATTAAAATCTGCACAAAATAATCCTTTGAAACTGTATCTAAAATAACCAATCCATTAGGAGCTACTTACAAACCAGAAGGCAAGCTGTTGATGGTGATGCCAAATATATACTGAGCGATTTCTACAAGGAGAAGATCAAACAAAGCTGAGAGCATCCAAGCACCCAGTAAAAAGGACTGGAAAGAAAAAGTTTGATTTGAATTAATTCAACAGTTTAAAAATAAGGTTTTAATACATCTCTAAATAAAAGAAAAAACAAGAAAACCACTATACTAGTTCAATTAAGACAAATAAAATCTTTAGCACAACATAATTCCAGATCTACACATCTAGATACTGAAGATTGGTTAGATTTGTTACCAAAATTAAATTCTATGGGTCTGATAACTTTCAACTGACACAGCTGCAAACTTTAATTAGAATAATCTATTGACTACAAGATATTATCAATATAAATTTAGATTTATGGAAACCAAACTCTCTTTAAAACCCTTTAACATATATCTCTATACAAAATGTCAGTAATAAAACTGCTATATTAATCCAAGACTACAAGATTCTACACAGCGTAGAAAACAGTTCGTTTAAAAAAAAAAAGTAACTGGAACTTACTGAAAATTTTCTGCTGCCGTATCTTCTTTCAAATATTCTAAAGTTGTAAATGAGCAGACTGCTGCAGAATGTGTCTTTCAGATCAAGACATATTGTTCTCCCACATACAAGTCTCCAAATCTAGGAGGTTAAAGATTGTCATGTTAAGTCTCTCTTCCTTCAAGGAAATTCTTTACAGAATTTGTGCTCAGAGTGAAAATAAAATACCAAAGTCAGGTAACAGAAATGCAGTACATTTAAGGAGGGAAGTAAACAGAGTAGAATGTTATGGAGCATTCAAGAAGTCTGTTTAAAATATTTTCAGGGAAGAGGTCTACCTGTTATAATAAATCTATAATTGAAATGAAGTCAAATACATTTTTATGTCCCTAGTTCACATTTACAAATAAAAATGGAAACCACAACCCTAGTGAATTGTAGAATTACAGAAAAAAAATATTTTTGAAGCGACCTCCAGATACCAACTAGTCCAGTGTACTGCTCTAAGCAGGTCTAATCAGATCGGCCTCTCACAGCCAGTGTTCGGCCACCCACATGGTTTAAAAAACTAAATCAAATCCCTACATCTAGGCAGAATTTCACATGTTCTACCTTGCGTCCACTACCTCTTGCACTACCTCAGTGCATCTCCAAGCAGAGTCTGGCTCCAGCTTCTCTATAGCTTCTGATCAGGTACTTGCAGACAGCAATAAGGTGTCTCCTGTTTGCCTTCTCTTCTTGAGGCTGGATAGACCCAGTTCTCTCAGCCTCTCCTTGCGTGTCGTGCTCCAACCCTCCGACTGTCTTGGCAGACCCGCTCCACTGTGTTCATAACTTTCTCGTACTGAGGATCCCAGAACTGGGCACTAGTGAGACCACATCTAGAGCACCGTGTCAACTACAGGAACAGAGTCACTTGCCTTGACCTACTGGCCACACTCTAACACAGTCCAGGAGATGGCTGGCCGCCTTGGCTGCAAGAGCGCACTGTTGCCTTCTGTCATCCACCAAGATCCACAGGTCCTTCTCTGCAGAGCTACTTCCCACGCACTCACCCCCACCAGCCTGCAGTGTTGCAGCCTGGGGTTATTCCATCCCAGAAGCAGGACTTTCCAATTCACCAAGTTCCCGTCAGCCCATTTCTTGGGCTTGCCAAGGTCTCTCTGAATAGCAGCCCTGCCTTCCAATATATTCCCACCAATGTTCAGTCACGCACAAACTTGCTTAGAGTGCACTTCATCCCATCATCCAGGTCACTAATGAAGACACTAAATAGTACTGGTCCCAGTACTGATCTCCGAGGCGCCCTCCCCTAATTAATACCTGCCTAGTGGACTTTGCACTAATGACCATAACTCCACTGAAAGTCCAGCCAATTTTCCACCCATCTTCTTGTCCAGTTACTCGGTACGTACCTCACCAATTTGTCTTCAAGGACACAACAGGAGACTGGGTTAAAGGCCCTGCTAAAGTCAAGGTATGCAAAATCCATTGACTCCCCCTTGTCCGCAGCACCGTTTGCCTCATGGAAGAAAGCAACCAGTTGGTCAGGCATGCTTTCAAAGAATCATAGAATGGTTGAGGTAGGAAGAGACCTCTGGAGACCATCTAGTCCAACACCCTCTCTCAAAACAAAGTCAACTAGAGCAGGATGTTAACTGACCATGTCCAGTCTGGTTTTGACTATCTCCAAGGACAGAGACTACACAACTTCTCTGGGGAAACTGTTCCTCTGTTCCATCAGTCTTACAGTAAAAAAGCTTTTTCTTCAAATGGAATTTCTTGTATTTCAGTTTGTGCCCATTGCCTCTTGTCCTTTCACTGGGCCTGGCTCCCACACCTTCCCATCAGGTATTTACGCACACTGGTAAGATCCACCCTGAGTCTTCTCTTCTCCAGGCTAAACAATCCCAGCTCTCTCAGTCTCTCCTCATACGCCAAATGCTCCAGCCCCTGACCATACTGGTGGCCCTCTCCGCTGGACTCTCTACAGTACGTCAAGGTCTATCTTGTACTCCAGGGCCCAGCATAAGGGACAGCACTCCAGATGTGGTCTCATCAAGGCTGAGAGGAAGGATTGCCCCACCAGCCCTCCTTGTGAGGCTCCTCCTAATGCAGCCCAGGATGCTGCTGGCCTTTTTAGCCACAACGCTGCATTGCTAGCTCATGTTCAACTTGGTCTCCAGTAGGACCCCCAGGGCCTTTTCTGTAAAGCTGATTTCCAGCTGGTCAGCCCCCAACTTGTACAGGTGCATGGGGTTACTACTCTCCAGGGGCAGGACTTTGCAGCTGCCTTTGCTAAATTTCATGAGATTCCTGTTGATCCTTTTCTCCCCTGTGGCAGCAGAACTAACTGGTGTATCAACTACTCATCCAAGTTTTAAATCATCTACAGGCTTGTTGAGAGCATACTCAGTCCTGCTGTCTAGGTTATAAACAAAGACACTAAACAGTATTGGCCCCCATATTCATACCTGGTGTACACCACTAATGACTGGCCTCCAGCTGGACTTTGTGCCACTGATCACAACCCTGTGAGCCCATCAGTTCAGCCAGGTTTCAGTCCACTGCTCATTTATCTTATCTGTACTTCATCAGTTTGTCTAAGGATGTTACGGGAGACACTGTAAAAAAGCTATACTAAGGTCAAAATAAACAACATCCACTTCTCTGCCCTCACCCACCAAGACAGTAATCTACCTCATCACAGAAGGCTGTCAGGTTAGTCAAGATTTCCACTTCATAAATCTGTGCTGACTACCCCCAATCACTTTATTGCTCCTTGGGTGTCTGAAAATGGTTTCTAGGAGGACTTGTTTCATGACCTTCCCAGAGATCCACATGATGCTGACTGGCCTGTAGTTTCCCAATCTCCTTTCCTGCCCTTCCTGAAGATAAGAATGACATCTGCTTTCTTCCAGTCCTCAGGAACCTTCATAGACTGCAATGACCTTTCAGACATAATCCAGAGTGGCCTCGCAATGACACGAGCCAATTCTTTCAAGACTAGTGGGTATATACCATCAGGTCCCATGGACTTGCATACGTCCAGTTAGTTTAAATGTTCCCTAGCCTGAGCTCCCTTCACCAAGTTTAAGCCTCTGTTGCTCCAGACTTTTGCACTGATCTCAGCAGCCTGGGACTGCTGAAACCAAGTCTTCCTAGTAAAAAACCAAGGCAACGCAAGCACTGAATACCTCGGCCTTTTCCATGTCTTCTGTCTCCAGGTCCCCATTCCCATGCAGCAGCAGGCCCACATTTTCCTTAGTCTTCCTTTTGCTGATATTCCTGTAGAAGCCCTTCTTGTCCTTCGTGTCCTTTGCCAGATTGAGATACAGCTGGGCTTCGGCTTGCATGCTCAGACAGTGTCTCCATATTCCTCCCAGGTCACCTGATCTGCTTCCACCTCTTGTGTGCTTCATCTTTATGTCTGAGTTTAGTCAGGAGCTCCTCGTTCATCCGTGCAGGCCTCCTGATGCCTTTGCTTGACTTCCTGCACACTAGATGAGCCATTCTTGAGCCTGGAGGACACGATCCTTGAAAACCAACCAGATCTGCTGGTACACTCTTTTTTCTGGAACTGTATCTCATAGGAATCTTCCAAGCAGATCCCTGAACAGGCCAAAGTCTGCTCTTCTGAAGTCCAGGGCTGCAATCCAGCAATTTGCCTTGCCCCTCCTCTCAGGTCCCCGAACTTCACCATCTCATGGTCACTGCAACCAAGGCTACCCCCAATCTTCACATGCCCAACAAGTTCTTCCTCCTTGTTTGTAAGTATGAGGTCCAGACACAACATCTCCCCTCATGAGCTCCTCAATCATCTGTGTTAGGAAGTTGCTATCAATGCACTCCAGAAACCTCCTGGACTGCTTGTGCTCTGCTGTGTTGCCCTCCCAGCACATATCAGGATGGTTAAAGCCCTCCATGAGGACCAGGGCCTGAAATCATGAGGCTTCTTCCAGGTGTCTGAAGAAGGCCTCATCTACTTCTTCATGATCAGGTGGTTTGTAGCAAACACCACCACCAAAGCTGGCTGTGCTGGTCTGCCCTCTAATCCTGACCCATGAACTCTCAACTTCCTCACGTCCCAAGACAAAGCTCTGTGCAGTTCTGCTGCTCTTTCACACAAAGAGCAATTCCCCTCCTCGCCTGTCCTTCCTAAAGAGCTTGTATCTGCCTGTTGCAGCACTCCTATCACATGAGCTAACCCACCACATCTCCATGACCCCAATGAGATTGTAGCCCTGTAATGGCATATGACCTTTAATTCCTCTTATTTGTTCCCTGTACAGCATGCATTAGCATACAAACATTTCAGAGAGGCACCAAGTCACACTGATTTCCCAGAAAACATGTGGGAGTGTTCCACATAATACTGTCCCATAGGCACTTCCTTATTTATGTGTATACACTTGAAGTAGGTCCTTTTCAGTCTTGTTTTGCTGATTACAAGATCCCTTCTGTTCACATCACCCTGTACCCTTTGCTGGCTAACCCAGTCCACTGCCTCCTCACTTGACCGTAGGTTGTCATCTCCCTCCTGTGTTGCTCCTGTCTTAAAAGTTCTCCTCACCAGGCCGGCCTGCCTGTTAGCAAAGATGCTTTTGTCCCACTTGGTCAGGTGGATCCCATCTCTTCCAAGTAGTTCTCAATCCTCAGAGAGGGTTGCATGGGCACAAAACCCAAAATCCTGTTGCCAACACCACCTGTGCAACCAATTGTGACCCACAGAATCTCTCTACTTCACCTTGGTTGGCTGCTCCCAGTCACCTTTGTGTCCTGCATGTTTTGAGAAACAGCTTCTAAAAAGATTTGCCCCACGACCTCCCTAGGGACCAAGGTAAGGCTGACTGGCCCGATATTACCTGGATCCTCCTTTCTGCCCTTCCCGAAGATGGGCGTGACATTTGCCTTTCTCCAGTCATCGGGTACCTCCACCAAGTGCCATGACCTTTCAAAGATGCTAGAGAAAGGTCTCACATTTCCAGCACCTTTGGCACCCTCAGAGGTAACCCTTATGGGTCTCATTAATTTACGTGTGTCATTTTTCTCAATGGTGGATACTGGTTCACTCTCACAGACTCTGCTAGGAGGCTTAGGGACCTTGGAGGCCTGAGGGCAAAACACACTAGTACAAACTAATAAATATATCTGCCTGAATACCTCAGCCTTTTGCATATTTCTTATCACTAGGTCCCCTGCCACAATGAGGACCGGGCACACACTCTCCTTAAGCCTTTCTTTTGCTGCAGATGTACTTACAGAAACCTTCCTTGCTACCCTTCATCTCCCTCGCTAGTTTCCAGCTCAGCTTTGGCTCCCTGCTCCCTTTCCTAAGTCACAGCCTGCTAGGCATTTTCCCCTCTGTGGAAGTTCAAGTGCCAACACACTGCCTGAGCCTTACGTTTCTCAAGGTCTTTAGGCCTCAACCAATGCTTCTGCCTCTAACTTCCCCAGCATACCAAAGGACTGAACAAGAAGAAATTAGTGGGACCTCACCATTCTAGCTGTCCCATGTCAACATGCCCAACATTAAAACCTAGCATGAGTACCACCCTTCCTGAAGTCGAAACTGGCTGTGACCTTGTAGCTGAACATTTCATGATACACATTAACTGAATAGCCCTCACATAGACTATGGAAGTCTTCTAAGCCTAATTGCTCTTTAGTCAGCTTAAAAAATGCATAGGTCTAATGTAATCAAGATCTTCATTTTACACACCGCATCTTCACTGCTCTTCGAGGGTCCCCTTTATGGAGACAAAGATCTTTTAGTTTTGGGCAGTACATATTTTGCCTTCCAAATCAAATGTACTCTTCTTCAGCTGCATGCTTTATTTCCTATGCTCTCTACCAGCTTTAACAAGTGTTAATATCCAATATCTGAAATGTCTGTTCAGCCCCTGAAAAAATTCCATTCCATTAAACTCATCCCTGCAGACGAATTTATACTAAACAAATTTTCTTTGAAGTGTTCTCATTTGAATATTAGCATCAGACAGGAGTTAAATGATCTGCTCTCCTTGATCTCAGAGGTACACAATTATATATATATATATATATATAGCTTACTCCAAAGGCTATGACAATAAATGAAACAATTTCAGGAAAGAAAAAAAACCCAAACCCACAAATTCCCCAAAGCACCACAATAAAAGTATCATAGCTTCTACAGATACCTGTGAATGTTTATGCTTAAGACACAGTAAACATGGTTTCTTTGAATAAAACACAGCTACTACTGTTTTTCAGCAGATCAAACAAATGAAGAGACGACTCTTCTAAAGACAAACTGCAAAACAAATAACCAAACAAACCCCAAACCCACAAAATTTCCATTTAAAACTTCAATAGTTTCTCAGAGTTTCTCCTCCCCCTCTGCAAACACTTGGTTGTAACATTTTTAAAAGGCAGATGTTAATTTATGTGTTTTTGCTGCACAGCATTAACAAGACACTTGGAAAATATGAGCAGTGCTCTTGCAGAGTTGTAATCTACCTTATTACAACAAAGCTCTCGTTCTTGACAAGAAAGACCACAGAAAGTGCAACAACAACTATCACTAGCTAGGTCTAACAACCTTTTAAGGCTTGTAGGCTACAGCTGACATTCTCGAACACATTAAGTTGACTACATACTTTTTTTTGATGTAACTGTAAAACGTGGGCTAAGATAATTACAGAGGCCTTTGCTGATCCTTCTCTGTCAAGAGAAACTCCCTCATCACTTGGAATCTTCAAATTAGAAGCAGCAGTTCTATTCAACAGGCAAATTTTAGTTTCCCACAACTAACTAGAACAGAAGTTACAGAGTGAAAGTTATGGCCTCTGTGTTAAAATAAGTCATATATAATCGGAGTACCCAACCACAATAGCCCTCTTCAGCCTCAAAACCTAAGCACAATAAGATATTGATATTCATATCAAAATACTTCTATTATTACACGGGTTAAAGCACACTTCATTCACAGCAAGTATCCAAATGCCAGTGGCTGAAAGGAAAAATGATACAAACCCAATCATTTCCCAGACAAAAGAAAGAAGTGAAAAGCTATGTTGAACGTTTCAGATCAGCTTTTCTCACTTTTTCCAAAAAGTGGCATACTGGGGTGACATAAAAAAAGTAAGAACAAGCTGGTCTACAACAGTGAACAAAGGGAAAGAACCAGAGGAGAAACAGACTGGGGGGGGGGATCGCATAGAAGAGTGTAGTTTGCAGTCTCTTTCCACACAAAATGAACTAACTCTTACCTGAAAATCCTCTTTTATAGCTTGTAGGTTATATGCAAAGAACTTCTGATAATGTTGGAAAAGCAGCGTCAATAGAATCGAGATGGCACTTGGGACTAGTAACAGACTCTTTGACAAAGGTGCTTTATCTTAAAGACAAAAAACAAACAAACAAACAAAAGCCATTTCAGAGAAAAGTCATTTAAATGACTTGAGAAATGTCATTTAAAAAGTGACATATTTAAACAGGGGATTGGAAAACATAATACCAGTGGCACCACATTGACTTTTTATCTCAACAACTTCCCAAATTCTCAACAACTTGCAAATAGATAGGAAAAACGCACCAACCAAAGGAAGTCTTTAGAGATATTAATGACAGTTAAACATTAATCAGACATTTTGTTTTCAACAGTCTCTCATGAAATTAATTGTTTGGCTATAATTAAACCAAGCTCTCTGCACCTACAGAGGTCATGCCTTCCTATGCAGCGCTCCTAAGGCTCAATCATGTTTCAGGAAATAAAACAATCACTCTTTTTCGCTAGCAAGATATACATGCACATCTAGTTAAAACAAATAGCTTTGCTTCCTTTGCGTTAGGGATTACTAATAGCTTTTTTTCTAGAGGCTACGAAGCAGGAACCACCTGAATAAATTGACTTTCTCTTCACCACACTTGGATCCGCTGTTCAAGGAAACATAACTACATTAATTTACATGACATTCATCTTCCTTCCATTCAATCATTACAATTATTAATAAAGAAATTAATAAAATCAGGACATTTGTGAAATCAGAACTTCTTTCCCCCGGTAGCATGACTTTCAGAGAGGACACTCAGAAGAAAACAAGCAGAGAACAGAGAAATCTGCAGTACACGTTTACTAAAAACCGCTAAGTGGAGTATCCAGCAGGAGTATACCCAGCAATTCATCCTAAGCTGTTGGTGTAGTTGACACAACGAAACACAAACTCTTGCCCAACAATTCAAGCAAATACAGAAACTCTGAAGTACTATTTCGTCTATGACTTTTCTCCTTTTCACACATGCAACCTGAATCACATTTACTTCCTTCCCAAACATCCCAGTTATAGCACAGAATCTACTGATTTTCAGACAACTGCTTTTTTGCAGGGTATTATGAAATCTGTAGCTCTGTTGTCATTGTTCTTAGATAACAAAAGAAGCAATAAGACTACTTTAAAAGTACTAATGGGAAGAAATGAGCAGGAGCACAGGAAGAACAAAACTGCATTAAAAAAGTTTAATACAGGAAACATTTAGTACTTGTCTAGATAAACTGACTACCATGAATGATTCCATCAACATCTGCTGCACAGCAGAAGAGCAAACTGCTATAAAAGGAAGATGGTAATAGGCACCAAAGCCAAGATTTTAATCATGGCACAATCCCACTGCCATCAAAAATATGGTTCTTACTACATAATTTAAGCATGATCCTCATCCAGGTTCTAACTGATGACATCAAGAACAACTTTGATGGGCCGTTAGCTGTTCTCAGCTCACACCACCTTGAAGTCTCCAGTCTTCTGACGTTCACCATGTGAAGAAAACATCTCTTCCTACATGTATCGTAACGTAAACCTGTACTTAAAACTCTTCTTTCAGTCCATGACCATACCTTTGAGTTCATTATTTACAGATTCACTTTCCTTACTCCATTTAAGCAATTAATGCCTTGAAGAACTATCCTTTTCTAAAAATTAGACAGTGACTTGGATTCACACAGGTTAACATTACTCTGCTAACCATAAACTCTACTTTTATAATTAGATTTTTTGTGTGAGACACATCAGGAGGGCAGAAAGCCTGGCTGAATTTTTTTAATGCAAGAAAACTATCCACCTTTCAATTTGTATCATTCTTTGGATTTCTTTGCTCTCCAAAAATAAGGTCTATAGTCTTTAGACATCCATTTTTTAAATTACTCATCCCTCTGATTTAGTCGGACGCTTCAAAAAAGTTTGAAGCTATCAGAGTACTGTAGAACACTGGGGGAAAAAAGACGCTAGAGCTGCCTGAAAGTTACTGTGCACACAATGCACACACATATTCACTTGAAACCTCAGGCAATGCTCCCTTAGTTAACTTAACTTAGTTAAGTTAACATTTCTTGATGGGAAAAGGTCAGTTTTATAACCAGGATACAAGAGATATTTGAAAGCACAGTCTAAATCAGAACAATAGTAGTAGTCACAACAGTAGACATTTCTGAACCAAAGTTTGATAAAACTTGTTATTTTACTATCAAATACATTTACGTTATTTCATGAGTTTAAATAAATTTTTAGAAGAACTCATTAATCCTATAATACTTTTCACGTAAGGATCACAATACCATAAAAAACATGGCAAGCAAATAACTAGATTTCCCACTATGACTATATATTTCTATACAGGTTTAATATTTAGATTTAGATTTTACTGTAATTTTCATATCATTAGATCACTTTTACATTACAGGTAATACACACTTGAAATACTTTATCCTATCAAGTTCATTCCTAATTTGAATACATTCAGAAATAACCAACAGAACCTTATATGTTTTCTCCAGAAGTGTGAACAAATATTTTTATTATGAGCCTCCTTCCAGCTTAGACACTTTAAACCTTGTTATAGAGGAAAAGTACTTATTTTTAAGCATGTCATCAAGTGAAAAAGCACAGAAGTAACTAACCCATTAATGTGACAGTCACCCACAGGGAACATCACATGAGTAACGGAAACGTCTACTCTCAAGCTTATCAAAATGTCGTCATGTTAGGTAAGTTTCTTCTTGTCCAGTAAACTTGAGAAAGATAAACTCTTCCAGATAAATAATGCATCTCCTGAAATGTTTTTTCCAAGTGTTTCACTGTACAATGTAGGAGTTTGCTTTACCACTCAACAGCATATAGATCCTTATCAAAGACTGCTGTGAGGTCACCAGTGAAGGAACAACCCTCCCACTGCTGTGGAATGCCTCAACCAGTAAGACCAAAAATGACTAACGATCCCAGATACTGCACAATCAGGCATTCTGACACCCATTCTGACATTTACTTAGAATGTAAAGGCAAAATTTAGAAAGCAAAATTAATTCTAGTCGAATGGATTTGCAACCATGTGCAGGATGGAAACAGGTTCTACCAACCTACCGGGATACCAGTACCTACTGGCAGCACCAGTGTAAATGTGCACAAGGAGGAGAAAAGCACAGTGCCTCTATACCACATAAAGAAAGCAGAATGAAAGGATAAACTCATATTTTGACCCTGAAGAGTTAAAATACATCAAATACTCTCTTCAAAGACCTTGGAATAAATTTGCAACCCCAAAGTACTCCTTAAGTGGCAATTCTTTCAAACAACAGGCAGAAATAGCTTTGGTGCTGCAACACACATACTGAACTTCCATCTAAGTGAACAGAGAAATTTTGTAATAACCAGCAGAACATGCCCATACTATGATGAAGAACAAAGAACTAGCTTTCACTACAGATCTTTGCTTCCCCCTTGTGCAATGGAGAAGTTCTCCCCAAAACTGCCCTAATAATCTCACAGGCAAGCACCCCGACCTTTGTGCTACCACTGTGCAACGCGAAGCTGATCCTAAAATGCGACATGAATGAGAAAACCACCTCTAAGTCTCCACTTTCCACCCCTGCACTTATTACAAAGCCTACAAATCCTCTTCTTCCACGACCTACTACTTTTCTGGCTGCCAGTACCACTTTCAAAGTACAGAGAGTTAAGGAATAGATGTGTCCATCTGTCATAAACAGACGGGGAGGTTTATGGCACAACTGCTCAGGCAGTTGCAGCTTCAGAAGCCACCACTGCACTAATGAGAACACGAAAGTTGTGGTAGCAGCAACAGCTACAGTTTTTTAAATTATTTCCTGTTCCGTGCCTGTTCACCACTCACAGGTGGTGCATGTCAAAACAGGCAGCCAGACCAAGCTAGTTTCAGAAGGGCTTTTTGGGGAACAACTTCACCCACTGGACTGCTATTCCTGGCCTGAGACTCAAGCGTTGACTTGGGAGAGGGCCTCATTGCCAGCACCAGCTGATGAGCAGTGGCTGCAGAAGCTCAAATTAGCTCAGGACATTTTTTGTGGGGATCCCTACTGAGCTTACACCACAGCTGCAGACAAAACATGCTGTGTTTTTTCTACTATCATCTGCAAACTTCCCAAACCCAGCTGCTATGAGGCTGACACACCACTTTCATACAGACAATTAACTGTTGGGGGATACTATAATGGCATGAAATACGCACGAACCATTTTTTAGTGTTGATACACAAGATCTGTGAGTCTTTTAAACCACAACTGATGCACATCTGAATGCAAAGTACTTCCCAAATGCACTGATAGAATCTGTATTTTGGGTGGTTGTTTTTCCTGCGTTAAGCATCATGCAGATATTCATCTATTGTATTCCAAGATCTGTCCAAGAACCTGCAGGAGGTTCACCAACCAACAGTGACATTTCAAAATGGTCAGAGTTTTCAAGGACTCTTGCCTACTATTCTCCCTTCAGATGCAGGTTTGCTACACATCAAACAGCATGAACACCTCCTCCTGAATACTTGGAAACCTTGCTTGCCCTTTATTGTAATGGTCGACGCAACCCACTGTCAGATATGCAAATCTCAGTAGTAACTTTTAAGTGCTTCCTAGACACCAACGTGTGCTTTTGGGAGATTGGAGCAACCTTACTAGATCTGAGGAGTAAAAGCTTGTTGTTATTATAACCACACACAGAGTCCTGAACAGTAGCCGAGAACAAACGACAGCGTGTCATGGAGGGAAGATGACAAGAGATCCAGACACATGCAATACTGCTTGAGGAATCTGGAAGATACCAGGAGACTGTGTGCTGACTGGTAGGAAGGAATTTAACCACATGATGATTTTTTAGAGTTTGTTCAATCCAGTATAAGTATTTTCCTAATACTTCATCCTTTGAAAAAAACCATGCACTACCAGAGGACCCTGCAAAGCAGTGAAGTTACTGCTTCCTGAAAGTATTACACAACTGAATGAAGTATTCTGGGTCAGGAAAGCAGCTCATGCCCCTGGTCTAGGCACAGAGCACAGACACAGGAAGGGGATCCTGTGTTCAGACTGTCACTTCACAGCATACTCTGGTGGTTAATCATCGTGATGCCTGCAAGTGAACACAGTAAGAAGAGTATCACTGCAGGAACAGTTTTTCATCAAATGCTTATAAACTTAATGCAGAAGCTGAGAGGTGAAGAACATTAGTATATATAATCCGAAAGTCAATAAAGAAACCAACTGTGATCGTGCTTTAAATCTTTAAATTTTTAAAAGGTGCTGGTAAGACTTCAATCAAACCAGTTACCTATACATTTACTGTTTAGAAAACTGCTGATTTTAGCCTGTCACAAACTATAAAAGAACGAGCCGCTACAAAAAGAAAAAAAAAAGGGGGGTGGGGGGGAAGAAAACCTTTGTTTCTAAAAGGAACATATGAAAAGAAAGTGAAAAGGGTTGAAGTTAACAAAAAACGCTCACCTTGTTGAGCAACCTTTTCTTCCTCCCAACCACAGAGCATATTACCATACTACTATTAGTATCCACTGTCAGAAAGACCGGGTATGGCTACACCACAACACCACGTGGAGATCCCCACGTTAGCTTGAAACGAGGTAGCTCTGCAGCAGCAGCAGAATAGCCACATTTTTGTGGCGTTCAATGCATGGCTAATTGAACTGGTGTGGCTATGCTGCTCCAAGGACTCAAGCTAATATTTTGAACCAGGTTGCACTGTGGCATGCTGATGTACAAGCTAATTTGTTTTCCCATACAGTACTGTACTGCATAATATTGTTATGTACAGAAGTCTGATATATTCAATACATACTTACTTTTTCCTTCAGCTGTGCCGCAAAGCATCAACTTACATACCTTTATTATTTTCCTGACGCCCGCGCACAACACAGTTCAGCCTTGCAGGTTACACAAGCAGAAGAGCACAGCGTTCCCTTCTTGCCTTGGGGATCTTTAACAAATTGCTAGCACTGCACTACAAGGTTCACGGAGAGGTAAAAGCATAAGTTGCATTAGTGGAACTGCTTGCATGCAAGTTCAAAGGACTCTACTCCCTACTACTACAAGAAGTAGCTTGTGTGTAGTAGGCAAAGCAACCAAATATTTTTCACATGTAGCAAGTGGATAGGCTTTAAAACACGGATTCAGATTTTACCTTAATAAAGACTAGCTCTAACAGGCTTTCCTACTATACTCATGTGCAGTATTGCACATAGCATGAAGAATATTGGGAGGGGATATTACAATGTCTGCAGAAAAGTCTGGTGTTAGTCTTACAGGTTTACGTTGTTGGAAAGGCCCTGCTGTCTTACAATGGAAAGCCTCCTGCGTGTCATACTTTGCTCCTGGGATGCAGCACGTTGGCGAACAAGCACCAAATACACCTAAGCAGTGCTACAATAAATCAGACAGCCCAGTTTCAGTCTTCATGCACTCATGCTAGCCTTGGCGGAGCCACTGAAGTGTTTCAGCAGCATTCTTCATGGGACTCAAGTTGCCGGCAGAGTGCAACACAAGAAACCAGTCTGGGTCCGGCACCGCAGCCCACCTCTCAAGCCCTTCCTTAAGGCCAGGTGCCGCAGCATGCTTCCTGAACACACTGCAATATTGTTTTACAAGTCAACTCAACTGGATTAGTGTCTTGCTAAGTCATTTGAGTACGCCTGTGCTGTGCTGTTTATTATCCAGAGTAATTGCCTTTTTTTTTCCCCCAGGGCATGCCAGCACCTCCAATATTCCAGATAACAGAAACAGTTTCCCTTAAGAAGGGCAAACTGTTTTTGTCCTTTTAAACGGCGTTCTTCCTTGTTTGCCGACTTCCATATCTCATAGTGGTAACATGTACCAGGTACGTTTATTTTTACATCTCCTCATCCAAAATTGTGTGTCGTGCACTGAGTAGGTGTGTTATCAGCTCCCAACACAGTCATCATCTGCTACACCTGATACTGCCTGTCCAGAATTCAGCGTATCACTCCTAGCAAAGGACCTACTTGTCTCAACTGGCTCACATGCACCCAGCGTTGGACTGTTTGTTTGTTGGAGGGGTTTGCTTTTATATATGTCTCTTATAACGTCACTTTTCAAGAACCTCTCTGCCTATGCATGTGATTTTAAAGAGTACTGAACAGAAGTAGGATGGGGGATTTATACCAGGAAACTCTTAAAATAGGATAAGAAATACTGTAGAAACACTTTATGTAAGAACTCAACTGCAGTGCTCAAAGTCATAAGACATCTCCTGAAAAGGCACACAGACAAGGTCAAGCACTTCACTACACAGGCTCAGCTATGCAAGCATTATTTACAAGAAAATCTAACTTCAGTAGAGGTGGTCAAACTTACAAGGAATACCTGAAGCTGGATCTGTGGTAGAGAGCTCACGAGTTTTGAATATTCCTTGGATGAAGATAATATCATCCACCCCACTGAACTACAGAGCCAGGACGTGAAACGAACTTTTCTGTGTAGCCACGTATCATAGTGTAGCATCCACTGGCACCCATAGTACAGAGATGACCCACAAAGTCAGCTCACGGGAAGTAATACAGAAATAGTTTGTACTTGCTAATAACTTTGGAAAATATTGTCTGTTCAGCATACTAGTGGTATATTAGCAGAAATAAAATCTGGCCATCAACCAAGCGAAGATCCATGTAACAAAAACAGCTCAAGGGTCTATCTATGCCTAAATCTAGATGATGTTTTTTAGGACTGTTTTATCAACTGACTGTAAATAATGCAACAACCTTGCCCTGAACAAAGAACAATAACAATCAGGACAGCTACAGTAGATAAGTGGACTTCAGAAAAGCTTAGCTGAGCTATACTTAATCTGTTGTATGTCAGGGCCACCTTGTAATACAAAAGCAAAATGCATTCAGAGTGAACAAACCCAACAGTATTTGTGATCTAGAAATCTGGAAATGCAGCTAGTCAGTAATCTGCACAGATACATAGCTGAACCCCTTTTACTGATGAAATAAAAATACTCAAGTTTTTCATGTACTCAGTCAAGATTTTGTTCAATGCCGGCAGCCAAAGATTTTCCCAAATAAATGTTATAAATAAATTGTGCTAGCAGGAAGCTACAGTGTCTTCCTCCCACGTCTCCTAGAAACAGTACATCAGTCTACCAAACTTCAGTCATCTCTTCTGCCACATTTTGTCACATTAAATGTTTGGAATATTAAACAATAATTTAATTTTAGCAAGCACACAGGCTTTTTATTCAAATTATAAGCTATCTTCTCTTGAGCACATACAGTTACCATGTCTGGGACATAACAAAAGACAGAACTGACTATAGGGTCAATCAAAGTTCCACGAATTTTTTACAGCAAGAGGAATAACGTGTGATGAAAAATGTCCAAAACTTAATATTCTGATTAAATTATTCTATGTAATGAGGGTCAAAGACCAGTTTAAAATGCATATTTAGCAAGAAAATATCCTAATCATCTCAGTCTCCCTGTAGTTTAAAAGAAGAGTTTCATTTTCATCAAAACATCAAGAGATAAGAGAGGCAGCCTAGAAACACTGAGAAGACAGGATGCAAGAAGGGGAAAAGGGACTAATGCAGTATCAATCAAAGGGAGATAGGCTTCGTAGGACATTGATTACGAATTTCATCTATGTACTGCATCAAACAAAACATAAGGATTCTTGAGTTATTTCTCTCATTTAGACCTCTAATGACAACACAGACCATTAAATTGATCTTTATATTGTTTCCACAATCTCCTGGAATTATACGATATAGTCCACTGTTATTTATTTTGGTTTATTCTGAAATTAGCAGAAGAAATAAAAACCAAAGAATTCAGAGAACATGGACAATAATATCCTCATCCAAGATTCTATCAACCTTCATTAGATTAGTATTACCAGATGGAGCAAAAAGTTTATAACCAGCTGCAACTGCTGCCACTGCGAGCCACTGGTTACTCTCCTATCTCTTTCAGAAAAGTATTAAATGCAATTTCAAGAATTAACTAAGAGAATCTACACGAACTAAAATACTTCAAATGAGTTAAATAATTATTTAGGTTCTCCTAAGGAGTTTCAAAATCAAAAAGAAGTTTTTAAAAAGGTGAGTAGGCCAAACCCAGACTTGCTTCCATAAAACTAGGGACAAGGGTGTCTCTGGCACCCTTGTTAAAACACTTTGCATAAGAAGCCCAGTAAGAATCACGTTACCAAAATGTAGTAGAGCTCTGGGGTCATTTACTGTTTGTTTGTTTTCCCATTGCTAAAGAGGGGAATTCTGCAGAAAGGAGTGAAAACAAGGTGATGATGAAAACAAGGCAAAAAGAATACAGTAGCCTCTGACGTTTCTACCACCGCATCTATGAAGATGCTAAAGCCCTTAATCTAGTAGGAATATAATCAACAACTGGGTCACTTTTTAAAATTACCTACGATACACATGGCTAAAGAGAGCTTAGTATTACTAAGTTTTACCAAATGGTATTGTGATATGGCTTTAACCAAACGTTATAGATGTTAAGAAGTCTGTCAGAGCTGGCACACCAGGCTAGAGGAGCCTTCAGTCTGACCCAGCATGATCACTCTTATCGCTCTTGAACCAGGTGTCTGGTTATTTTATCTAGGGTCTCTGATACAGGTCCATTTATCCACCAGCTGTGCCTCAACAATTGTTTGTCATTGCCCTTCTGCCAGAGGTTACCGCTCCCAAGACCCAGGGGCAGAACAGAACATGGACGCACATGTACGTTTCCCTGATGCAACATCAGGCACTGATTCATTAGCTGCCTAAAGCATCAGATTCTGCACATCAGCGACTGAATCCTACATACCCGCTGCTACTGCAGCAGACACTTCAGCTACAAAGGCAGAAACAAAAGTCTGAGGGCAAAGGGACATCTTAAACTGCCACAGTTGTGCACCAGGTGAGAGTATGTCACTGCCACCTAACTAGAGTTTGTGCCTCTACTAGAGTTTGTCAGTGCACCAGTACCAGCCAAGTCTTATTGTGAAAAATCACTTTAGGTCAACAGGTGAGTTCACTAATAGTGTACATTGCACCAGTTTTCCAGAAGAAAAAAATTCTTAAAAAAAGTAAAACATTTACTTTTTGCAGAATGGCATCTTGTCTAGATTTTTCTCCTAGCACAAATATGTTTCTTATGACTCCAGTTTTCCACTCATCCTTCCGATGGACCTATCTTGGAGAAACTTTTAAATACTGACTGCGGCTTTCCACCCATTCAGCCAAACAAGGATACGCTTCACCCCACCTTCCTTCTCATAGAATTATACACAGACACATGCCACCAAAAGGTTGTTCTTCTACAGTACCTATTACTGGAGGAAAAAAAAAATTAAAAAAATAATCAGGAGCTGCGAATCAAGTGCAGTGTCACCAGATCCATCTGCAAAAACATGCCCCCCCTCATTTGGATGCCTCAAACAGAATACAGCTACAACTAATGCCCCTTCTTAAGCGGCAGACTTACTCCTCCCTTGCTGGAGTGTGCTTTCACACTCAGAGTTGGATTTTGCGTGAAGCACGCAGTTAGTCAGCAAAGTTTTGACTTATCCTTTGTCCCAGCCTGCTCCGTAGTGCCGTAGCCCACTGCAGCTCTTCGTCGCCGTTTCTAAACGCAGCAGATTCTTTGCCCTGTAAGCAAGCTCAGAAGCAACCCTCGAGGCCTGCGAAGTCCGTCCAGGTACCGCTGGGATATGAAATGATTTACGTACGCCGCACATAAAAAATAAACAGAGCTGGAAACGTGTTTGCCCTTAAACCTGCCTTGCCAAAGAAGCGGTTTAAACGACAACCTTCTCTTCGCGTTAGAAGAGAGTTCTTTCTCCGCTCTGATACACACCTATATATATTTTTTCACATACACACACACACAGAGGGAGCTGGGGAGCCGGCCCCGGGACAGCCGGGCCGGGAGAGGACCGCTCCGCCCAAACACAACCCCTTGCCGCCGGCCGGCCCAGGCGGCAGAGCCCGTGAAAGCGGAGACACCCCCCCCCCGCCTCGCCCCCCGAGGCACCGCCGCGGTCCCGCAGCGGCAGAAGCGGTAAAGCCCGAGTTTAAACGCCAGGCCGCGGTGTGCGGGGAAAGGGGGGGGGGGGGAAGCGAGGCCGGCGGGCTGCCCCCCTAACGCCGCCCTACCCCGACCGTCCTCCCCGGGCTGCGACGGGGCCGGTACTCACAAAGCCCGTTGGAGCCGGTGCTGGTAAACATGGCGACGGCCCGGCCGAGGCGGGCGCCGCCGGCGGAACCCCCAGAGGCCGGGCGGACCCCCCCAGGAACCGCGGCGGGCCGGGGACGGCGCGGCTAAGGCGGCCGCGATGGGCCAAACGCCGCCGTCAGGCGAGCGGCCGGCGCCCCCTGCAGCAGCTGCGGGGAGCGGCTCCTGTCAGAGGCCCTGAGGTACGGGGAAGGGCTCTCGAAAGCTCGGGGCGTAGCCAGGCGGGGATAAAACCCGAGTTAGCCTGCGTGTATGATACCTAATTACTTCTGTCTTTATAATTATGATTTAAATTTGAAATTTGTAGGTGCCTTGGGGAAGCTTGGCTCCTCGCGTTCTGGAAACCTGAGAGAGGCTCGCCCTAGTCTTGGGAGTCCGTGAGGTAAGTGCCGGCTGAGGAGCCGTGGGTAAGCTCTCGTTACAGCTAACGGAGACATAGTCAATCAGACGGTGGAGTCTGGAGAGCTTTGCAGACGGTCAAATGAAGGTGTCTGCTTTAGGGTGAAATTAATTGCTCCCTAGGCTCCACCGACTGTACTGAACTGATCACCGCTGGCTGTAACAGGACATTAGACACCTAGTTCTCTACCAACGTGGTAGACGCCTAGTACAAGGTGACCCAAATTCCCAGCTTCATGCCAATAGTGGTATAAGGCTGAAATTTTTCAGGCACCAAATTTCAATGACGTTTCCAAGGGAAGTCATGGTTTACTGAAATAAGTCGCGCTAGGCATTTAACAGGTGGTGATGCTCTGCTCTGCATCACAGGTGTGAACGTCGGGAAGAAACAGGACGAGGTTTGCGCGCTGTGTGTTTGTGCGCTTGACAGAACTGAGGGCCTCAGAGTCACATTTAGTTTGCCACGGTACAAGACTGAGAATAAATGTCACTCTGGAACTGGAAAATATGACTTGTCAGCTAGGTAACAAGTTTTAACAGGCCACCATTAGTAAAAACTTTTTAGGCAAGTCATGAATTTGTTAGATTCCATAAAATGCCTTTTAATATTTACCTTCAAATGCCTTTTAATAATTACATTCAAACACAACTGTTAAATAGCACTTGTAAATGTGAGGACTCTGAATCTTTGTAAAGAAAATCTCTTAACACTGCCAAGGGGACATAAAAAGACCTTATGCTTGGGTCCACAAAGACTTAAGCAAAGTTCAGCATATCAGTGTGTAATTTTAAAATGTCTGGCTCTCAGCGCTAATTTCAGATTTCTGTCTCTCACTTGTCCACTCTGTACGGGGCCTGCAGTCAGGCAGGTAGGAATGGGAGTCACAGTCAGCTCACGGAGCAGGAGGTATGTTTAAACTAGCCAGAAGGAAGAACCAAAGAGATAGTGCACTGGAAATCCTGACTCTCTCCCAGGCTAAGGTTCTTTCCTCAGCAAAGAATTTGAATTGGATTCACAGCAGGAAACCCATCATTGTCGTTGTGTCTTTGGCTACAGACAACTGGCTTACTCTTTGCTGTTAAAGCACAGCTGGAAGAAGTGGTTTGCTACAGAAATTCTTCTTTCTTTCAAACGCAAATGGCTCTGGCTGCTGTATGTTACGCGTGCAAATTCTGTCTTGCCAGTATGCTGCTGAATGCGTATAATCATACATAAGTCACTGGCAACCCTCATTTCTAAGAAAAGGGAAGGTAAAAGTAATGCAGTGCAAAGCTTATAATAGTTCCAGTGTGCAACCTCATTGGGAAAAGCTTGCATGCCTCCTGAAGCTTTAGGGATCTGATGAGGTACTCGTGGATTAATTAATCACCCTTTTGGACTTTTTGACTAAATTCCACTTAAAGTAATTAAGCCTTATTGTGGATCTGGCTTTCATATAGGTGAGGATAAAACCTGCAAACTTTTCCATCCCTGCCTGTGTAATAGGCTTAGGATTGCTGTTTTGATGCTGCATACAAAGCTCGCTTTTATTCCTTTTCACAGTCACGCAGAATGGAGTGACAGAACAATCATTAATTTAGAGGTTTACAGTCCTGATGGCCAAGAACTAGTGTTGTTCTGTTTTATAAGCTCAGTTTTGAAGATTTCCCTAGATTGATGTCCTACAAGGTAATCATATTATAGGGATTCTTCTCAGCAACGTTGAGCACTGGAATTGCATTGAAGTCAGAATCATTAAACATACTAGAGACTTCTCTGTGTATTTTGCTGAGTAAGGATGCATTTGGGCAAATATTTAAGAGCTGTTTTGAAAGCAGCTCTGCGGACTTGTTATCGCTGACAGATACGGCAAAACTGAATGAGTAGCAATAGTTGGCAACCTTCTCCCAACAACATACCAAAATACTTTCAGATTAGTCAGTACTGCTGGGATACAGGGAGCTGGCTCTGAATTTATTTGCCACTGTCTTACTTAAGTCTACAAATATATTACTGAGTCTTTGAAACATCTAATGATATCCCTTGTTTCAAAAAAGATTTATTAAGTCAGTTTTTCTGGGATTAGATCAGATGAGATATGCTATGTGGTTTTGAGAAACTACATACCCCATGCTAATAATTATGGTTTCACATACCGATTGAATGGTAGGTAGAGGAAATGTAGTTTTTGCCCTCAGATACAGTGCGAGGCAGAGAGGGTTTTTTATCCCAACACCGTCAGTGTCAACTGGTAGCTTGTCCTAAGAATTATGCAAATTATTTGCATTATTTAAATATACAGTGTTGTCCCCTTTAGAGTTAAATGAAATCATCAGTCCTCATACTTGCCTTGGAACATATCCCAGAATAGGAAAGCTAGCACTTATCTACTAATCTACTCAGAACAAGCTTAGAAGGCTTTCATGCTGTTCAAATGTCAGCTTAAATATCTCCATTTGTTTATTACATCTAGTTAGTGGGGTCAATTTGGTATGTTCAAAATAAAGTTATTTAAATTTCCTGCTCAAAAGAAAATCCCAGGAGACTGGAGTTTATATTTCTAACTATTTTCTAACATGATTAGGTTGCTTTCTTCTCTGAACTTGTGATGTTTTTGAACCAACTCTTAATTACTAATTAATCTCTAACAGTCAGATGCTCCCCTGCCATATAGAATGAAGGATAGCGGCAGAGTAAAACAGGGTGGAAATGTAACACCTCGCTCAGGAATTTTCTGTCTTAATTCAGTGCAGGTCAATGATTCTGCAGGTTAATGGCAGGTGGTCTAGTCTCTTTGATGTCTGGGGCTTCCATGACATTCATAGTAGCACCTGCGGTTATTACAATTACCTGAAAATATTAGCAGATACCTGAAAAGAGGTTAATGTTTAACTTAATGATTTCAGTAACTTCTCCCTACAGTTTCCAACCCTCGTCTTCAGTTACAGAAGACTGTAAAGAAGCCGTGTGCCATACAAACCCTACAGAGGAGACTTCTGTGACAGTGCAGCTTGCCGATAGCAGCTTGCATGGGAACACGAGGAAGGGCAGAAGGCAGAGATTCACTGGGCTGAAATCAGACTGATTGGTCCTGTGCCTTTCCAAAATTAGAGAATTTCTCTCAGAAAGTGAATAAATCTTTGTACTGCAGCAGACCTGCTGTCCTCTTAACCTGTAGTGGGTTCATTTCCTTACACAGATTTTTATTTTTTAACTACAGCTAGAAGATACAGAACATTTTCTAGATTAGTTCTTTCCATGTAGAGCTGGTAGGCTTACAGTTAATGTGAGGAGCATGGAGCGGCTAAAGGAGAAACTTTTAGGTATTTCTTAAGTACGTTCTAAAGAAGTGTGCAAAGGCAGGCAATCTAATGGAAAAAATGGCAAGACTATTAGGTTTTATCTGTTTTTTTTCCAATTGATTTTTCATCACACTATTATAAAAAAATGTTAAGAGTGCTCAAAAGTTTTCCATTTGTTATGGTTCTAGCCATTTCAATGAGATGTTTTGCAAAACTTCAATCACCGTGTTAAACCTGAACTCCATATCGACGTCTAGTAATATGAATATGTGGGTAACTATTGCTTCAGTAACTCAGTTCAAACAGCACTATCTTGTTTTTCAGCTAGAACCCTGGAATGGGAGGCAATGGCAGTACAGTGTTTAAGGGACTGGCTCATCTGGAGCTGAGCCACGTCACCAGCTGATGGCTATCAGCAGCCACAAGCTCCTGCTCTTTGCATTGCTCGCCTCCATCCCCAGCCAGGGCCTTTCCATGCCTACTTCAAGCCTTAACCACCTTCCAACAAGTGTCTCTTATTTTGTCCCAGCAAGTCACCAGAAATGTGCTGCATCTGCCACCTTCTGGATTCAAGCCATGCCCCTCAAATGTGGGTGAGAGGAGAACAATGGTGCAGTGTGTCCTGCAGAGATGCAAGGAGGAAGCACAAGAAGAAAACTACTTGCCTGGACCTGTGGAGGCAACGTTGCTTTCTTCTTTGTGTTGTGTCTTTGTGGACTGAACATACACACTGACAGTTTTACGCTGAAAGTCTTAACCATCGCTTCTCTGGTAACGGTCGACCATGTGATCCCAGGCACGGACACCACATGCACCCAGATGTTGGCATCTCTGTGTTCAGGGGCAGCACCAAGCACTTGATCAGCAGCTGTGTCTCTAAATACTTGTAAAACACTCCCTTTAAAGTTGTCGTCCTTAAATTCTTTGTCACAGGAGCCAGGCTATTTACTTCAATGAAGGTTGAGATCCGGTGAAAAACAAGAACATATGGTAGCATAACCAGGAACTAGATCCTAATGCAAACATATTCGGAAAACAAGTTTACAATACGCAAATTGATTCTGATGTTTCTTAATTGTTGATTTTGATCTCAGTTTTTATGTTTAATCTTCTATGTTCATGTTCCTTTTGACTCGAGTGAGACCTCATTCTTGTGAGAATTAAAAATACACTGGTTCTGCTGCCCTTGGCTGAGCAGCTGTCACTGGATTTTAGATCGCTTATCTGAAGGGCATTAGTTTACTACAAGGTAAATTGCAAAACATCAGTAAGCATCAATAAAATGATGAAATTTAAGGATAGTGCTCAGAAGACCCAATTAAGGAATCCATTAGGAGGGCAAAATATTATGTATAGCATTGCATAATGCAACATACTTGCATATCTGTACTCTTCTATGCGTACTAGAGATCGAGCACTAGCCATCTATTTCAGACTGAATTTATGTCAAAGAGTACCTTTGTGATCTGGAGTATATGCTAAATTACCCAAGAAAACTGTCAGCAACAGTGAAAAATTTAAGCCTGTAAGATGCAGAAAACGAGTTGCATTGTTCCACACAGGTATGGCTGTGCTGAAACTGCCTATTCTGAAAATCAGATTTTAGAAGATATTTATAGGGGTATTCAAAGGATTTTTTTCTCTGATACCTATTGATATTTCTCAGATATCCCCCTCCTCTTGCTTCACATCCGTATTGTAGTCCTATCTGTGTATCTCCGCACAGTGCAAAGGTTATTAAACGCCCATATTTACACTCAGGGGCAAATCTGTGTTTAAGGAAATACGTGGCCACCCACATCATGATGTTATCAGGCCTGTAGCATAACACTGCTAAGAGATAAAAAAAATGATAAAGCTTCAAGCGGTTCTTCTCCCCAAATGCCATTATCTTATTTGTATTTGATTTATTTAAATTCAAGCATGAAGGAAGTGTCTTGTCTTTTTTTCCCCCCTAACTCTAATTAGCCATACCAGAGGGTGTTGTGTTCCTGTGATTTTATTGAAATACAATGATCCCTCAGAATAACTTGCAAAAAGTTGAAGAATGTTCACCCCAGAAAAGTACTTGCACGATATTTGCAACAGGGGTACATACGCCTCCAGGAAATAAGCATTCCCGGGGTTTCTTTTTTCCTCTAAAAATGTTAGTAATGGCAAAGTTAGGTGCCAAAAATCTATGATGTCATACAAAAGTGTAAAATTTTGCCCAGCTGAGGCCTTTAAATTGCCATCAGAAAATGAAACTGGTCTTCATTACCAGAAAGAGGAACTATTGTAAAAAAACCCAAGCAAACAGTGTGTCGATAAATCACACTTAAATAGAGTGGAGCTATTAGAAACACAAAAAATATGGCTTGTTACAATTATTCTTGACCCTATGCTATACTTTTTCCAGGGTGGGCCATTTTCTGTTTGCTGCTACAAGCTCTGTTATGCTAGGGAGATTTCTAAAACTGAGGATTAGATCTAGTCTAAAACTGAAATATAAAACTAATTAAATGCAAAAGCCGGGATTCTTACTGTTCTATTAGCTCCCTTCTCTGCACGTAGGAAGTATTTCTTGTTTTTTCTTGCTAAGCGCAATTTAATATACTTCAAGATTTTTTAAAAATACCTAGAGTACGTTATAGATTGAGGTTGGGGGCTCTGCAAAAATCAGTGTTTGTGGGGCCGGTTGTAGCAGAAATCGGCACCTGCGGCAAAGAAATCTTTGCTGGCATGGAGGTGATGTTCTGGACCTGCACTCAGCTGCCATCCTGGGCTCGTCCTCTCCTCACCCAGGAGGGAGGATGGTGCCATTTTCCAGTCAGCCGGCACAACAGTGAGGGCGGTTTTCCACTGAGCTCCCAGGACAGACTCGACCGGGGCACTAAACCAGAGAAACAAGTGCCGACATTTCGTGCCTTTGTAATTTTTGAAGTAAACCCCAAAATATCTGGATGCTGAAGCTTCCAGGGGATTTTTGTGCGCTGCCTTCAGCCTGGACAGACCGGCCTGAGCTCCGTGCCCCCATGCTCTCGGGCGGCTCGGTGGCTCCTCTCCAGCAAACGCGCCTGCGCCCAGGGGAAACAAGACAGCAAGCAGGAATTCATCAGGAGAGGAGGAACTGGAAGGCCTTATTTGAAGGGGTGTCTAAACTGCAACATTAATCTTTTACTATTATTACAGGCACAGGCCGGAGCTCTTGCCACAGACTCCTCTGGGGGCACGTGCCCGGTGGCTGGCATCCAGCGATGTCTTTCTTACCTGCTCATATACTCATCTGGCAGTTGCACTAAAGGTTGCATTAAGGCCATTTTTGGCATGTTAATCTTGTCAAGAAATAACAATCAAATACTAAATCAGCTCATACTGAAACTCAAGTTTATTGTTTTGTCCCTACTGTAAAGTAAGTTAGCAAGCTTTTCAAGTAGGAGAAAAATAAACCAGCAAAGTCAATAAGCTCATTTGTACATACAAGACATGCATTCGCTGCAACATTTGTTCCTTAAGTAGCTATTTGGTCTCTGAGTATATATACTAGTAAGTATATATTTACAACACAAGTCATGTTACACAGGTGACAAAAAATTACTAGTACAAATATTGGTTTATTTCAAGAATACTGGGCAGGACATTATTTTTGGTTAATTTTATATGTGGAAGTATATTGAGAAGAGAGTATTTTCAGTCATTTTCCTACGGCTTCGATTCCACATTTCAGTGTGGTTAGTCCTTCCACAACAGCATGGTTGGGGTCTCAATAACAAATGATTGAAACATATTATCCATCAATATGAGCAAGAACTGGTATGTTTGTATATGCAGGAGAAGCAGCTTGCAAGCTGAATTCAGCATCAGTGATCTTGCTGGCAACATGTGCATTTGGGGGCAAAATGTGTCCTAGGCAGCATTTTGGTGTCATACAAACCCCAGACATGTTGCTTACTTGTAGGTAAACTGTTTTCATCTGAAGGTCACTGTGTGAAAAGGCACGGTGTCCAGGAAGAGCACCAATCTGGGGCTTAAGTACCTGCATTTGATACAACAGTTGAGATGTGTCGGTACATTACACTGTAAAACAGGAAAGAAAAAAAAAAATTGCAATGAAAAAGAGCACGTCAGCCCCAGATGATTTATGGCCTGATTCAAAGCACCCGGAATTCGACAGCGAGAGTCCCGTTGTGTTTTCAGCGGGGTTTGGCGCAGATGGATGCGCTTTAAACTTCCAAACCGCAGTCAGTACAGCAGTGAGCTGGGCCAGATGGAAAGTGCCCGTCACAGCCGGGATGATTCAGGGAACAGATGGGTCTCTGCTTTGTTTTGAGAGGGGAGCGGGAGGACGCATAGCTAACATCGGGTGGGAGGCCGCCTTCGCTCTCCGTGGATGGCAATGGCGTGAAAGAAGATATTAAGGCGAGAAGGAAAAGAGAGAGGAAGGGAGCGGTCGGAGGGGAAGGCTGGAATGTGCGGAATTAGCACGGGGTGGAGCAAGAGACGGGGGGGAAAAACAGAGGCATGCTTGGGGTTATGCAACTTGGCCGGTCTTAAACCTGCTACTGGCAGAGCAGGAATCCGTAAAAAGCTCTGAGGAGGAGATGTGGCGAGGGGGACTGACAAGAAAGGTAACACGGATGGGCTGGAGCCCAGGTGGTCTGTGCAGGGTGGAATGATGACTTAAAAAAAAGAAAAAGAAAAAAATGAAAGAGAAAATGAGGTAAAGAAAAACAGTAAAAGAAGAGTTGCTGAATTATCTTGAAGAATTCTGGTTGCCTTGTATGTTGTATCCATAGAGTGTCTTTTTCTGTAAGCTCATGCAACAAAAGGGTTTTCTGACCTGCACTGTCTAGCTAGGATGTCCTGTATGCTGAGTACCCTCATGTTCCATACAAGGTACAAAAGAGGTGCAAAAAGTGTCTTCCCTCTGTAAAGCCCAAATGTTATAGGACCTCCTGAGTGTGTGTGTGTGTGTGTTGGCAACACAGGGCAAAACCCTCCAAATAACGTGCAGGTAAGCAACTTTGCTTGGGGAGTGCTTGTCAATAAATATCCTGTGTACGTGCACATATGCAACCACAATACACACAATCCATAATCCGTGAGCTAAACTAAGGAGGTGCTGGGAGGCCAGCTAAAGAGGTCAGGGTACTGCTCCAGCAAAAAAGCCCACAGTTTAAAAAGTAATTTTGTCTAATATGGGTGCTTCTGTCATGGAAAGTGCTTAATAGAAACCTGGACTGATCATCAGGTGGCTATTTCATAGTAATCAAAAGTAATGACACATGCAAAAAAGCCCCATCAGCAGCTTCAGCCTAAGAGAATGAACCCGTGCCTGATACGAGCAGAAAATGGGAAGAGAGCTAATTGTGCTCTGTTGGAACAAATCCCAATATAATTTAAAATTCGATTAAATAGACTTTGAACTGAAATTTGATGACTCACCAGTGTTTCGGTGATTACTACAAGCACTCTTAAGGAAGTTTCAAAATTCTTTGCAGGTAAAAGGCTAATACTTTCTAGATCCAGGGGGTATGCAACCTGGCTTCTCTCTTTTCTGAAAGAAGCTCAAGGAAGAAAATCAGTAAGTGGATCACTTCATTCAGATGACATTGTGTAACCACCTATGGTAAGAATTTAGGGTGAGGCCTGAGAAACACTTTATCGAGATGGAAAATTATAAAGGGTGTGTGTCTTTCATCACGTATTGTATTTCTTCATTTTTGTCTTGCTGATATAGTAACGACCAGGATGATCTTCTCAGACATAGCCATAATTAAAAAGGCATTGGCCTGGATTCAAGATAAAGAGTGTTTTAGACCTTTAAAAACAGAACTGAGATCCAAATGGGTAGTAGATTACTCACTGCTGAATGAAGACCTTCAAGGATTTAATGAGAGTATGGAAAAAAACCAAGTAAACTTTCATAGTGGGCAGAAGTAAAGGTGGAGGTGCGTATTCTCTCTTTTCCTGGGCTGTCACGTCCAGCAGGAAAGCTGAATTCCTGAGAACCAACAGACAATATTGTCAAAACCCAGGTGCTAATGTTGTCCCAGCTAGACCACAGCAATTACGATCCCTCTGTCAGCACCCTGTCTGGCACTCCAAGGAGTGAAGGATATTTGAATATATTTACAAATAACAATTTAGTCAAACAAAAAAATGTAAGTGTGTTTGAAAGGAACTCTAGATTTTGACCTGTCTATTTGAGGAGATAATTAAACAACAGATGTTCGTGTCTCCTACAAAGGTTGATTGATCAATAACCCTACCCCCTTAAATCACAGTGCACAGGTGAGTGTCTGGTCTTTTATTCACGGTGTGATAAAAAACCAGGGTAGTCTGCCTGATAAATCACTTCTGCGCCTAGGAATATTTGCTGACAGACGTACTGCTTTCATAACCAAACCGTCTCCTGACCCAGCAGGGATTATTTTGTCTCTTCCTTGCTCTGAGAGGACTCATAATGTGCTGGATTGATTCCGCATATTCCCACTGCCCAGGCATGAGGGAGCTGGCTGCTACTATGGCTCTGCCACAGTTTCTTTGCGCAGATCCCTAGGCTTTCAATCAGCTATGCTGCTTCATGGCAAGAGAGGAGCCTAATTAAATTATGTGGGCTCAGAAGACTGTAAATGGAGCTGTGGCCTCACACGTTGTGTGACAAAAGTGCCAGGGGCCAAATGCCTCGTCCACCCTCTTCCTCTTCAGGTGACCTTTTCCTAAAGCTTGTCTCCCTGCAGAGTCTTGTGCAATAGGTATGAGACACAATTAGAGTTTAATAACTATTTAATACCTGCCCTCTGCATGGACTTTCCTATCCTGCAAGAAAAGCTGTCCTGAAGTTGAGCATAACCAAACACAGAATAACTTTTGCACACAAAACACCAGCAACAGACTCAATGCTATCACTTGGTACACAGCACCTTTCTAGCACTCGTCGTTTCAGGCTTTTCCTTCCCGTAAACACGTTTGGTGGAATTTTTCATAACTTGCGCTCACCAACCAGCAATATTTATTTCTCTCAGACACTTGCCATCAATCCTAACTAGAATGTATGCTGGAGCAGCGGATGAGCAGTCTCAAACAAATGATTTATAATCTCACTAGATCACTCATAAGCAGAGAAGGACTTACACAGGGATTCAGAAACAAATCAAGAGTGACTGAATCAAGATCATGATGTCCATTTCAGGGAGGATTTTGAGGTGTTACATTAACAAGGGTTTGGTATTCACCCAGATAAAAAAAAGGGATCCCAAATGCTCGCTGTTCTAACGGACTCTTCCTCAGAAGAGAAAGCATGCGCAAGCCCTGGACAGCACGGTTATTAAGTCTCAAAGCTCAGGCACCAGGAGAAAATACCCCGTACGAAGGAGGAATGGAAGCCTAACAAGGAGATATGCCGGGCGTTACGCTAGCTGACGCTTCAGCTCCTAGATAGTGCTGTTGGCATTTACAGGAATTATGGAGAGAAGGAAAGCTGAGGTGTGTGAACACACAGATGCTAGCCAGTGCCATCCTGCAGCCACAGGTGATAAAAAGAAACCGAGGGGCATCCGCGCATCTCCGCTCTGATCACGAGGACATGCCGGGAACAAGACAATGACGGCAAAAGGACTGCTCTCCAGCGCAAGTTTACAAGTGGGAATCAAATGTCTCTCTAGCTGGGGCTTTGTCCAGGTGGTTCAGGGGGCCAAAGCACTTGCTCACCTACTCCACCATCACCTTCATTAATACTCCCTTCATGAGAAGCATGCCCTTACACGAGAGAGAGACGATATGGTGCTGTAGTGCCCAGCTGTTTTGCCTCTTTCACATCCAGCCCCCAACACTCCCTGACTCGTGACTGTAGTGCTCAGAAGGGGCTATTTCTGCGTACGGGGCCAAGAGCTGAGATGGCTATATGGGAATTTCTCCTCGTCTGTAAATCCCATGACTAGGTTATGTGCTGACTCTACTTATTTCCCTTTCTGTTTTGACCCTTCCTTGTATAGACATGTGCTCAAAAATTATGCAAAGGTAAAGGTTTGATTCTCCTTTCACATTCACGTGAATTCAGATTCAAATTTTTTATGTGTGTGTGTGTGTGTATATATATATATATATATATATATATATACACACACACCCCCATATATTTTGCTCACCATGACTGACAGCCCCGGAGCATGGAATTATTTGTGTGGAGTACATGTACAAACAAGCTGGTAGCAGTGTGTGTTTCAGTACCTGCCTTTGCCATTCTGCCTCAGCACTGGAGAGACTGCAAGATGAAAAAGTAGCCCAGATGTATTACAGCATCCTGTAATTTTATTACGAGACTTACTATATTTTGTGGTCTTCTTTTTACCCAAGAGGCTGAAATCCAGATATTTCCTGAGAATCCCTGCTTTGATTTTTCCGAAGAAAAAGCTTTGAGGCCTTGGCATTGCAAAGAAAGATTTGAAAAATGCAAGGCAAGTTTGCCACAGAGATTCAGAAAGAAAACACCAAAGATAATAAAAGGCACTTTATTATCCAGAAAGGCTGACTCATGTGTTTTGGGAAATGCAATCTGCAGTATTGTGTAGGGTCACCTCTGCCCTACTTCACCTAGGGCAATCACTCGTACCAAAAAACCAATTACAAAGCATTACTACTCTTATTTGTAATATGCTCTGCTCCCTGGTCCAGACCAGCTACACAAAGGATAGAGCAATGGTCCTGTTGTGTTTTCCTGAACTTCTTGGGCAAGCCTACTGCTGACCCTAAAACACAGCTAACCAACATGGCTCTTCTCTGGGGAGACCACCAGAGGTCAGAGGCAGCAGGTCAGAAAGGGATGAATTTTAAGAAACGGATTGTGCCTGTAGACATTCAAAATAGTTGAAAGTATACAGAAACTCTGTGCTCAGACTTTACGTTCACATTTCTAGGTATTCTGGGGACTATCATCTAGCCATTGTCTTGGTGTGCACAGCTGACGTCCCTATGGCTATTTGCCCCTTCTTCGACAGAGACAGAGAGGCGAGAATTCCTCAGAAACAATTAAGCAATTCGGGTTGGATAAAATGTCAGAAGGATGAGGTATTGTTAAACAAACCCACCAACCCCAGATGACAAAATACTGCATGACTGGAACGGAGAGCAGAATAGTTCAATGACATGGAAAATGAAACAATACGACAAATCTAACAATATTGGCCAACAGTTTCCTCAATGTGTAAGCAAGATTGCTTTCAACACAGCCGTTCTCTCTCCACCTGTCATAATGAGTTTCAGAGTTGACAGTCTCATAAGTTTCATGGTTATGAGTTATAAGAAAATTTGATGCAGATCCTTAGATGGATTAAGTCAATCTAGCTTCACCCATTCATTCCCTTGAACCAAAATCCATTTGTTGCGGTTGAGGATCTGGCTTCCTCCTCCTCCACAACTGAGCACAGATACAGCTTCCTCTTACCACTTGATATGAAAGCATCTCACTCACAAAATGTGTGAGTTGCTTTTAACTGTGTTGAAGTTCATTTTGTTTAAGCATGCAGTTCTCTTGCCTGAGCACAAACAATATGTGCAGCTATAATTTTCTTTGTGACTAATTTGCCCTCATAGCTGTGGGTGATTAAATGGCTTTGCCATATTTGATTGGCAGAGAGGTAAGCACCTTTAAATACATCGTAATTGGGCTTTGGGGTTTTTTTGTCTAGCCTTGTTAAAAGCTTAGTTAACACCTTTCTTGGAGCTGACTGCATGAACACGCAAATGAAAAACTTCTCAGAGTTGTTTTGTAAAGCACAGCGAATTAATACAGTGAAGTACAACTGAGTTAAGTAGGAGAATCATAGCCCATAAATAAAGATAAGGAAATTATAAGAGGTGTGACTCGTATGAGTGTAATTACCTGCTTGGGAGGCAGAGATTTGGGAGGCAGGAAATCCTGTGTCGTAATCCTCATTCTACCCATGACCTGTGCTGCTATAGGCAAGTTGCCCTGCCTCTCCATCCCCAAACGGTAGTCACTCCATGAGAGTCACGTAAGGATTTATTAATAGAATAGACAAAGCATCTGAAACACTTAAAGTGTGATTTAGGTACTTGTGAATATTACATGGAACAGATATTGTCCCAAATTACAATTTTCTGGCACCATTCTCCATATCCTATTCAGAAGTGAGGAAACGGAGACTCATCACTTCTCAGTGGTTGCTCTTTGAAAGTTAAACAAATCTGATTTTTGTTACTTTAAAGTAATGGATTACAAAGCAGATTGCTAGAAGGGAATTATCACAGTAAGGTGCATGATCCCGAAAAGAGTGCTGCCAAAGGGCTGCCGATAGCACAGAATCAAGATTTTGTGTCTCCTTCAGCCAGGAACAAGAAACCACTGTCAATCCTCAAAAAAAAAAAAAGTCTCAGTTATTGACAATTAATAACCAATAAATCTGATGTTATAACTCCATGTTAATCTAGACTTTTACTCAAAAGCAATGTTTATAAAAGGATCTCAACTCCCGTTTTGTAACATCTCACTCCTACAATAGACAGAGGAAAAAAGATCTGAAGATGGGGAAATCCGAGAGGAAGTCAACTGGAGGTTGAGTCAGCACTGGAACCTTGCAGTCAGAGGGTAGATATAAAATCCTGAAATGCGCACATCTGCTTCAGTGAGCTTTCCCGATCCAGGTCCAGATGCGTTTAGACAGACGGGGGAGATTCCAGTCATCTCCAGGGTGTTCCTCAATATTCAGACCCCCCTGTGTGTGAGGTGTTTTAAAAACACAGCTGGAACATCTGCGTTCTCCCACATCACACAGCGACTGCCAAATTGTAATACCGGCTTGTTTATATTGTCTCATTTAGTAACGTATAAGGCGTGCATCTGAAGTTATTTACCCACCTTGAGTCTGAACAAATCACCTTTCTAACCTGTTAGGGTTTAGCACAGGTCTGGTGAGAGGATTCCTGCACGAGTTCCCTCTGGGCTATTGCCACCGGTGCTGTGGCTTTTAGGGCACAGGAAGAGGAGCAAACCCTTTTCAGGTTCCTCCTACCACAGTCTGTAAATCCTTTCTCTTTTCAGTGCATTTAATTCAAGGAAGATTCTTACCTCTACTTAATTAATTTAATTAATTTAGGCCAAGTCACCTTGCATACATGCTTGACCAACCACGGCACTGTGGCTTCTCTTGCCTCTATACCTCTGTGACATTCATTCGCAAAGAAGTCCTGAATTTCCTGTTGGGGTGGATAACTGCACCTTTACCAGGCTGAGAAACAAATAGGCTGGCCTCTTTCAGACTTTTCTGTTCTGAGTCATCGCTGAGCAAACAAACGCTATGGTGAAGAAAAGAAACTAAGAAAATGTCCGAGCGGGACAGCGGAGCTGCACGTTGGTCCGTTAGTGCTGAAAATGTCAGGAAGCGCAGAAGGATAAGTGGGGATAGTTTTGACCTTCATCCAGGAGAAGAAATCGGAGAGGTTCCAGTAAAAAGTCAGGCTAATGAAAGGTATTTTGCCTTTTTTTTTTACAAAATTCATTTTGCCTGTGTACTTGGAAGACAATGACTGTGACAATACTACAGCTGCAGCAAAATGGAAACCAGCCAGGTCCCAGCTTTTGTTTCTGGCAAGGAGCTGAAGCACTTAATACCTTTGATAGTGTTTCATGAAACCAGGCGGGTGAATCATGAAAGAGTAGTACAGAACATGAAAATGTAAAAGTGAATTGAAGCATGTAAGAAAGCTCTTTTCACCAGAAGGTAGGTAAAGAGGGTGAAACGCTGGAGAAGGTTGACTGGTCTAGGCCTCACTGTTTTGAATAGTTGACTCGGATGAGGCAAGACTGTTTGGATCGGGAACATAAGATTGGAAGGCTGGAAGACTTGGGTTAAACATTAACAAAACTAGAATTTGTGAAACAGAGGAAGTTACCTAGCCCAGCTGGAACGTACAAGAGGAAGAACAATAGCCTTGCACAGATGTCAACACAGAGATCTCAGAGCTCTCCAACAGAAAAGCCCAGAAGCAGAAAGACAAGCACAGACCAAATTTCAAATCATTTGGAAAGAAAAAAAAAAAAATTAGAGCGCTATACACATTGAAGCAAACAACATGAGCCAACACAATGTCTGGCATCGGGATGATGGTATAAAATCTGCACAGGATTACATCACTCTGCAAGAGCATGCCAGCAGTAGCAGGTTGCTCACAGCGGGCTCCGGGGGATGACAGCAGCCCTGCCAGCTCAGAGGAATGCTTTGTACAAGCATTGACTGCACAGCGCGCCAGCGGAACGAATGAGCGAGGGAAGCAGGGAAGGAAAGAAGGAAGCATTGTTCGGAGAACAAATGGGATATTTGCGCTCAGGTGTGCAAGCCAGCGTGATGCCAAAGGCCACTGGTACTTGGGAAAAGATACAGCAGTAAAAGGCTGGCACGGGAAAAAAATCTGTTCTCGCTCTGGCTAGCTGATCATCAGTAGCAGGGGTGCACTACCTTAAAGGAGAGTGATCTGGCAGAGGCTGAGCAGGACTATGGCATGGTTGGAGGGAAACTGAAGTCCCTCTCTGAGCAAGGACTGCAAACCCTGAAAGGCTTTGGGCAGGAGGCTAGCGGCGTGTCTTTTGATTTTTGCTGTTCGCCCTATCTCTAGGTGAGTTGGGAGCTGAGCTGGTTGAAGGGAAATGTTCAGAGTCACCTTAGTAAGACTCTGGTCACAGATTCCTGGAGAGACGTGTTTAACACTACCCACTGCAGGTGGCTTTGCAAGCATCTGCAAAGCTGGGGGTGGGCGAGAGGGCTGGCATCCAGGGACTGAATTCCAAAATGGTAAAACTACAGGATTACCTCTAGCAAGAGGGGAATGCATAAAAAACTGCCATGAGAAAGGTGACTTTGTCAAGGTTTGTGAGGCTACAGAAACAGTGGCGAGCCCAAGCCCTCTGTGTGAGACTCATCAGCCAGGGCTAGGATTGCTGTGGACTTTACAGGAGCTCTGGCATTGCTCTACGCAAGACGCAGCTTTTCGTGTATTTTCATAGCAGCTGGCCACTCTTGGGGACCATCAGTAAGCAGCTTCTGCACTTAAATGGATAAACTGTACACAAGCCATATCTCCGATACTGCATTCAGCCCACCTTGTGTGTGTGCATTGCGTATCTGACCCGTACAAGTGCTGCAGTTGGATCCACTGCAGTGGCCACACAGAATGGCTTTCCATCCCACAGCACTCAGTTGACCAGACTTGATCTTCACACACGTTGTATAGACAACCCACATATGCTACAAGGCAGAGTAGAGGCCTTCGCTACACTGCCTCGAGCCTCCCAAATCTTTATGACACCCTTGAGTACAAAGTTCAGCTCGCACCGTGCTCATGGTGGTGAAAAATAAGAGTTTTTCATCCAGTTCTGGAACTTTCATTTTCCAGTGAAAGCCAAGGCTTGTCCCTCAGGGAGCATAGTATCGTGAGGGGCTGTGAAAACATGACAGATGCCACTCAGCCCACATCATGTCACCTTTCAGTAGTTCTGGACTTTTCTTTTGGGGCCTAAAGTATGTTATGAGAAGAGTCAGCTCTTAATTTCAATGAAGGCTGCCTTTCTGGTAACCATTACCTCGCCTTGGAGGATAGAGAAGATCCAGGGTCTCAGGACAGCATTCAAGTACGCAATATTTGCAGTATTTCAGTCAATCCTGCTTATGCCCACTTCCAGCTGTCTTGAAGTTCCGTGAAAATCACCTCCTTCCACATCTTGACTTACTTCCCTAAACTTTGCCTCACCCCAGAAAAGTAAGACTTCAAATACACGCTGTAAGGGGTTTCGGTTGAGACAGAAGAAAAATAATTCAAGGATATGCCAGTACTATTCCCAGAAGGACAGGAGGGGAAACTTTACGAGGTTATCCACAATAACCCGATGCCAAGCTGAGGCATTTCATGGCTGAGCCACAGCTCGTCCTCCCGGAGTGCAGGCAGAGCTCTGGGTGCCCTTCCAAGCTCTGCCGTCAGCCGGCATTTGCAAAGCAGGTAGGAGAACTTTCGACACCCACTTACCAGACATTACTCCTTAGCAAAGCCTCTCATGTCAGAAGCCTGCGCTGCTTCGGGAACATCTTGCAGGCATTACGCAGGCTATGTTAGTCAGCGACAAGCCATTAGATAACTGTGTGTTACCACCAGGAACAGAACATTTCTGTTAACGTTTCTTCTTAATGGAGAAAAAAGTAGTGGTAACATTTCGAGAAGTGACACCCACACGAAGTCGATAATGCCCATTTCTTTCCTAGTGCCACAGATTCCCGCAGCTATGGGATCCTTCGCTGTAGGGGAAGCCAAATGATGATTCAGTCTGCTCGATGTACTCCTATTGTTCAGGGTGGGAGCGCAAGCCCCAGCTAACATGGCCAGTGAGTCCGCAGGCACTCCAAGCATGGAATCTGTGTGGAGAGTTTTTTCCAAGACCCACAGTTATTGCAAGAAAAACAAAATAACTCTTTTTTTACTGACCACATCTGGATGTGGATGTGGATGTGGATGTGGTCAGCCCCGGGTTCTGTCCCAGTGTTGCCGAAGCAAAACTCTTTGTCCCATGAAGCCCTGTCTAAACTCACTCTATCGCAAGTATGATAGCAAACATTTTGAAACACGGTTATTTTCCTTTCTGTGACATGCCCTTGGACTCTGTTGGATCAACCGCTGACAGAGTCAAGGACCTGACACCAGCCTGGAGGAAGGCTTTCTTGCTTTTTTTTTGATTTTCTCTTTTTACTATTTTAGTCACCTACTAGTATCTGAGCTGCAAACCAACACAGATGTGATTATCTCAGCTGTCACTGGGACGGAAGTGGCATTGTAAATAGATAGGATCCAGACCACATAGCACTTTAAAGATCCAATTGCAACACGCCGATATACAAATAGTAACAAATGGGAAACCACTGCAGCCTTTCAAGCATCAATGCAAAGCTTTCACAAGGACTATCACCATTGTCAGCTATTTCATTCATACCTCTGAGTACCATCTTACATAGAGTGTGCAGCAGAAGCTTCTTCTCAAAGCTGCGTGTTCAGCTTTAATGAGAAAAGGAAACGGTAGGCAGAAATAAAGTAATTGAACTGCCACAGTTATGGCAACCCTAAGAGCGGCTGAATCAATGAGAAGTGAAAAGTATATTATGGGCGATGCAGGTTTTCAAAAGGAAGAATGTTATTGAGAAGGGCATGGTTAGAAAATCATCATTAAAACTAGATTTAAAAGTATAAGTAAAGACCTAGTCAGCCTGAAAGAAATTATCTTCACACAATTAAGCATATACTTAATTTGACTTCTAAGCCAGCTTACACTTAAGCAGTTTTCCAGTATGAGTAGTAGTTGTTCTTATCACAGCAGATGTTCTCTGAAATTTTGTGTCAGCATCCATTGTAGGTAAACCAACCTGTCTATGGAAAACAGTTCTTTTTACAAAATCATAGGGCTTTTGACATCCAGAACAATTAAATAAAACATACATTTTGCCTATCTTTGTGTATTTATAGGTGACTGATAACTACAGCGCATCATCTGTAGGTAAGATAGTCTTGAATGGCTAATTAATTTTATATTTGCAGATATAGTATCGTTAAGTCAAGTCTGATTCTGCTAGCAATTCTAATACCCTAACTTTGTATTTTTTAGGATTCTTACCACATTTTCCAACAAGTATTTTCATTTCAAGGGGGCTTTTCAGGGAGCAAGATGCTTCTTGGGGTGAGTAGAGCTGGCAATACTTTTAAGGTAGACTTTAATAGTAATCAAATCACTGATTTTGCTAGACTTCTCTGAATATTATATGATGTTTGATTTACTTATGTAATAACTTACAGGAGTTTATTTTTACGTGTTATGTTCAAAACTGTAAGTTTAAGTCCCGCTAAGTTTTTTGTATATTTATTAGAATCAGAACTAGTTATGAATAGAGATAGGTCATTCTTTGACTCTTCCATTGAAAGCTTATCGGCAACAAACTGTATTATATAAACTCCAATGTTTGATTTTATCAGTCAGATAACTGAAGTACGTGTTGCATACTTCAGAGCCTAATGTTACTAAGCTGTACAAAATCTGTAAACAAACCACAGAATTCTATTAATGCAAATATTACCATGGGTAATTTTCCTTCTTTTTTTTTTTCTCCTCGTCCTTTGTAAAAGTGTATGAAACACAGGCACCTGATCGAAGGACTCCCAAAGACTACCTGGCGAGGGCGTTTTGTTCACGTGCATTTCAGAGTATAAAACAGAAGAAGGTTTATTCCATTCTGCATCTCCGAATGAAAACTATGTTCAAATATGTTTTGAAGTGCCAAAGGAAATTACTACTCAGGAAGAGTTCAGGTCACAATCTTGTGTTTGTCTTGTAAGGGACACAGGTTCCGTGCACTGTGCTGACCTCATTGATATGACTGCGTCGACTAGAGGAGCTATCCTGTGATTTTACAATTGATTTTGCTTGTATGGTGCAAACATATCCCATCAGCATCCTTGTCAAAGTTCCAGTTTTACATCTTTGTCCTCCCTCAGGCTGCAGCTTGAGACAGAATCTCACACAGGACAGTTGTGGGGAGGAAAGTTAGGTATCTAAAAGATGCATATCCATATCTATACCAGTGCATTATACTTCCTTTAGCACTGATGGTCAGAAAGAGACACCTCCAGAGAGCAATTCTTCTCACTCTAAGGTAAACAACTGAAGTAGATCAAATGAACTGCCCTCTGGAGATACTTGTTGCTGTCCCTTACTATATAGCCGGCTTTAGGCAACTATTTAGGTGGTGAGATGTACCCCAACTTCAACGTCTACTTTATTTTGAAAACAGAACTGAGCCATTTAAGCCATTTAGGCCTTCACGACGTGGGAGTCGCACACAAAGCCTTTGGTGGGATCCCAAGGTTACTGGTAATTTGCAGCTTCCCCAGGACTGCAGCGGTACCTCTCCAGGACTCAGCGCGAACCCAAACCACCTGACGCCCGCTCTAGCGTACACCTCCCAGCTATTGCCGTAGCCAAAACGGTCTCTGACTGTGCTGCTGCCTCAGGGTATTCTGACGGGGCACAGTGGGGCCATTCTGCCAACCCTTTGCCACCCAAAAATAGTCTTATGATAATAAAAATGGGAGGTGCAAGGGGCTTTGTTACCCATTTGTGTGAAGACAGCTCACACAGGCTGTGGTAGAAGCCAGTATCTGAAGTTCAGCTTGTGCAGTATCCAGCCATTACAGCACGCTTTTCCTTAACATTTTTTCACCAATATACCACGTCTGGCACAGCCCAGTGCCTTTTCCGTGGGTGCCGCAGACCTGATCAACTTTTCCACACTAGAGCTTACACCGCTGTTGCCACACACCTGGAGCTGTTACGAGGTACAACTTAAGAGAAGCTCAGCCTATGGAAAGGCTACAGGGGCTGGAGATCCGGCTGGAAACGACGTGCCGTGATGGGAGCCGGTGGGAACGACGTTGTTACCGGGCAGCCCTGGAGCAGCGCTCACACCCGTGCTCAGAGAGCTGACCATCAGGTTTCATTAGCTCCTCCGGCTGCTGGAACAACATACTCTAATTTAGAGTAGAAAGGCACCGTCCCAGTTTTCTAGGACACCCGCTTACTCTGCTCTTTCAATTAGAGTTATTCGCCCTTTGCAGTCTAAACCACTCTAGACTTGTGGATGAGGGAATAGTTAATTTTTGAAGAAGGTGACACAGGGCAGTAGTTTTTCACAGGCCTGATCTCCAACAAAATTATATATTTTTTTTTTACTGTTTGATGAATTTGCTTTTTTAAGCTCATAATTATAGGTACTATAACCATTTACCTTGGTTTACTGCAGCTTTATAATACCCAGTGTGATACACTTTAAAAAATGGACTAAATTCAGATTTCAGGTTCATTTTAACAGCAAGTAAAACATTTGGCTTGCAAAACTTGCCTTTCGGTAGGCTGAATGTGTTTCCGTGCTAGCAGCTTCCAGGAAACTCTGAGGTTACAATTACAAGAAGTTAAAACTGCAGCAGCAGAATTGTTAACTGGAAGTCAGAATTTCCTTTACACCACTCCTCTTATGCTTAGTGCTAATGGGCTAGCTTAAATACTTTGTTTCTTTTCTTTTTCTGTTACATTGTTCTGGTATTTTGGTGAGTTTTTTTCTTCCTGATCCTAACCTCTTCATTATTCGTTCTTTGGTCGGGTTCTTTTACCTTACACTGGATTGTCTACTTACAGCAGCATTTTCTAACAACCCTTCCAGGTTATGGGACTCTCTCCTTTAAATTTATTAGGGATATGCCCAATTCTTAAAACAGGTTAAAGACATTTTTTGTATTCCTTTCCAGGCTTCCTAATTACATGGTCAGTGATCCAAAGAAGAATGTAAGCAGGAAAAGTCTGTGATAAGAGCAATAAAAACAGTGTTTGCTCTAAGGAACAAAACTGAAGCAGACTTCACAGACTAAAGGAAGGGAAGGAAAGAAGGTAACGGGTGGATCCAGTTGAAAGAAAAACACGGGGATTTTTCTTAAAATAATAATTTAGACAATGAGAAACTATGAGTGAAGGTTACTAGAGCATAACAGAAAATCTGAAGAAAGAAATGGAAGCATGATTTAATAAGGCTCAGCAAACAACGAATCTAGGGATGATACTGCAAGACAGATGGTATCCCAAACAGGTCTGTGCTCTGCAAACTCAGATGACCCCTTTTCTTTAAATTAAGATGCAAGGAGATGACCCTGAGAAAGTGAGAAAGTGAGAAAGGACTGGGCTGGAATGCTGGCTGAGCGAGCCACAGGGACAGAGGACAGTTAGTTTGATCCGTCTGTTATTTGAACATAGATCTGAAAGATCATAGGATTGAGCAACCACGCTGAGAAATGGAAACAAAATTTGTGTCAGAAGAAATGACACACGAGGCTTTATGTTTGCTTACTTACTATATATGTAAAAGATAAAAATAATATATATATGTTTATATGGTTGGTTGTAGAGCAAATGTGAGGTTCACAGACAATTAGTCACTGCTGCAGCCACTGGAACGTGCCAGTAAATCCGTGGCCCCGTGTCTCCTTACAGCTGCTTTTATATTTGGAGTATAAGCCATGTTAGCTTCTGAAGGATTTATCAGTTTAGAGGACAGCTGTGAATTCTTAGGAGAGAACCTAAGGATGACACGGCTCCAAAATAAATCTGTGTTTGGCTACGCCATCTCCTGACACGTGAGACTTTTCTACAGAGAAAAGACTTCCAACGCAGAAGATGGAGCCTCTCAGGGATCTCCTGCAATTACTTCCCCACTCTACACCACAGGCTTTGAAGGCTTCTGTGAATTTTTCTTGTCCAACAGAAAAAAGAAGAGAATATGTGGATAGATGAATAGATGGAATATGTATTATTAAAAAACATTCAAAACATTCCAACAGACACACTCTTTCTCCATGAGAAAAACCCCACATTATTCACATTGCTTTGTAAGCTTCTGGAAGGCTCTTCGGTGTGATGGTTGCTATAGATATTACTACCCAGAACAAGGTAGCTGTAGCTTGCAAATGGACAATAACCTGATCAGTTTGTTGACAACTTATTTTGTTCACATATGCAATTAAAATGAAACGTAAGGACTGTCTGGTAGTTTTTGGAAGACAGAAGAGTAAAATCTAAGCGATGTAAATCCTCTGTAGCAAGCAAGACCAGTTCTGAATGTAAAATGCTTTTCTGTTTATTTTTTGTTTTTTCTGTGGTTTGGTATTTTTTTTTTTTGAAACAACATAAATACATACAAAACAGCACATCAGGAAAACCTAGGAAATCAAGACTAAAATGACCTTTTTCCTTTGTCCTTGCAAAGGAAGGCTGACAAATGCTCGCTCATGAGCTTCCATTCATCATGTTTCATAGGAAAACAGGAGACAGTAAGCATCTTGAGCTGGTCTGTATTGATTCACGCACAAGGATCCTCCTCCAAGACCACTGTGCTTAACAGCTAAGCAAATTCCACCTGCCCTTCTAAGAAATCTGATTTTTATCCTAAGTCACATTGGTCATTGGTCACATTTGAAATGTTTCAGATAATCATTTGAATGATTATTTTGACTAGGAGATGTTGCTTTTAGGTAGTATTGCACCAGGTTATAAATTCCAAAATCTGTCATATAGTCCAGGATTGATTAAGAAATATTTATTCTTATTTCTTGGAAAGATGTCTGAATTTTGCCCTTCCGTTGTGTACTAGTCATGATAATTTCAGCATTCGGTTTTACGATTTTCTTATTCACACCACATCCACAAATTCACTCTTGCAGCTGTTCCTCATGTGATTATTTCTAGTAGTTTCATTGTGGTTACCCATGTGAATAAGGCTTATTGTTGTGGTATACCATCATAGGCTACAAATATGCAAAAATTATAAAGAGACAGAAAACTTTCAAAACCTTTAAATAATTTCTTTTGTTTTTGGATATGCGTTCTTTTTTGGTTTCGCTTGGGTTTTCTGTTTTGTTTCATTTTGTTTGGTTTTAAGATTGCCCTGCAGCTATTTAAAAATAGCTTTAAAAATTTTAAAAACTGCTTCCACTGATTTTCTTTAAGTCAACCACAGAATAGCAAGCAGTTTCAAAATCTGCCAAAACTTTAGCCAGTAAGTAGAAATTAGCAATTATGCAGTTATTTTTATTAGTTGCATATTGTATAAAAATATAACTATCTATACAATAAAATATTGTCTAGAATATTTTATTTCATAACAGTATATGACATTTATTTGTGACAGTGTAACTGCTATGATTATTATAAGTGACAGACAGATGAACTGGCAAGGAAGAAATCATAGGAACAAAAGTCTAGTATTTTGGAGTATGTATTTGAACTGGAGAAACAAGCTCCTAAATATACTACTGTTATGGATACTGGACAAGCATGCACTATACAAAAAAAAATTCTGTCTTCCTCTTCTTGTGAACAGCATATGGTGAAAACTGTTCTCTGGTGCCAGCAAATATCTCTGCTGCATCAGTTACTCTGCCATGGAGATAAGAACTATGAGCTTTTGGACTCGCATACAGTGTAAACAATCACTGCTTGATCACTTTGCTGAATACAGCTCACATCCTATTACTTATTTCTCAGCTCATGTCTTGGAACTGTATCTAAACTGACCTCAAAACACGGAACACTTATCCAAATTCTTTGTGTATGAAGAAGTTAGTTACCTACTCAGAATGAAAGAAATGTGAGCTATGCCAAATCAAGGGAATAAGCAGGCAAGTCAGTAACGGAGGATTTGTAGTCATAAAGACTACTTTGAATTACAGTGTCTGCAGGATACCTTTTATGTGTTAGGAGGTTATCAGCCATCTTCTCCATGCTGCTCCTAGTTTAAAGCGGGTGGGGAATCACAAATGTTAACACTGCAAGAAATATGTTACTGGTTTGTGTAGTAAGGGTTGTAGTCTCATAATAATAAATATTGCACCTGAACACTGAAGGACCAGAATCATTCTGCAGTTTTAATGGAAACATCTTTGACAACATCAAGAAAGACTGATTACAGATAAGAAATCCAGGAATCAGCATATGGTCTGGCTTAGCTGGAAATCTCCATCACTCCTGAGCAGAAAAATCCTCTTCTAAAGGCTACAACAACCCTTATGCTGATAATAAAAGAAAGATGTGTCCCACGGTATGCACTTAAGCAGCTGCTGGTGGTCATGACATGACATGAGCCATCTCTTAGAAGTACACAGCAACCCTAAACAGCAGTTCAGTGAAAGCTGTGGAAGTAAATAAACATTTTAAATTGTAGAAGTTAAACTCTAAATCATTAAAAAAATCTGAGTTAATTAGTACAAAACCCTATGCATCCATTTTTACTTTTGTTAGATGTAGCCTTCATTACCTCGGTTTAACACAAACTCTCTCAACTGAGTTTAGACAAACCTAAATAATCTAAAACAAAATCAGAGTAGCCACTCAGAAGTTCTGCATCAATTTCCTATCAGGTTTAAAATCAGGCATTTGTTGTACTCCATTGAAAATAGAAGAAAATTATGTAGAATTCTGTTGACATTACATGACTAACTCCCCAAAAGGTATTACTAATACTCACAGGTAAGTTCTTACAACTAACACTGAAGGACTATTATCCTAGAAGCCTGAATTAAACTGATTAATTGACTGATAAACTGAAAGAAGCATCATAGTTGTCTTATGAGTCAGTGGAAAAGGCAGGAAAGGAATTATTCTGTATCCTCCTGAACTTGCATAGGAATTTATTTACATAGAACTATAGTTACCCTAGTTGGAGTTTAGCCAGGACATAAGCAGCAACACCACCTCTGCTTTTAAGAAAAAAGAAGCTATATTTATGCCATGCAACAGTGCAGAGAGAAATTTAGTTGCTTAAATTTATCCTGCAACACCTCTGCTGAACATGAGAAATATAATTGGAAAAATGAGCTTTTAGAATTGCACCTGAATGGGTCGAAAGATCACAGAGCATTTACTTGGTCCTTCCTCAAGTTTCTGTTGGCAGGGTTGCAATAATTAAGCCTAAAACGGAGTTACACTGAAACTGATTACATCATTCTGCGAAGCAGGTAACGCATGTAGTTTTATGAACAGTAACATGCTGGAAGTTACTGAGAAACCTCCACTAAATCTTCTTGCCCTTCACCACATGATATATCCAGATTTCCAGGTAAGGAATAAAACAGAATATTTTTTGCATTTCCATTTATGAGCCACAGAGACACACATACACATACGTGCTCTTTCTTACTAATATTATCAAAGGAAACAACATCCAAGTAATTTATGGTGTATCTGCTCAGTGCAAATACACATTTCCTCTACCTTACACTAAACAGCCAGCTTCAGGTATTTGAATTTAAGATGAATAAGAGACTTTGTAGACCTGGGGACACTGACTGACAAAAAAATGGTGTTATCTTAAGAATGCGTATTATGGATTTCATGGGGTATATCAGTGTTGTAAAATCAAAGTAATTTGTAAATGCTTGTACCTTTCTGTGCATAAACTTTGGCACACTGTTATATTCCACTGGAAAAAAAAAAAAAAAAGAACTAGAAGCTGTTATTCAGAAATATCTGTGTGCACTGCTTGCATAATATTTGGAAGGACAGATGAGCTGCATCTGGGAAAAAGTCAGTCTTAGCCAGATATAGAAAAACCACTCCATTATTCCTTTCAGGCATTGGGAGAATTTTATAAAGGAGCTCAAATGTACCTACTCCAGCACATCACTGGATGGGTTAGTATGCTTGAAGATGCTTCGCCATCCATCAGCAGTATTGTTTTACTTTAATTTTTACAATTATACAGAACTAGTTGCTCATTTTAAATACTGATAAAATGCTATCAAAATGTAGCTTTTTATGCTTCTGCCTTTTAGAGCACAAAAAAAGGAATGCATCTTTCTTACCTGGATTTTAAGATCCAGTTCTAAGATGTTTATTATCCGTAAAACCTCCAGAGTGTCTGCATATCTAACATTTAGTAAGTACTCCCTTGCTTCCTCTATTCTTTTAGCACTTACTCTGACCACATCATTTGTTATGATTTGGCAGCCATTAGCTCATCAGCTCTTTTCCTAACTGAATGGATTTGTAGGCCAGAAAGGTTATTATGATCATCTAGCCTGACCTCCATAGCAACATAAGCCAAGAAATTTTATAACGTGAACTTTGCTTTGAGTCCATAATTTGAGGGATGACTTAGAGCCTAGGACTCAGCAGAGATATTGAATCTTAATTTAGAATTTGGGAGATAGAGTTCAGTGGGTCCCTAGGGATATTATACCAAACAACTCCTCTTGTGGCTAAAAGAAAAGGATCTCGTGCTTATTCTAAATTAGTGTAATTTCACCTACCAGTTACTGGTTCTCACTGCCATCCTACCTGACAGATTAAAGAGACTTCTAATATTTGAAATTTACTCTTTTGCAAATCCTAGTACGTTATGATCAAGCTTTTGTATAAGCTAAACAGATGCTTCTTCAGTCTCTCGCTGCAAGGCAGATTTTCCTGGCTTTTCCAGTTCGTCGCTTATTTGTGTTAAAATGCAATACCTCTATTTCAGTAATAGTTCAATGAATGCCATATATAACAACAACTTTATTACCACTTCTTGATATTCCTCTGCTTTTACATCCAAGATTTGTACCATAAGCATGAATCTTTTTGAGTTGTTCATAACCACACTATAACACCTCTATAATTTGACTTTAAAATATTCTTTGATCTTAGATGCCTTTCCACTCATCTGTATTCAAATAAACAGTTCAGTAAGTCCCATTCTACCTGCCCTGCAAAAAAAGCAGGCTCTGCTTCAGAAGTAACATCTCCCTATAAATATTTATGGCTGCAGATGCGTTATTAGTGATTATTTTATGTTTTCTTCACATAAGTTAATAAAGATTACAAATAGGATTGGGATAAATCCAAATCCTTGTTGTACTTTGCTAAACAGGTCTCCATGCAATGACGATTTTCAAGATATAATCACTTTTCAGATCTGCTGGGTAATTTTTTTTTTCAGATAAATACATGTTGCAAGTTTTGTATAAAAATATTTTTAAATAGAATATTGGCACTAAATAGAATACGGCATAATGTCATCATAGAAGCTCAAAACTCTGCAGTTACCTTTGCCAGGTGAAATACTAATCCCTTTAAAGAACAGGCCTAAATTCCAGCAAATCCTGCTGATATTAGAAACTCAATAATTCTTTTAATTCCTACACGTGATTCTTATGTTTGACTTTCATGATTTTGCCAAAGGTTCTCGTCACGTTATTTTAGCTCAAATACCCTTTTGCTTCACATTTCTAACAGGCACCAAATCAGTTTTTCTCTCTCATTCCTGGAACAAACATAGGCAGGTTTATTACTACCACGAATCAATCAGAATCCCCCAAAATTCCAGGACATGACTTAGTTGGTCCTGAAAGTTTATATGTTTTTACCTTTACCAGTTGCTATTTAGGATCCTTACTAAGTAATGATTGAATAAAACATTTGCAATTACATCCATAAAGTATTACTGCATTATCCAGGTTTCTACTGAAGAAAGAAAAGAAATTCTTTTGTACATCGGCATTGTTACTGAAAATTGTGTATTTCAAAGTAGCAGGGAAACCATGCCGCTGTTGAGAGGTTTCTCTTTCTTGATCCTGACATTTTAAAAAATGTTTTCCCCTTATCCTTCAGGCAACGAGCCAAGACTTTTCATTCATGTATTTAGTTACTATTATTCATTCTCATTGTTCACAACTGCTTACTTACCATTTCTGCTTATCAGCTTCCATAGTTTTCCTTTTGTTTTATACATGTATTAATCACTCCTTTAATTTTATTTCTCTAACTGAATGTGTTCAGCTGAAAAGAAACTTAGATGATTGTGGTAATGTCATCTTTGGGGTATCCTGTACAGTCTTCCTAAATAAACTACCATTTACCTATTTGATGTATTTTTCCTATGTATCTCTATCTATACGGGTATCATTCAGAGTTTTCTTCAGATTTGGAACACTGTCCCTTTTCCAGCAAAGCTGCATCATATATATGGGTAATATTTATATATAGCAAATACAGTTAAATTACGCCGTTTTACATCCAAGCAACCATAAAACCAGTAGATTAGACTTTTTTTTTTGGTCAGAATTCAAAGCACCCGAGTGCTCTGAAAATAACATATGATTTTATTTTAGAAAATGGTCATCTATTATTTATATAAAATCTAGGGCATGTTTACTTGTGGAGGTTTGAGATCTTGACGTATGCTACAGATTGTGATTAAAAAAATAAAAAAAAGATGATCCTAAGATAGCTCATTCTAGTTACTCCAGCTAAATGTTTACAGAGCTGCTCATCCAGTTCTGTATTCAGATAATGTCTCCCCAGTATCAATTTTCTGATTTATCGGCCTAAACATTGACTCATAAACACACCAGCTCTTGGATTTGTGAAATCAGGAACTCTAGTTATCTTTAATGAGCCTGACTAGCCTCCCTCTCTGCGCATTGTCTCTCTTAAAGAAGGTACAACCTAGTCTGAATGCTCAAGTTGTGACAGACAACCTACTAAAAACCCATAGCTTATGCATTTGAATAAATGAGCCTTTGATACAGGTCTGCAAAGTATCTGCAGAAAGATCCTTCACCAACAAAAACTACCTCGGTGTAAGCCAGACATTCATATATTCGGACTTTGTATCCTAAGTCTTTCTGAAAGAACTGCCTCAATTATTTGGAATCTTATTAGTTACAGATGTATCTGCGAAGCATCCAAAAGTGTAGGCCCTTTCTCCGGCAGGCATTTCTTGAGTACGGAGCCTCAAATACAATCACTTTGTGATCTTTTTTTCCCACCTGACCCCACCTTGTCCACAGCACGCGGTGGCTCCCTCCATCAGCGGCAAGCTGTATATTCAGGTGCAGAAAAGTGGTTTTAGTTCATATAAAAAGACGCCCAAGAAGATAAAGGTGTGCAAGCCCTAATGCTCTCGACTGCTCCAAGCTTTTAAATGTAGTCGTAAGGTGCCTAACGCCTGCAGCCCTGCTAACAGTACTGCTGGCCAGCCTCTCGGAAGGCATTCACAGCAATTAAAAAAGCTATGGCCACGCACACTTTCACGCAGCTGAGCACACGCGTGCAACTTCACCCACAGACAGAAACCGTTTGCGGGAAGAAAACCGTACGAAGGAAAACCTCGAACACGAAGAAGCTTCGAGCAGCGCTACCCTTTCCCAACTTTTTTTTTACTTTTTCGCTACGCCACGTGCCGGTACCGACCCACGTACGTGTATATATAGATACAGGTATGAGCAGGAGCGGCTGGCGCGGGGCCCAGGCAGGCAGGGCACCGCACTGCAGCCCGCCCAGCTTGCGCCGTGTTTACCCCCGGCCCTCGGAGGCGACAACCTCTTGCTCCGGCCGCGCTCTGCCGCCGACCTGCCGTTGACTGGGGTCCCAACGGAGCCGGGAAGAAGCGGCGGGGCCCTCACGGTGGGGCCCTCACGGCGGGGCCCACAGCCGCCGCTGCTCCGCTTCACCACAGGCCGCCCCGCCGCGAGGGCGGGGCCTGCCCGGCAAGAGGCGGGAACATCCGGCTCCAATCGAACCCCGCCCCTCACCTTGGCCTCGGGTCCGCGCTAAGCCAATGAGGGTGGGGAGTCGCAGCCGGGCAGGTAACGGGGGGCCCAATCGGATAAGGCGCCGCGGGAACAGGTGGGGGCGGGGCCGCGCGCGGCCCCGCCCCTCTCTGCCCGGCCCCCGCCGATCGGCCTCCGCGGTCGGCGCCCGGCGGTCCTGAGGTGGTGGAGGGTGGGGGCGCGGCGCGCGCGCCGGCTCCGCGGGGGAGGGGCTTACCTGCGGGAGCAGCGGCGCCGGCTGCGGCAGCCGCCGGCGGGGCTCGCGCCCTGCCCGCCTCCCGCCGCCGCCGTGTGAGGGGCCGCCCGGCGGCCGGGCCGTGAGGGCAGCGGTCGGGCCGGGCCGGGCCGGGCCGGAGAGAGCGCGGAGGCAGCCATGGCACTGGTGGCCCCGGAGACTCGGAAGTTCACGCGGGCGCTGAGCAAGCCCGGCACGGCGGCCGAACTGCGGCAGAGCGTCTCCGAGGTGGTGCGCGGCTCCGTTCTTCTGGTGAGTGAGGGGGCGGCCCGTGAGGGGACGGCGGCGGCGGCGGCGTCCCGCCGGGGGCCCCGGGCCGCGGAGTTCCGGCCGGGGTGGGGGAGCCTCCACCGGGGCCTTTCGGGGCCGCGGGAGGGGCAGGCGGCGGCCCTGGAGGAGGAGACGGGCCCTTTGATCCCTCCCGGGCCCGCCCGGGCTGTCACGGCGGCGGCTGGCGGGGGGTGCTGGTGGTGGGGGGGGGGGGGAGCGGGAAGGAGGTCGGCGCGGCTCCGCGGCGGGCTTGCGGCTCTTCGCCTCCGCCGGAGGCTGCTGCGGGCGGGGTGAGGTGCGGGAGCAACCGCAGGCCGGGCGGGGACGCTGCCAGCGGGCAGGCGGGCGCCATGGGATGCGGCGGCCGGCGGGCTGGGCTGGGCTGGGCGCTCCCGCCCTTCCCGCTGCAAAGTTCTCCTCAGCGTGAGGCGGTGCGGGACGGGCAGGGCGAGCGGAGCTCTCCGGGAAGCAGCGGCCCCCTCCTCGCTGTTAGCTGCCTCGGGCCAGGTGGAGGGGCCTGCGTGTGCCTCCTCTTCTCTTCTTTCACCTGTGGAGCGGGTGCGGCTGGCACTTGGCCTGACTCGGCTGAAGCGCTTTCGCGTGTGTGGAAACAGGGGTGCAGAAGGGATTTTTCGTCTTGCTACCGCCTGCGGGCTTTACAACTAAACCCACGGGTTTGTTTTTTTTTTGTTGCGTCGTACGGAATGAAAGATGAGCGCTGGCAAGTGTAGTAGGAATGTTTTAATGCGTTGTTTGTCCCTACTGTCTGTGCTGTGCTAGCACATGGTAGCTGTTCTTGCCAGTTTGCAATCGGGTGCATTAATTTAATTTAAACTGCTGAAAGTAGGTTTGTGTGAAGGTGTTAGATGGTGAACTGAGGCAGCTGGGACCGAGAGAGAAAGGAGTATGGGTTTTTGGCCTGGCTGTACCCAGGTGACGACATCTTAAACAGCCCCAGCAAGATTTTTCAGCGCTTTTCTCTTGGGGCTCTTATTCATGGCATGCATTTGTTTTCCGTGTGATTTTGTTATCTCCGGGGGGAATGTTTTAGTAAGCCCTTAACTCGGTGTAAGTAGGGAGTTTTTGGTGCTGGGATTCCTCATGTTGGAAGCCGATCTGTTGTTTGCTTTTCACTCTTGCTAATGCGAAGTATGGTCACATTTAACTTTTGTAAACTGCTTGGCAGAACACTGTCTTGTCATAGCTACGTGTTGCGAGAGTAACCGATGGTGTAGCTGTAATACAAAGACAAATACCTTTCTTTAATAAAATGATGGCTCTAAAATTAAATTAGTCTTTATTTAACTGTGGGTCACAAAATAGATAATAGAAGACCTCATATGCATAGTTCGGGGTCCACCTGAACACTGACAGCTTTCCACAGGATGCAGGCACATATACGTGTAATGAACGTCCAATATATGTTAACACTTCTCCAGGGATCAAGGCCTTCCTGGGGAGAGTGGAAGAAGGATACATATGTATTTAAAAATATTTTTCATATTGAGGAAGCATGAAAGGGATTTAGGTATTTTTGTGACACAAATAAATGTTTCTTTTGCAGTAATTGTCAACCCTGCCCTCCCCCCCTTCCCCTTTAGAAGTTTTTTTTTCCTAATTCAGTTATGATTAGTGTCCTTGAGATGAGTTGGAAAATATTTATCCAAGTCTTTAATTCATTCAGGTTGACCAAGTACATAATAGGATGGTATTCACTAATATTCCAGGTATTTTTGCCACAACAGCATATTTTGCAGAATTTTCAGGAGGTGAAAGAAGTGATGGTGGGAAGTGGCGTACTGGCTCAACCTTATTCTGGCTAAGGTCTTCCGTCACTATTTTAGGAAACAAAAATAAGTCACTTGCCATTCATGGCAACTTAACATTCATGTCAGATTTGTGGTTCTTTTCTGTTAGCTTGATGCATGGAGCAAAACTCGCATCTCTCTCCCGTACAATCTTGTGCTAAAGTTCACCTTCCTGTTTCAGCCATATTTTGCCCCTGCTGTTATGTCTTTCCTACTGCCATAAATGCTGTTCACTTTGTCACTGAACTCCTGTCTTCCTGATCACATACTGTTTAAATCATGAAATGAAAGGCTAGTGATTGCAGGTTTACCTTTACCTTTTTACCTTGTCTTCCTTCTTTGAATGTACTGCAACTCTTTTTGTTGAGCATTTGGAATGAAATTGTACTTTTTTTTTTTTTTTTTTTTTTTTTTTTTTTTTGGAAAAAGGTGGTGTTTAGGTGGGATAGTGTTTTTTGGTTTGGCGGGGGGTTCTATAAAAGACTTCCTAAAAATATTTACTCCTATATGTTTGACAGGTTGACCTGTTTCTTAGCTGATGGAGTTTCTGGGCTTTATTATCTGAAAAATCTCTTAGGCTGACCTGATGAACATAGGATTCTTACCAGTATTATAGTGGTTGTGGAATAATCTATTCAGATGCATGGCTCTGAAGAAAAGACGACCCACTTTCTTTCCTAAGCTGCCTCTCAAAGCTCTTTGATAGAGCACCCCACCAGGATTTTTTGAACTGGGTTGTCAACAAAATGTCTTGCTTAAAACATCATTCAGCATTGGTAACTAATGTGGTCTTACTGTCATCACTTGCTTATGAACAAATACTGAAGTTTTCCGATACTGAAAAAATACAGAAGGTGTTTTCCATTGGCTAGGCTTGCAGTGTAGAACCTGGAGATAGGAAAGAATGATTTCAAACTAGCCGTTCTTGGTGGGTGATCTGTCCAGATATGTAGAACCAAATATTGCTTCTGACTGTACATCTCTGCAGCAGAATGTACTGAGCAGTGATGCAAATCATCCAGTCGTTACTTACAGTAACAGATAAAAGTGAACCGCTAATACCTCTGAGGTTGTATAGATTCTTTAACTTGTTACTGTTGCTACTGTTTAACAGTTCCATCCATTTTTACTGTGAACAATGTATCGCTAGACTTAAAAAAAAAAAGGCATTTCCCATCTTTAAATGAGGTTTATTAGATCATATTTCTAAAATACGCTTGTCTTTTCTGCTTTATAAATGTTCCTAGGATCATACTGATGAAACAGGACTGAAAACAGCATGTCAGTAGGTTTGTATCTCAAATTTTCAGATTGCTCTTCATTGGAACTAAAAGTCAGAGATTTTCAGCCAACTGACAGACTAAATAGCTCAGGTGAGTAGTAGAAAAACATTAAGCAGATGTGGTTAGCCAAGCTAGTTTTCATCACGGAATGAAGCAAGCTACCTTGTCAGCATTTGATGTCTCATACGTTCCTTCCGTTAGATTTAGTTTGTTCAACCAACAAGTACAGTTTGGTTGGCTGAACTGAAAACTTCTTATCTGGCTACCAGCTCTTCACTGTGGTATAAGGCACACAATATATATGTTGATTATTCGGGTTCAGTTTTTGCTATTTTCTGCTTGACAGTAGCATCCTTGTTGAATATCGTCTTGTGCATTGTTGATGTTGTTTTGACTTCAGGCTAGCCATGTGACTTAATGTGATGCCTCTGGCCACCCGAATACATTTATGTCTGGGGAAGAAGACTACAGGGATGACAAGTCTGTCTCTTAAACCAGCAATCTTACCAAGAGCAATTTTCAATGCAATTTTATTATTACATATAATTGGAAGAGGTCTCTTTAAGTGGTGATGAGTTACCCAAAGCATGTTGTGTACGGATCAGTAGCACCGCTGGAGGGATATGTGTTGTCTTGTTCAATGATATGTTAGTGATAAATTATCTCAGTGACAAAACAATGCGTTCCACCCTATATTAAATTAAGCTGACACTTACGGATAATAAGCAATTAAGAGAATGTTTAGCATACCAGATTTGGTCTGCTTTTACCTAGCTGCCAATAAAATGACATTATCAAATATGCAGATGATGAAAATGTTTAAATATACCAAATAATGCAGCAAAAGTTGTTTCCCCTGTGTTGAAATTAACATTGTACAGAAGAAACTGGAGATATGGGAAAACAGGAGGAAATCTGAGTGATTCCCAGATTGTTCTGTGCAGTTTTCCTTTTTGATTTGGATGTATAAAATAGGTTTGAGTATTTGAAGGCTGAAATCATCACATCTTAGTACAGCCTTGGGCTTTATAAGTTAACTTTGGGTACCTGGTAAAGCTCTTGAGTTCTAAAACTCTTGTAGGAATTCAGCTTTTCAGATGTGGAAGAAAATCAGTATATCATAAAGACAATGCTTGGATCTCCTATTGACTCTTGATCTCAAACTCACTGATGTTCTCTCTCTCTGTTTTTTTTTTCTTTTCTTTTCTTTTTTTTTTTTTAAAGAAGACTTATTCTTGATTTTAATGGGACGTCAACTTTGTCTTTCCAATCCTGATCTCTGCTTTCTGTGAATCTCAACTCCATAAAAAAGATGGATAGGTGCACTCTATGCTATATTATTACAATGTTTTTTTAACACAGTGTTTTTCCAAGAATATGGTTACTGGGATGATTATGTAGTATTCATTTTGGTTTGGTATTTTCATTTCTTATTGCCGTATCCTTTCATATGCCCTGTGCATAGAGGGCTTGTGTGCTTTTCTGCAAAGCCGCTTCTCTGTATATGATGAATGGAGTATTTGGAACCTCATTAACTGTGAGATTTCAGTTGCAGTGGTTGTGTAGAAAGATATAGTTGATGGCTTGCTTTAGGAAAGCAGGAATTCAGAAGTGGTGTGTAATGCTGAAGGGATGAGGGAGGACTGGGATCTTTTAGAGCTGATGGGTACGGAAAAGCTGGAAACACAGATAAAGCTTAGGCTTTCTGTAAATGGAATGTGAAATTGTATACGTTAAGAAATTTGGAAGAAGTAAATTGTTATGAATGGATGAGTGAAAGCAGGGACACAATAACTGACACTCAAGATTTTAAAGGAAAAACCGTTGCTGACAATGAGCATCATCCCAACACATCTCATCTTGGAGGAACTTGATGCGAACGCTAATGCTTATTCAGTCTCTTTCTGAACTGTTGAACTTTCTCTTTACTTGGGGGGCAAAAACCTGATACTCAACCCTGAAGAAGTTAGTTGATGGTATGTACCACTCACCTTTCCTAAAGGAAATAAAAATTACCAGAGTATAAGATCTTTTTGACAAAGGTGCTAATTTTATTTCAGCAAAGTGCATGTAAAAACCTTTCTGATTGGATACAAACCACTAGCAAGAATAGTACGTGTTATTTCTGGCAAGTCTGATACTGCTAAGAAAACTTACCGGGTGTGATAGACATTTCTGTGGTTGTGAGGATTCATAGTCTGGACTATAGCACTTAAGTTTCTATTAATAAATACCATTAAACTTATTTGAATTTTAAATGTGAGTAAGCTTCTTGTTCAGAAAGGGAATGTGAGGGGGAAAAATACAGGACAGCTGAATTTCTGTGTGAGCAAAAATACATTTAACCATTCAACAACAAGATCATCATTCCTGGTAGCTGCACCTTATTTCCTTATTATTTTCTGGAACTTTTTCTATCCCACTAGATAAGGATAATTAAGTTTAAAATAGAGGAGTAAATGCTTTAAAATAGTTGCTTCTAATACAGCAAATGTCAGATGTAGGTTGATGCTGGATTAGGCTTTCAGTTCTTGGTGGCAGCAGCTCTCATGCAGCATAGAATACCACACTATACCTTCTTTTTCCTCTCTTCTTCCTACTCATGCCCTTTAATACTCAATCAGGATCACATATTTGTATCTCAATGGAAGTAGAGCTCATTATACCTGAAACTTGGGAATTTCACAACTCTCTGAATTTTTTTTTTTCCCCATGTTGAAGGTCTTGTGCAATAAACTTAAAACATATGTTTTATAACATAGTTATTTGGTTATGCTGCATTGTGCTTCTACACAAATGTTTCAAAAACGTCTGTAATTACTCATTTTCAACACCAGGCCTTTAATGTCAACTGTTTTTTCTGTTGCATAGGTGTAGATGTTCAAGTTACTTTTAAGCATGTATGGTTATTAGACTGAGTGGTCACTTGCATGTGAGTAGTGTGTGCCTGAGATTAGATAACCATCGGATATATGCATGTATATGCAAACTCAACAATTTGTGAATTTGGCAGTTTTACTATATATTTGTATTTTTGTGGTAACTTTAAGATTCTGCCAAACTCATGCATGTTTGCTTTAAAAATAGTAAGGAAATATTACCGATAAGTCATTGAAGCAAATAAGGGGAGTTCCGTTTTCCAGGTAGCAGGAAGCTTGATTGTGTCCTTCTGAGAAATGTATTGCTTATATTGCTTTTAGTTAATAATTTCTGTAACTGTTAGAGGTGATTTGGTGCCAGTGACTCTTTATGGAGCTAAAGAAAGGGTGTAACATCTTCAGCAGTGGTGTCCAGGAAGCTCTTATTTAGACCTGAAATTTCTAATGGCAGTTGAAGAACTTACCTAGTACAGTGATCTTAAGGTAAATATTATATATTAAAAAAGTACATAAAACTTTCTTCCTTAGCTAGTGTTTAGTTTTGATTTTGAGGTTGACTTCACTTGAGGTAGACACTGAAGGCAAAACTCCTGTATTTGAAAGAGGGTGAAGACAAATTCATTCTTCCTTGCTCCCCCTTAGGTTGTCTGTGTCTGTGAAAAGCATTAATTATGCAAGGTAGAAAAGGCATAAAGTTGCACAAGTAGTCTGTGTATTACACAATGCCTTTCTCATTGAAATACTTTTGAAATAACTTATATCTAAAGATGAGAAGATACTCCAATAATTCTGAGCATGTAACTTATTTTAGACTTTAATTTAGAGGATAGATAGGTTTGTGAAGGGAGGCTTACATTCTGTCTTAGTCCAGAGGCACTGATGTACTTCATACCTTAAATTTAATAATCTGTGAAATAGTGGTAGGTATCGCATCATAAGAAAGCTATGGGATTTTTTTTTTTTTTCTGTAAAGGGCCTTAAAGTTCTTTTTGTGAGAATAAAAATGAGCATATATTTTCTCAACATAGAGACTTCCTGTAATATTAAAAAAACAACAACAAACCTGTCTCAGAGGCCTTAAAAACCAACCTGGTTAATGTTATGGACAAGATTTCTTGTACAAAGCGAGGGCCAGAATTTCATTGGTGCAATGGACTCTGCTTTGGAAAAAAGTTTACTAGATGTCTAAAGGTCTTCAGAAAGTTGAGCAGAAGCTCTGAAGGGGGTTTTATGAAGGAAACTGTTCTGGAGCACAAAGGTTTGGTCAGAGGAATCCAACATCTGTAGCTAAGGTTGTGTTCTACTGCATTCCCATTGTGACTGGTTGAGAGAAAGAGCAGCTTTGCTGCATAAACAGTAGGAAAATAAAAATCTTAATCTGACTGCGGGGGTGGGGGATGGGATTCTTTGTTGGTGTAAGGATGAATTACTGTGTCAGAACAGTTTGTCATCTCCTCATCTGTGCCCAATGAATCAGATGTGAGAGGAGGAATGGGGAATCCAGATACTGTCTTCTGCATTCTCCTGCTGTGCCCAGAGATTGCTGCCTGGTTTGGAGGCACAGGCAGTTCAAGTGAGGGAAATATGAGAAAGAAGGAATCAAGAGCCTTTGTTGAAACCTCTGTCTGGATCCGGCACCTCAGACTGGTGAAACGAACCACTCCATTCTGTGAGTAGCGCTCCATTTAAGGTAGTGGTGTTGCCTTGGGGCTACTGGTGCATATCCAGAATAAAATAAAAAAAAAAAAAAAAGCAGCAGGGAAGATCTCTCCAAGACATGTGGTGTGAAGGGGTGCCGTGGTTCTCTCACACAATCACAGGCTGGCTGAGGCTGGAAGGGACTTGTGGAGGTCATTTGGTCCAATCCTCTGCTCAAGCAGGACCACTTAGAGCTGGTTGACCAGGGCTGTGTCGAAACAGCTTTTGAGTATCGCCAAGGATGGAGAATCCACAACCCGTGCCAGTGCTCAGTCACCCTCACAGTGACAAAGTGTTTCCTGATGTTCAGAGGGAACCTCCCATGTTTCAGTTTGTGCCCATTGCCTCTGGTCCTGTCCCTGGGCACCACTGAGCAGACCCTGGCTCTGTCCTCCTTGGCACCCTCCCTTCAGGTATTTATATGCATTGATGAGATCTTCTGAGCCTTTTCCTTAGGCTGAACAGTCCCAGCTCTCTCAGCCTTTCCTCATAGGAGAGATGCTCCAGTCCCTTCATCATTTTTGTGGCTCTTCGCTGGACTCTCTCCAGTATGTCCATGGCTCTCGTGCTGGGGAGCCTAGAACTGGACTCTTCCAGTACTTGTTCTGTAAGGTGTTAATTTGCTTTTTAAGAACAAAGTAATCTTAGCTCTGTGTGCTGAGGAAGCAAGCAGATCACAGGCTGATTCAGACTGGAGTACTTGCTGGTGTCAGTGTAAATCCAGTCCTTATCTGGAATTCTAGTTTTAAGCCTCTGGGCCCAGGCCAAGCTTTGGTTTGGGGAGCTCTCTGAATAAAAAGGCCCGTTCCCATTAGAGGACCAGCTAGAATTTCTTTTCGGCTCACCAGCTGAAGGAAAGGATGTCAGGTAGTTTAAGAAGGAAATTTGTTATTCAGCCCCTGGAATTGATGTGTAAAAAAGAACATGAAAGTTCTGGATCATTTTTCTATCTTGAGACAATGAGGAGGAAGAAATAAGTCAGTCGAGGCTGAACATTGTCTGAAAAATCTGATTCACAGGATTTCTGTGGAAAGGTTATGTAAAGTAGACTTTGTTATGGACAATATTGTCAATGCTGGTAGTTCTGGAAGAAATTACAACTTTATAATTCAGAGCACATCAAGGAAACGTGGTTTAGACTGGCTTTTTTTCTCCTAACTGCTTTTGTAGTACTCTTGAAAAAGTTTCTTCTAGTGATGATTCTGGGAAAGAATACTAGAAATTAAAAAATATGGGACACTAAATCAACAAAACCATTCACTTTTCAAAATGATACCTCACTCTTTTCAACTTGTTTGAAATTTTCAGGGGTGAATAGGTTTGTGTATAAACAAGTTAAAGTCCCTACAAGGTGAAATCAAATAGTCCCTTTTGAAGTTTCTTCTACTGAGAAACATAGTTGTTTGTGCAGTGGGAATATCAAGTGACCTCACCTAAAATTGACTAAGTAACCAAAATACGCTTTAAAACACTACTCTTCCCCCAATAAAACAAGAACCCCCCACAATGATTTAAAAAAAAAAAAAAAAGTAAAGATTTAAGTGTAGTCACAGCAAAGCTTAGGAGGAGTAATGCTGATCCAGAGCTGCTAGAATACAGGGAAGCCTGTAATATAGATCCATCAGTGTAAATAAATAATCCTTAGCTATCCTTAGCTGCTGCTTTGTGTACTTCTGGGTGCTTTTTGATACTCAGGTGTAGCTATTGACTTAAAAAGAGATGGCATGTTGACAGATACTGATCTAGGTTTGGAAATTTGATGCACAGACTAAACTGCTTTTAGTACTTCCAGGTACTCTGTGGATGGGAAGGAGTTATTTGGTGAATTCAGAGGTAAGACAGGGGTTTATGTTTTTACTACTATAAAATTAATCCCCCAACAAAAAGCGACTACACATTATACTCGGAATGGATAACGCTTGCATAATTTTAAGTAGAGAAGGCATTTAAATATCTGGTTACATCAGTGCAGGATGTAATATGTTGCAATTTTTGTGTTATCTAAGTGAAATGTAGTTGATTTCAGGAGCCTGGAATTCAATGTAACTGAATTTGCAGACATTTAATTTGGTTTCAGCTTGCAGGTCCAGAGCCTCCACTGCCTTTGGATATTTGTGTTTTGACATTAAGATATACAATCTTGCTACCTTAATAGTTACCCAAGGCACAGCTGCCCTTCATATGCTGAAGGGAGTACTGAAACATACATGAATAAGAAAAACAGAAGCTCCACAGAAAGAGCTGGGTTTCTTCAGTGGGAGAGGCAAAGGCTAGTAAGATAGCTTGTGGTCTCATTTTAACAGGTTTGTGAAGAAATCAAGTCAAATGCAAATGCTAGCTAGTATTGTGGATATTAACATATAGAAGAGAGGCTTTGGTTTTCAGGTGATGGAAAGGTAGTTGTCCATTTTCCAGTCTGATCGCATTGCTAATGCTATTTCGTGCTCTTTGTTCTTTAATGTTGCATAATGGTTTTTATATCCTTTCGTTTCAGAAGAAGTACTGTTCTTCACCAGGGGGCTGGTACTGACAGAGAATCTGCTTGCACTTCACTTGATGCCTTTCTAGGCTCGTTTGTAGGCATGGTTGTAAGTGACTACAGCCAAGCAATAGAATAATACAGAACTGAAGCTTTGTGAAAATAAGATTGAAGGTCACCTCATCTAGCCTGTTTCTCACTTGCCCCAGTACAGTGATGATGACAAGTGGTATTTCAGACCTCTTTCTGCCAGGCATATTTGCACGCACTGGCACTAATACTTGTGCAATGTAATGTCATCTGGTTTAGTAGGTGGTTTAGCTGAAAATCGTGGTAGTATGTTTGCCTTTAAGGAATGTTCGAGGAGGCTTCACTCTTACTGTTTGCTAGTCCAAGAGGGATTTTAAATTCATATTGGACCTCAAACGTCAGTAAGTTTAAAAAGAGCATTCAGGTTAATGAAGAGATGACACACATCATAATTATTTGAAGGTTGCTATTCTAGTTTCCTTCAGAAATTGTCCTGGGATTCTTGCTTGCCAGGCTTGTTACCACCTCAGAGATACTTGCCTGGTATTGTATATGGCCTTAGATGGCTGGGAAGAAATTAATATACAACATTATTGAGCCAGAGCATACAGTATGACCCAGTAAGTTTTTCCTCACATGAAATGTGAGGTTTCTAATAGGAAAAAAAAATAATCCTACTGTATACAGTCTTGCTGGTAAAGTTCAAGGGACAATACTTCCAGCATAATATTTTGGCAGCTAATAGTCTGCTGGAGGGGAAGTTGGAGCTTGTTCCTGACTGAACTAGGAACAAAGGGAAGGAGAAAGACCTGAACCTGAGTAACCTCCATAGAGGGATTAAAAGTATAAAAGGATGCATGAGCCCTGAAGTTTCTGCTGCTCTTCTCTGAACACAGTAAGATTGCTCAAAAGCTGGGTTTTAACATTTTTTTGTCTGGTCTGCTGTACTGTTGACCATTATTTATTCTGGCATGGTGTCATCTGTGTTTCTGAAAATAATGTCCGATAATTAGCAACTTGTTCGGTAGCTCTCTAATAAGAATACATTTTTGTTGTTGTTTTCTTATCAATCAAAATTTAAGAGCCCAGAATACTCACTTCAACTTCAGAAAGCTGAAAGTTATGTGACCACTAGATGGAGTTCGGTGAGCATATTTCAATACTAGAAATCCTATGTTATCGCTTGAAATGTAAAAAAGTTAAAAGGGCTAGGTGTTTTGTGTCTCACGCTTAACAATAAATGTTCATTTGTTCAGTTTAGATTGGCTTGGACAACTTCCTAAAGTTCTTTGGATTATTCTTGGTATGTCTATCCCCAAGGTATACTTGAGTTAAGTTTGAACTTAAGACGCATGCTTTACTGGCAGGTCCCAGTGCTCATCTGTGGATGAAAATGTATTGTTACTCAGCTAAAAATGGACTTGTGAGAAGACTGACCTTTCTGCAGCTCTCAACTATGTGGCCTAAGACTACTAGCTAAGATATTTAGCATTTTGTAACTAGCAGGGTTTTAAATTTGTGTGCATCTCCATCAGCACATACATAATACCATGTATTCAAGATTTGCAATAGCATTTCTTGGGTTGCATCACTTATGCCTCCTTCCCACTTCTCTAAATGTATAAAAGGCATAATAGACACAAACATTTCCTTGTTTGTCGATTAAGAGAAACTTGTGGTATTAGCCAGCTATGACAGCTTCCTTGACTAGATAGGACAGAACTATATCTTGCTCCAATTTTCATAAGCATTTTTTTTTTCACTTTTGATATGATCTTTGACATTAGGGGCATCTCGTATGAATTATAAACTGCCTCTGGTCTTCAGCCCGGTGGTATACTTAGTGTTTCTAATGTCACAGTAGTTTTTTGTTTCTGTTGGATGCAAATCTCTTCCTATGGCCTTGCTAAGCGTGCAGAATGTCAGTCAAAATTATGTGGGAATCCAAACATGTTATTCTCAAGACTACTTCCTGGAGTAATCATACTGGCTTTCTTCTGAACGATGGAATTCCCTTGGAGATTTTCTCTGTCTCTGTGGTTAGTATGTGGCTAGCCAGTGTAGTGCCACAGAATTATGGAAACATACAGGTTGAAAGGAAAAATCTGGAAGTTGCCTAATACAATCCCTTGTTCATAACAGATCTGGTTAAAGCAGGTTGCTCAGAGACTACGCCAATCTGGTTTTAGTATCCACAAAGACGGAAATACTTTAACCCCAGTAGTTGACAACCCTCATGGTTAAAAAAAAAAAAAAATAAAAATCCTTTTATGCAAATGGAATATTATGTGTCTGTTGCCTCTTGTCCTATGACTGTACCTTCAAGAAGAGTCTGGCTCTATCTTCTCTCTACCTTCCTATTAGGTAGCTGCAAACAGCAATAACATCTTCCTTTAGCCTTCACTTAAGGCTGAACTATCCAAGGTGTCTCAAATTTTTCTCATACATCATATGCTGCAGCCCCTAAACCATCATGATGGCCCTCCGTTAGACTCAGTCCAATATGTCAGTATCTTGTACTGAGAAGCGTGCTCAGCATATTCAACTTGCTGTCGAACAGGATGTCATCCTTATCTACTCATTCAGACCACATCTGTCTAATTTGGCTACAAGGGTGCCAAGGGAGACTGTCAGAAGCCTTGTTTTACTGACATTATTCAATGTCCGTTGCTACCTCCTTGTCCAGAGAGCCAACCATCTCATCACAGAAGGCAAACAGGTTGGTGAAGCATAACTTGTCCTTGGCAAATCCATGTTGTCTACTTGGAACTACCCTCTTATTCTTTGTATGTCAGGAAATGGCTTCCAGGAGGGTTTGTGTCATAATTTTCTTGGAGACTGGAGTGAATCTGACCAGCCTGTAGTTGCCAGTATCCTCCTTCTTGCCATTCTGGAAAGTGGATATAAGGGTTATTAAGAATAATCCATATCCAAACAAACACTCTGCACTAGTTTTGACAAATCAGGTGCTTAAGAGTTTTAAGATGGAGTAAAACTCACTGTTGTGGCCACAAAGCAGCTTTTAACACAGTTCCTTCTTTCCAAAGAAACATGAGTTCTTGAAGAGAATTACCTGACAAAGCTCTTCTGTGAAATTTGCATGAAGCAATCATTGCAGAAACAGTCCTTGTGACAGAAACCAGCACCTGAATTTTCTTCTTCCTCTTCTCTAGGAACATTCCTATTAAGTATGAACTGTTCTATATACACTTCTTTTCCCTCTTGCAGGGTTATTGGGTCTTTAGTTCTTTCCTGCAGCATAGCTTTATCAGGCAGAAGTGAGTACATTGGCTTTGATATACTATCATCTGGTTGTTAAGGCACTCCAAAGAGTGATAAGTGATGTTGATTTTAATATCTTTGGGCTGAGGAGGCTTTAAGCCCACATCTCTAGCATTCTGAGCTGCTACACAGGCAGCTGCCAGATGGAAGGTAGTGTTCCACCTACAAATACTGTAATGTTTTGTGGAAAGCTGAATTCAGTCAGGATGTGTTAAGATGTCTAAGGAACCAGATGTTCGCTCCTCTCAAGATGGCATCAGTTTGGGCATGTTAAATATCAAGGACAACTTTGTAGGTAAAAATTTAAGTACCTACTCCTAATGTTTTAAGAGATTAAGGATATTTTTGTGGCTCTTATGTTAGGACCTAGATGCTTGAATCCTGCCTGAAGTATGTTTTCTGGCAGATATGGGCCTGTGTCTTTATGAAATATTTTGCTTTAGTGATGGCATGTCTGAAGGCAGAATGTCCATGTTGTGTGTAGTAACACATTGGATTTGAAGGTCTCCCTAGTTTGATCTGTATTCTCTCAACTGTTCAGTCTCTGTCTAGGTGCCTCTAATAAGTTCTCATTTTGTTAATGAAAATTTCATAGGATCCCCTGAAGTTTTTAAATCAACCCAGGTAATGATTCCCTAAAGACTTCCATCTTCATAAATGTTAACCAATGTCAAATGGAAACTTGTAAACATTGGTTAGAACTTTCTGATTTCTAGCACACGTTTAGTTTGTACCTGTGTGATTATGCTTGTTGGAAGTCATTTGGTTGTCTAAGGGTTGCTTAACATGTTGATTTGAAGTCCTCCAGTTCCCAAGCGAAATGTGATTATTAGGCATTTACTGTAATCAGAGGAGGACTAGTGGTTAGACCATTAAAGCAATTGTGTAACTGTACTGTTAAACAGTTCCCAACCATTTTTTGGAGGGGAACTAGAGCTTCTTCTTTATTACCTGTCCAAGAGAGCATGTCTCAAAAAGATATGATTGTAAACAACTTGAAGCTAACACAACTAAATGAATCTTTTTTGTCTTTGGGAATCTCATAGTGCAGTCAGTACAGATTCAATATAGTGAATATAACAAGGAGGAGCTTGTTGCTCCCCATATAAACAGGCAGTTTGGCTTAGGGGTGTCATATTTGCAATATATACTAATTCAAATAGCTCTTCCTAAGTCTGCATGCATTCTGGTGCAGACCCTTTTTCACAAACAAAGAGAAGACAGGCATTAGCGATGTCTCCTCTTAACAGCCTTCCTTTTCCTCCCCTACCCTCTTCCTTATGGAAAAAGACCTTTTCTAACCCAGGCTCAGCTAAAGGCACTTTGCAACATCTAGCTTGCTGCTTATATGATGCACAGTCTGGGCTTGTTCATATGTTGATTTTTTGTTCTGCTTTTTTACCATTGGATAAAGATTTTTACCTACCGTAAGCTGTCTTTTAGCTCTTTTCAATTGGTAGAGAAAGTTCTGTCAGACCCTTACAAGAATTTTCCCAGCCTCCTGTTTCACTTTGAGATGTAATACTGTAATGGGTAATATTACATTGCGTCACATTTCTGTCTGGACGCTCACTGCTTGTGCAGTGTGGTTGCTCATTACAATTGCAGGAATCATTAAATTTCAATCTTAGTGAAGCTGGAAGCTTGCACTGTGCACCAAATTAATGTCTTAGGAAAAAGTCTGCTTGTTGGCAGACTGCTTTACATTGCATACTATTCAGATTTCTTGTAATATTAATATTTAAGCATATGGTCAAGCTCCTCCTCCCTGTGGTTTCTTCCCACCCCTCATGTCCCCATATTTATCTCTCTTCCAAGCTCTATCTGGAACGCTTTTTATGTCATTGTTGTTACTAGTGTCTTGATCCAAGTCAGTTTCAGTTGCCTTTTCTAAAATAGTGTAGAAACATGATGCTAAATTTATTCAAGATATAGTCAGAATTAAATTTGCTCTTAATTGGTTTTGAAATGGAACACCTCCCAGGGTCACTTCCAACCTGACTTAGTCTATGATTCTGTCATATGTTTGTCTTTCCAGATGAAATCTTTCTGTCTTCCTGTTTCTCCAGGTCCTTACTAGTGCTTTGAAAGTGAGGTCATTCTCTAGGTATTTGAAGGAACTGTCTAGTGCATGATAATTTGTTGTAAACTGACTTACTTGTCTCATATTCTCTTAAGGCATGATCTATTTTGTTTGTTTGTTTGTTTTGTTTCTAGAAACATTTCCTAGTATGAAGTCTCTGAAATTGCACAAAAAACCATCTAAACAGTGCTTTCTTTTAATGTTCTCTTAACTGTTGATATCCCGTTTGGAAATGGAACTTTGTTGGGTCTCTATAATCCTACATTCCAGATGGGAATGAGGTGGGCTTCTGCACTAGAAACAGTTAAGTTGAATGTATTTTTTGGGGGTGCCTTCCATGGTAATTCCCATGACTGTTTTCCCTCATACGTTTGCGAGGATGTCTTTATCCAACCTTAGTGAATGGAGCAGAGCATTTCCCTCACTGACCTGCTTTTTGTTTTCAAAGAGGGTAGGATAGGTAGAGAGACAGAAGAAAGTACAGAGACATTGCTGTGCAAGGTTTGTGGTTATGTATGAAGCATCTTTGCCCTTCAGAGTAGAATTTACGTCAAATTCTTCACCATTACCTCCTTTATTCGCCCCCCGCAAAAAGCTATTCCTTATTAACAGACCTGCCTTAACACAATTTGTATTTCTTATAATATATGGAATGTGCTAACTGCTGCCTTTGAGAATCTGGGACTGGCAGGAACTACTTGGATCACTGTCAAATAATGATTTTTTTTTTTTTTTTTTTTTTAAATCAATGTGTCTGCATGTCATTATGGTGTATTTAGGTTAGAAATGTAATGAAAAGCATACTGAGTTTTATTAACTAGTCAGATGTCAGGGAAAAATGCTAATAAATCTTAAATATTTCTTTTGAATGTCTCATTATAGCATGCAAGATAAGTTAATTTGCATGGGGGCAAATCTGTAGCTGACATCATTAATCTGTTTATTCCCTCCGTTCATGCTTCACTTAAGTCCTTTTAATTTAGCTTGGTTTAACTCCACTGCAACAATTTTGAGTTTGTAAGTTCACCCTTTCATCCAGTTTTACAATTTGGTAAGTAAATACATCTCAGTGCTTTCAGTTTAGCAGAAATATAAAACTGACCAGCAATCTCTGACAAGGTGATTGATACTGCTATGGTGTGGATTGGGACAGTTATTTATGCAAATTCCTTGGCTTTAAGAGTATTTAAAAAAAATTTGACACTTCTCAGCATCAAAGATATTTACATACTTGTATGACAGATACCAGTACAGTATGTGGAGTAGAATCTTGTAGTGATAAATTCAGTCAGTACAGGTGTGATTCACTATAAACCCAAGAAATTTATGTATTTTAAATTTCATTCTGTGTTCCCCCCCCCCCCCCCCCCCCCCCCCCTTTTTTCATGACTATTGACTATTTGCAGTCAAGGACTAGATAAAGTCAGTTTCTGGCAGGTGGGAATTGACTGATTACTTTGCATGAGAGGAAGAAAGGAAAAAGTAAAGACAGCCTTCAGCTCCCTTGTGGTTTGCCTGAACTGGTAATAGCATGCTGATAACATATAGATTTGATTGAAGTAGGTTTATATAACACATTGGGTTTTTTTTCCATAGCAGCAGTGATTTAAGAATTTTCCTCTCATATTTTGAGTGTTTTATTTTGAAATTTTTTGTTTTAAACACTAAAAAGCACATATAGGTCAAGCAAAGAAATGTTTGCCAGTACGAACTCTGTGCTAAGCATTCTGGGAGAGTGCTTTCTTGCAGCAGATGAGGATTCTTTGTGGCTGGCAGCAGAAACTGCAGCAGTATCTTTGCAGTTTCCTTTCATCTTTGATTATGTTCTAAGGATCTCTGAAATATAGGAGCTCTTTCCCTGACCCTCTGGAATATCTTTTCATCTCTGTTGCGGAGTATAGCACATGATGAAAGCCTTCTATCTTCTACAGTTGAGGTATCCTTTGCTTTTCATCACCCTCTGATTTTTGTCTTCTGCGGCTAGATTTTTGGCAGTGTTTGGCTTAAGCAAATAGGATTACATTTCAGTAGCTGATGGTTTCTAGTCGAGGAACATACTAAATGTCGGACGTAATGAAGATTGTGCAAAGAAATATTTCTGCGAAGCACAGGAAAATTATTCGAGTCGAGCAAAGGAAGACGACATTCTGCAAATGCAATCAGGGCTGCTAGAAATGCAAAATTCAACAGATTTGGAATGGGTTGCACTACAAGTGTGGTTCTGTTTAAAGGCATTCGTACAGTTTTTGAGAGAAACTGTGGTTATATTTGCAAACAGCAAGGGGAAAACAATGCCCTTGAATACACAGCATTCAGCTTGCCAAATGAAGATTCAGGAATATTGATTCATTCATCCCTGGTAAATACAAACTTGTTTCATTAATAATTTTATCTGCTAATTGAAAGCTAAACTAAAAATAGGATACCATGTTTATTTAACATCTACTAGGACAAGGTATATTCATGTCTGTACATGATCTTGTAGGATGTTAGTGCATGTATGTGACATGTAATACACGTGTGCATGCAGCTGTAATGTTAAAGCTTAGGATTCATATTCATTATATCATTTAGATTTGTACTAATAGCTCTGAAGAATTTGCTCTCCATAAACAGGATTGTTATAGAAGATTGTCTGTTGTTAGATCTTTCTAAATGTACTCTTGGAATGTATTTGGCATTTCAATTGAAGAACAACAGATGATTACGTTATTTGGAAAAACTAAGGAATGCATTGTTGGGAAAACAGTAACCCAGGATTTGAGGTTTATTTTTTCAGATGGACTTGAGTACTTTTTTTTTTTTTTTTCTTTTTTCCTCTGAAACTATTCTATTTCTGTTTAGCTTACTGAAGGGGATACAGGAGCATTCTAGAAGAAAAAAAATGGTTAAAGGGAGTGATAACTGTTTTCTGAACCTGCTTTGCTCTCAAACGCTTTTTTAGGTGTTGCTTGATGCAAAGAAAACAGGCTTTAAAGTGAGACTGTCGTCTTTGTACCCCCCAGGTTAATGACGCATTTGTGCGTCAGATGTATTGCATTTAGGCTTGAGGGGGTGGAATTGCAATAGCTAACGTGCACCGCTTGCTTCAGAATTTGGCTAGTTAAGGATTTAAATATTTATTTAAAATAATTTGGGGTTGCTTGTTAATTGCTTTGTCGCTGGCTAGATAGTTGGAATAAGAGGGGTGTGGTACACTGAAATAACTGGACAGATTTTGACAAGCTTGTAGTGCCTGCTGGCGTACCCACGCGGTGCAATTGCAGTTATGGAAAGCCTTTAGAAATTTCACAAAGCTTTGTTGTCTTTATGCTGTTCAGGTCCTTTCTTGCTGAACTCAAATATAAGAAAGAAAGGGGCGTGTGTGTGTATGTATCTGTATGTGTATACCTATACGTGTGTGTATATATATGCACACACACATACACATATATATGTATATTTATACACATGAATACACACACATAGCTTCCAGGAAAGAATACAGAATAATCTGACCTGTCTTCAGATGCTTAAAATAATTTACAGTATGTATATTACCCTACATGATAGTATTGCATTTTATAAATTCTTAATATGGTTTGATATTAAAAATAAAATGGCTTCCTCTAGGTATTAGAAGCCTTTTTACAATGTTAGCCATTTTTAAGTTAGCCTCATACAGATGGTTATTAGACATTTGTTAAACTCTGGGCAATGAATATTTTCAATAACTTTTGTTCTCCATTGAATTTAAGACCTAACACCTTTACTGGTCTTAAATTCTACATATAGTTAGATGAGTGAACGAAGAAATACTTTTTTAAAAATGTAATATGAATCACTGTAACCTGGAGGTTGCAGTGAAAATTTTTTGTATTTTTTTTGTCGTCTTTTTTGTTTCATGTGGTATTGTTCCAGCAATAATTTCTCTTTAATTTAGCCCTACAGAATTGGTTTGCAAACTGGCAAGATTAAGCACAAAATATGCTTAGTCTGCCATTTACAACCGAAGTTCCACATCAGTCACTTAGGGGTTTTTTTTCAATTCCAAAATTGCTTTTAAATAATGATACTGGTTTTTTGGATTTTCCTGTCTGGCTTTGTCACCTTGGTTTAACTGGAATTAGTGGATCAAGATAAATTTCTTCCTGGGATAAATACCTGCAGGTTAGTATGGAAGAATGTGTAGAACTGAGGGCTCAGAATGGCTTCCTGCTCATTGTACTGGACTAGTGTTGTCCATAAGAACAAAAGTCAGAATTTTACAAGGAAAAAAAAAGGGGGGGGGGGGGATTTCATTACAAGGTCACACTCTTGATAATCAGAGCTGGCACTGGCCATCGCTTTCTGACATGTTGTCTGAGGTTGGGGAGCAGTTGCTACCGACTTACACCTGAAGAGGGGGAAGCAGGATTCTCAGAAGAGGGGGAAAGATACTGCAGTCCTGGCAACAGTGGCAAGTGATTTTATGAAACTCGTCTAAGTATATACATAGAACTCTTAAATTACATATTTTTTGTACTCTTTGCTATAAAAGCTAATTTGTCCAGCTTTTCCTCCTCTGAAGAGGTGGCTTTCAGGAGGAGAAATACCTTGCTTCTTACTGAGAAACCATGCAGGGAGGTGAAGACTACAGGAATCCTCTTTGAGGAGAAGCTGTATGGCCAAGACCAAAAGAGAGTAGCAGTGTGTCACTTCCCTGTGTTTTCTTTTATTTTGGTGGTTGTTGCAACAGGTGCAAGTGTGGGTGTGTGGCTTCACCTATTTGTGCTGTAACACATATTCGAGCTGCAATTTCTTACCTCTGTCTTTTTGGCTGTACCTGCTATCTGGTCTATTTAGCTATTTTGGATCAAATATCTCCTGATACAGAGCTGTTGTCAAAACACCAGTGAACTTCAGGGAGTCCTTTAATTTAGGAACACATTGATTCTCTTGCAAAACCAGTGTTGAAAATCTGTGAAAATTTCCTGTGAACAGAAAGGTCTCCGGAAGTAGTTCTCCTTGAAGGAAAAATCTCCTGCTCTGTGAAGAAATAAGGAGGCCGAAGTAGTTGACTTAGCATACATTTTTCTTAGTTGCCCTGTAATCCAGAGGTCAGGAGGTTATATCTAAATTAAATCTAATTAAAGTTTTATTTAAGCAGGTCTGCTCTTCTAATTGCTTGAAGGAAAGATAAAATGAAGCCTGGGTGAGATTGTCTTCTCAGGAGTACAGTTTATTTCTATCCATCTGATGTCATTCAAACTTGCAATGAAAATGCTGTATCTTATCTTTGGGAACATTTGTAGCCTGTCACATACACTTTATCTTGCTAGAACACAGCATCTTTTAGGGTCTTTAAGTCCACATGGATAAAAATAAATATTTTAGTAAAAGATTATAAATTTATTTTGGGATGCTATTAAAAGTTGCACCAAAATGAATGAAAATATATTTTTTCCAAATGTCCACCTAGGGCATATTTATTTTCTGCAAATATTGAGAAAGCATTCTGATTTGCTGAATTTTGTAGTAAGTTGAAGGATACACTTTCAAAATATTAGCTTGTATGTTTGATCTACATTACTTAGTTTGTTTTGATTTTCCTATGATTTTTTTCTTAATCCATTCTCAGCATGATATTACATGTTATTTCTGCTGTGTTTCAGTATCTTAGAGTTAGGAGGGTTTTTTTTCCATGGCCTTTATTTTTATATTAAAATTCCATCTTTTTGGTAATCATTGTATAACCAATGACTATCTGAGAGTGAAGTGTTACTGTATGGTTTAGGGCCTAAACAGCTGTTTTAGATGGTAGACAAAGATGGAAAATGAGCAATGGAGTGTAGTGACAATAAAACTAACAACATTTTAAAAGTTTGGGTTTTGCTAATAAGCCCCTTGAAGTATTTAGTGAAGGAAGAGGCTAGGTGAGTGTGCTAGCAATGCTGGTAGAGGAGCTAGAAAATTCTAAAGTGAGACAGATTGGGCTGAAGGACGTCAACATTTTCTTCTTTATATTTGTTTGAAAATTGCAGAAAGCAACTTGGGGGTTTTTTTTGTGCTTGTAACGTTTTCTGCTCAGTTTGCTTCTAATGGCCTATTCAACGCTGCTATTTCTCTCATTAAGCTTTAGAACCTTGTAGTTTGGTAAACCTACTTAAGGTAGTTTAGTAGCTGTAGCATGTGCAAGATGGGGCCTAATAATTTTAAGTAGCCTTTTAATTTATTAAGTCTGATGTGGAAAATATCCTTAATTTGAATAAGTGTTACTTAATTTGTGCTTACACAATTTCTGAGAAGAAATGCAGGGCATTTTCAAACGCTATTTCAAACTGGACTTCAGGAGTAAAGTCCAGCTTTTAATATGGTGGATATAGGTATTTGCTGAAAACAGAACCACTAACCTTAATATTTTAGTAACTGCAGTTTCTTAGTCTATGTCACCTGTTGACTTGACAGCAGTGTCATCATTAGGTGTTACTGAGTTTTTGTGCGACTGCTCTTTCTGTGCTGCCCATGAGTCATTTGGTTTATTAATAAACTGTGACATCTTTAAGATATACCAAAGTCTGTGCATGTGGGAAGATTGATTAATGACAGCGGTGAGCTATGTAATTCTGGAAATAACTCCGCAGTAGACATTCAAGTTGCAAATATTTTGATTTCAGAATCATATTAAATTATATGCGTATGATTTTTCAAAAAAGACTTTTCTTGATTGAACATGTGCTGTGTTTAAAATAAACATTAAAACATTCATTTATTAAAAGGCCTTACATTAAGGCCTGTTCTTGCTGTCTGAATTAACAAATTAATATCAACTTGTTTAGTTAAAGTAGAAGAGTTTAGTAGATATAAAATAGAAATATATAAAGGAGAGAGTTTTAAGGAAGTAATTCTGCTGAGTAAGTGGAAGGTGGTTTTTTTTTTTTAATGTGCTTAAATAGCTTATACAGCAATTCTCTAATGGTGTGTAGATAATTTGCATGGCTTAGTCTGTTATTTCACTTTCGTACCGTGCTTCAACTTGTAACTCTATTACAAGTGGCTTTTATTCATCAGCAGCTGGAGCATTAGACCTCATTAGGCCTCTTAGTAAGGAAGAAGCAGACATGTATGAGTACAGCATCTAACTGTTGCATAGTTTTTCATGGGTCACTTGAATGAGAGCACTTCTTTTATCTCCTTTCATCTTACTGCCTTAGGTGAGTAAAAACTTGGTGTCTTAACGTGCTGGCTTGTAGTTTCGGCTACATCTCCTGATGGTTTTTGTAGACTCTTTTTGTTTTGACCTTTCATTGGACTCCTTTGGGACTAATGCTTGAATGTCTGGTATCCTTCTGCCCTCTCAGCAGGGGAAATTGCAGCACAAATTCACCAAATGTGCAGTTCCTGCAGCAAATATGCTTCTTTGAAAGATGCACGTGAGAGGAGTATCAGACATAGGTTGGCAGGTATTCAGTGCACTGGCATGCAAAAGGTAAGATTAAACATTGTATCCTCAGGAGAAATTCTTTAAGACTGAGGATAAAATCTGAGGATAGTTGGTCAAGTCTACATGTGTAAGCCATTGTTTATTGTCCATGACAATATAGGTTGGATTAGCACAGAAAGATATCTGACCCCAAAAACGTGGCATTAGGTTGCATCCAGGTAGAGAACGTGTTCCCTTTGAATGTAGCAGCAGGGGATCTTGGGGGAGCTAGATAGAAAGCAAGCAAAATGTCTAGAGTTAAAAAACAAACAACAACACAACCCTAAACAACCAAAAAACCCCCACCCAAACCCAACACCCCCAAAACCAAAAAAAACCTTTAAAGCCTTGTCTGATCTTGAGGAGAGGAAAGAACACTTCTGTAGCTGAGAAGCTGCATGGGTGGTGTTTTCAAGAGTAGAGCCTAGACTTAGTGAACAGGCAGAAAGGAGTCAACTTCTCTGCTCTTTCTTCCTGATTAATACTTCCTTCCAGCTGCCTTAGGAACAGCCTGAAATGCTTATTTGAATAATCTACAGATGCAGATATCCTGTTCTGTCATGAAATTAAATGCAATAAAAGTAAAGCTGGGAGCCAACTGCTAACTTTTGCAATGTTCTTGTTTCTTAGAACTCTACAGTGTGAAGTCCAAGACAGGTTTGTATTGCAGTGTAGAAGCAAACCAAGATGCACTCTTACTTCAGCCCAAGGGCAGAGGTGAATTAACCATCTCCTCAAGGAGCAAATTGCTCCTGGAAAAAGTCTTGTAAGATTGGTGTTACACAGTGGGAAGACCCTTACCTCAGACTTGCTTGGCACAGAACAGCTTCAGTTTGAGAGATCCTCAGACTTGGGGTTTTGACTTGCTTTTTGTCTTTGGTTTGGTGTCTGTGCTGTCCTATTAGTTTCTGATAATTGTAAGGTACTGTCCAGTAGGAAAAAAGCCATCTTTAGTCCAATACTGTTTGCAGAGTCAGTCTGCTTGTACATGTCCTGTCTATAAGGAGGTATGTCAGAACAATAGTTAAATCCTTTAGCAGAAGTGCGGGTTTAATCTTGAAGTCTCCTATCCTGACTAAATTCTACTGATTTTTTTTTTTTTTTTAACTACTTTTTAATTTTTTTTCTTTCCCCTGGAACCATAAGGAAGTCGGGTTTTCCCTGAAAACAGAAAGATATCTACTAAGATGGTATGAAATGAATCAGTTACCAGTGAGTCAAAGAAGTGCACCTTAAGTTGATACTTCATAGGTAACAGTATGCAAAAGTGTAACATGGACAAGACTTAAGTTAATCTATATTTTGCTTAGCTCTGCTGTGATTTTAATCTTATTTTAGTTTGTATTTGTCACAGAGTAGGAGTGTCCAAACTAAGCTACTGTTTATCTGTTATCTGACAGATAGTGATGTCTAGCCAAGGGAAATTAATGAGATATACCATGTTGGTTTTAACAATGTTAGCCAAATTCTTATTCCATGAAATAAGGAGCTTTTAAAAAATGCATTGTACAAAAACTCTATGGACCCAATAGAAACACTGACTGTGAGAATCCTTTAACTTTATGCTGCCACTAAAACAGGCAGATCAGTTTTTTATTCCAGCTTCTTAAGTAGTCATACAGACCTGTACATTGATGTTACCTTTTTTCACCAATGCAACCTACTTATGATAGAGACCTCTTCTATGTGGTATCTCAGCATCTTTGTCCTGTCCAGGCTACTTGACTCTCTCCCTCAAAATCATGTTTTGAGAGTAATTTTAACTATAATGTAAAATTTGAGATTTGTGTGATTAATTTTGATATAAAGAGATGCCTCCCCAAAGAGGGATTGTTATTCAACCTATTCCAGAATGGGATTAATTCTTGCTTTACCAAGGAAAGTCAGTGAAATGGGAGTATTTTAGTTATAATGTTGACAATGTGAAAAGTTACATAATATGTAGCACACTCATACCTGTGTCTTATGCTTTATCTTTTTTTCTCTTTTTGTTGCCCTTTTTATCATCCTTTTTATGACTTTTTTTTGCTAGAGAATGTACTCCCTATTGGTGGGACTGCAAGTTACACGTTTGCAGTATTTGCCGTAGGAGGACTGAGTCTTCTGAACTAACTTTCTTGTGACTTTTTCTATTTCATCTGAATGTAGTGTGTCTGAATGGCAGGGAATCGCCAGGTGAATTGCATGTGTATTCCATCTGCTATCAGCTGGCTGAGCCTTTCTCTTGAACTTGTGAATATGTTCTTCCAGGGCAAGCATGTATCTGTTGGTCACTTATGAAACTCCGCAGTATTAAGATATGTATAGCTGCAACACTTAATGTTCCACTGACATGTGAAATGTTATGCTTTTAATATGGCTGCAAGGCAGGCTGCCAAGTGTGGGAGGACAGTGCTAGAATATCTCTTACTAACACAGATGAGAGCAAGAAGTATTGGCTTTTAATGGTGCTTGTCATTCTGCTGAAGTGGGTCCATATTTCCATATGAGCTACTGCCTTAAAAACCCAACCAAAACCCAACCAACCAAAAAAAACAACCCCACCCTCCAAAACCCCCAACAAAACAAAGCATCAAAACCCCTCCAGTCACCTAACCTCCTTCTTGAAAGTTGTTTTTTGAGAGATGCTGTGAGTTGCCAGGGCATTTAAAGAGCTGCAAAGGAGTAGAGAACAGGTGTAGGATTTTAGTAAATGATGTCAAATCCTTCTGTTTTCACTTATACAGGACATGCAAACCTACAGCAAGATTATTCCTTCCTCCCCTTCTCCCCCCAGTTGCTACAGGTTAAGCAACAATTCTTTTCCTAGAACAGCTAACAGAGATAAGTTTGGTGGCTGTAATTATAGCTGGTAGATTGAGTGATTGCTGATACTGGCCACTCAACAGGGTTTAGTGATCTTGATGCAGATTATAAGTGGGACTTGGAGCAAAAGAAGTGCCATTAAACCAAACTACTCAGGTTTTAGCTTGTTCCTACAGCGAGGATGGGTAGTCATTCTTTCTTCCATCAAAGTTCAGAGGAAATCCTCATATGCTGCCTGTTCCCTTGCTATCACTTACTAATCATTATGTGGTATTATGCATTAGGAAAGCAAGCTCTTGGAGTGAAAAGTGATTTGAAGGAATAAGAGGATGTATGTAGGGAACTTGTCTTTTGGGCAGCAAATTTGCTGGATGAATCACTGAGGTATGCTGGGAACACTGAGATCTGTTTTGCCTGTGTAATTTTGTAATTGCATAGGCAATTCCTTAAGGGTATATGATGCAAGAAGAGAATCAACTATTTGGCCATTGGAAGTAACATGAAAAGTACTGTTGTTAAAAGTACCATAGGAAGTCCTTCAAGACACTGTGTTTGTAAAAAGATGAAATGCATTGTTTCCATAATAATCTGAGTTATTTTGCACATAGGTCTCTATTTAGCTAGTGATTTCCTGCAATTTGGGGACCTGCCATTTTGGAAATGCAGTCAAATAACTTCTGTACAGTGACATTCTTTTTGTACGTGCATTGTTTTCCTGGATTCTCTGTTGATCCTCATTCAGGTGACTGCCTGATACAACAAATTGAGTAGTATCTTTTTTCTTCTTCTTTTTTATTGCAGTTAAATGGTTTAAAACTACAGGTCCTGTAACAAGATGATAAATTTGCAGCATGACTTACAGTCCTGTTTTTCATCTTTCACTTTTTGAATTATAACGTGTTATTGGTAAAATTTTTTAATATACCTCTTGATTAAAGTAACACCTCTTCTGACTGTGTGGTGCCTGGGTAAGCAGCATCTCATGTTTTTGTGGTGTGGATTTTTTTGTTTGGTTTGGTTTGGGTTTGGTTTTTTCCCCTAAGTATTTTTTTGTGAATTAAATTATTGAGATAATCACTAAGTCCTCAGCAGAAAATAAATGTTGGAAATACACATAAATCTAGCAATTAAGGTCTATTTCATGCAGGATATAGCTCTGGAGGTACTGCTTCACAGTTCTGTTGTTAAATAAAAGAACGTCCTCTAATGGTATATGTGTGTTAATGAAATGCAAGCTAGAAAATACATTAACCATTCAGTAGGAAAAAATAACTTCTGTATCTTTAAATTGATGTTATAAAAATGTTGGCTTGCTTTTTGTCCCTCATCGTGTTTTGGGAAGATGGGGAAAGAAAATCACATTTGTACTGAATTAAAGTAATCCAGATGCATTCAGGAGAAGTAGTTGACGAGGATGAAACAATGTTGCAGTTTAAAAGTAGAATCCTCTGTTAAATTAAGGACAAGAAATACTATTTAAAGTGTATAATATTTTTAAGTCTTTATTAGTGTGAGTGTTTGCAAGTGCCTTGTGCATAATAAGGTTGTGCATTTCTGGTTGCAGTTAAGTATAATTGTAGCTCATCTCAATGAAACAAATTCCTGTTTGGCAGCTGCATCCTCAAGTAACGGTATAATTTAGTCTAAGCTGTTCTGTACTTCCGTTTTCTGAAAACAAAAGGGGCTGGTGCAAAATAAAAGTAAATTGTAACTAAATGTTCTTGAACTATTGTCTACCTTGATTTACACAGGAAGACCTGTTTTTGTAAATTTGACTAAACTGCTAGTTTCCTTCTTAACTCTTAAAGCAGCTTTATAGAGTATTATTTTCTAGAGTTTGGTGCCTATATATTAGAGAGACTGCTTAAAAAGTAAATGCATTGAACTTGTTTTTCCCAGAGAAAAAAGCAGAAGCATAGTAAATCATTATTGTCTTGACTAGTAGTAAACTTTATTATTTCTTTCAGTTCACTCATTAGAAATGTGCTTGCATTGTGGATGGGATGGGCAAACTGCTGGTTGGACTCAATTTCATGATTGCAATAAGCTGAAATAATATCTTCTGCAGGTGTGAGAGCAGAGAGAAGGGGAAGAGAAAGAGATATTAACAACTTATGTTAGGTCTGAAGTGTAAGAAACCTGTGCCTGAAGTTGCGCCTTCTTAAAAATGCTAGTAGTAAATGAGGATATTTATGCTTCTCCACAACTTGATCTGCTTTCTGCAGATTAAGGTGACTTTCTCTTCTGTTAGAGAATAGATAAAAATTCATGTCAAGTTAAATTTAGGATGACAGTTATATTGAGGTGAGATAATTAACTGTCCAAAGAAGTGGAGCAGAGTTGAGAATTGAATGAAGGTGGTGGCTTATTTTCCACAGCTGTCTGGTTGCTCTAGTGCACAGGGAGTCTAAAATAGGGATGTGCTTCTCTGGGGAGTTGAATTTTCTCTCAGATGTATTTTTGCTTGGTAAATACAGCCACTGAGGTTTGTGCACTTGGAAGTTGCAACTCATTAGTGTTAAAAAGAAACAAAGGGAAAACCAAAATACCCTTCTCAAAACCTGGAGAAAACTGCTCATCACAGTTCATTTTTTTCAGGAGGAATTTAGCATACAATCATATGCCAAAACTACTGCATAGAGGAGCTCAGTTGGTGAAACCTTCAAAATTACCAAAACTATCAGCTAGGTTGCATGCAAAATTGCTTTGCACTGCACTAAAGAATTGTACAGAAATGATCCCAGTAAAAATTGCTGCCTCCTATTTTGCCAGCGTGTGTGTATGCTGAACGGTGTCTGTAAGTAGCAGTATAGTAGGAGAGTAGATTGGATTACAGAAGCAGAGTTGAAGCATGACTTGAGTTTATGTTGCAGTTAAGGACAGGAATGGAAGATACTAACCACCGGGCACTGTGTAGCCTTGAATCACGAGGCCAAGAGACACTTCTGAAAACTGTTCACGAGACAAGGGAGACACTCTCCCAGTCTTTTCTGCTGTCAGCAAAAAGAAAATGCTATGGAAGCCAAAGGCAGTGAGTGATGGCTGGCTTGTCTTCATGGCTGAAGATCTGAGGTTGTCTTAAGTGACTTCAGTCAAAACGTGTGAAGATTTTGTTGTGTTGTCTTCTCAGTGGTTTTTTGGAGGGTGATCAGTGATGGACATCTACAATGCTGGAGGGTTCTTAGGAGGGAGGAATGAGCTGAGAGCACTAATAACGTGCAAGACAGAAATGAGCTAACTGGCTCGAGTGAGGAAAGAGGCTGAGGGAGACTGGTAGTTTACTTGAAGAGTTAAGTGCTTAAAAGTGAAGGTATAAAGAGATTATTTTGTAAATTTTATTTTTGAGTTAGTATTTTTGTAGACTATATAAGATTTTTACTGTGAAGGCAATTTGAGCTTAAGGTAAATTTTTAATACGGATTTAGCACTAAGATTAAAAAGAGCATCCCCACCCTACTGCCAAAAAAAGAGCAACATATCTGTTTGGGGCATTGGTCCTGGAGAATGTATTTGGTTAGTGGCTGGTTGTTGATAGTACCTGAGTAAGTGATACTAATGTAAGGAGAAAAAAAAAAAAAAGAAAAGTAACACTTAGGGGTTTATACTTCTAAAGAGGCCCAGTTGTTAATAAGTGCCTAATTTTTACAATAAAAACATTTTAAAATATTGAAGCCTTGAGTTTGTAAGTGCTGTAAAAGACTTGGACTGTTTTACATGGTCAATTTAGAAATGCATATTCTCTTTTGTGTTTGACTCATAACCTTAAAATGGATCCACCTTTTTTTCTTTCTTCTTTTTTTTTTTTTTTTTTTTTCCAGAGGAATACAACATGCTTAGGGGCTGGCCTTTGTCTGTCATGCATTCCCACCATGACAGATTTAGCAAACTGCAGCTCAGAAGTTAGACTAGTTTGTACTTTCTGCTGCTTGTGCCAGGGAAAAAGCTATTGTTTTCACTGAATCACTGGCATGTTGATTACTTTGATGCCAAAAAGCATACGGTTTTGCTGCTGTTTGTGTTTTCAATCAAAGAATGCAGGCAAGAACAAACAGAAATCCTAAGAAAGAGCTTGTTATAGAGTCTCCGCAGCAGTGCAAGGATGCAGGTCCTTGTGAAGTAGAAGTGGAGAGTCCTGTGGTAGTGCTGGTAAGCATTGTTTAAACAAGCTCTCTCTTTCCTTTAATAATTCCAGTTCTGTCTGCCAGTGAAAAACTGCTTAATCTGATGCTAATGAGAAGTTCCAGCATTCTTACTTGTGAAGAAGGTGCGTTTAAGATTTAGGTTTGATTCTTTGTGTGTTCTCTGTCTTTTTAATTAATTTTTGCTGTTCTGGTTTACCAAATCTTTGGCTCTCTGAGTGTGGCTTTGGAGTTTGGTTTTCATACTAGCTGCTTTTCAGTGTCTATTCTGTCTAGCATAGTTGTACAGCTCTTTGAACCTAGCATGAAAACTACTTGTACTTTAAAATACATTATAGCACCTCTATTTTTTAATTGCCCAGCATATCTTTCAATTAAAATACATTTGAACTCTATAAAGACTGTGTAACAGTTAAGTTTTACTTAAATGTGCTAAGAACTGTTGAAATAATTCAGGTGTACTTCTGTTAAAGGATGTATTTTTCAATGCCTTCAATGCACGTTATTTAGGAATTTAAAGTTTTAAAGTAGCTTCCAGTGGGGGGAAAAGGGAATATTTCTGTATGTGGGGGAAGAAATCAAATAAGAATTTTTTTTTTTTTTTTTATTGCTACACACTTAGTTCTGTTGGAATTTTAATAGTACAGCAAGAGAACATAATAAGCAAGCTGTAATGAATCCACCAACTCTCTCCAGCTAGGACAATAAACCTTTTCAAATAACAGAGGAGGATTGTTAAACTAATAACTTACATATCAGTAGAAAGAAGTACTTTGATAGTTCATACTAAAATTCCAAATTTGCTTAGTAATATCTCACCCTTAATTGTTGAATTAAAGGATGACGGTCTCTTCTTTATTTGTCTGGCTGTGGTTGAAGTTAGTGGGAGCTCTGATCCTCAAATTATGGTGTCCCTGCCCCTTATTTGAGCTTCACACTACACATTTAAGAACTGAACTAAAACATTTTGACTGTCTATATTTAGTAATACACATCTATAACTTTATGGGAACGGTTACTCTATGTAACTGAAAGCTTAAGTGTGTTAATAAGACAAATTTTCTTTTCCTTTACACTGTTTGTTTAGTTTCATTCTATTCAGAGCAGTTGTTAGTAAAACATGTCTTTTTTGTATGGGTGTGTTCTGATTTCTGGTCCAGATTTTCATCAGTACAATATGAGCTAATCTCGTGTGTGCTTTCCTGCCTTTGGAATGTTTAACTTTATTTAGAACTGTTTTTATTCCCCCATGAATACTCAGAGAGGATATTAGTGTTTCTGCAGATACTTAGAGTACTGCAGTTGATCAGCAAGCATATGTACTTACTTAAAAAAAAAAAAAAGTATAAAACATTACTGTGTTTACTTATAACCATTTATGAAGTACATCCTTATACTTTTGCAGGTACTACTTAATTTAATGATCATGGATTAATATACATCCAGTGTTTGCCCTCCCTTTTTTCATTTTCAGATGAAGTGGGTGCATTCAAAACAAAGGTCGATATTTCAAGGGAAGAACATTTAGGTTCCACATAGGTCACATAAAAAAAGTCTTTGCTGTCATTTCAGTTGCTATTTTGGTCTTAATCTGTTACACATATAGACAAGCATATATATGGCATATAATTATAGATGGTATAATATCCCTTTTTGCTTCTGCTTTTGTCTAGTTTATTGAGGAAAACTAGATGAAATGGTGCAAGGACACTTTGCCCTAAGTGTAGTGCTTGGCACAAAGCAAAAAGTAGGGTGCTATGTTTCATTTAACACCGACATTTGGGTCCATTTTTATTTCGTTGGGTTGTGATCTTGCAGTAGATTTTTACTGCCACAGTGAAAGCAGGTATTTTCTCACTGGTATAGGGATGCAGTAAGGTAATAAGATTGATAACGTTACTAGTTGGCTTAACAAAATGTAAACAGCAGAACTTCGTGTTTTCTGGATTAGAAAACTTAGAATTGTATTAGATAGCAATCCTCAAAAGCATTTGGAACAGGAGGCTTCTGGTTTACTCTAGTAATACTTCTCATCGACTATTGCCTAAAACATTCTTTCAAGTGTGGATGGATTCCTTCTGTATGGGCAATTATGATGTGATTTACCTAGCACTCTAATTTTTTGAGTGTTCTTTATAAAGATGAGGCAGAATCAGCTGTCAGGACTTCAAGGAAGCAACAAATTTTTTGTGATATTCATTTAATTCCTTTAAATGTAGTTCACAGAGTGCTAGAGTATTGAGGGAACCGAGTATTATAACTGTAAGCATCCCATGTGACATTGAAACAATGTTATTTGATTGAGCACTGTGCCTGAATTAACTTTTCTTGGATAGGTGGGTAGGTTCTCAGAAGGAGTCATCTGCTCCAGCGCCAGTATGTTAGTACGTGCACTCTCTTGTTTTCCTGCGTTTCCTGTTACCCAAGTTTAGTATTAAATAGTCTTATTATTTGAATTAGATTGTGTCATAACTTTGCTTTTGAAGTTAACAAGCAAGAAGAGCCCATGGAAAAAGCATTTGGATTTTCCGGGTGGTGCCTCAAAATCTTACTTGGGATGAACCGCTGTTGTGCTAGCTGTTGTAGAAGTTACCAAATTAGTACACGTGCTGTCCAGTTGCGTTTTGATAGTCCGAAGTAGTAACTGCTTATCAAATCAGATGATGTTTCTGCGAAAGTTGGAACTTCTGGAGGCCATTTTTCTGCTTGGAAACACACTGGCAGTATAAAACGTAAGACACCTGAGCTCCTCTGTCCAGGAGAGCATTGCCCAAGTCTGATTCTAGTGTTAGAAGTTTCTGTGCTGATGAGAGAACTTCATAGGACACAGCATGCTTACTTTGCGTCTGAAGGTAAAGCAAATCATAGAGGAGGCTAGAAATTAAACAACTGGAATTATCCATATTAACAACCTGAGGTAAATACTGGCAATACAGAAGGTCTTATCAAAACGTTTGAGCTCTGAAAAGTGTTCTTGTGTTTAAATGGACCTTGAACATCAACGAAACACTTCTCATAAACAAAAGCACAATGCTTTGTAATTTAGACTGTGTTCACTGAGTTTTGGAAACCCTCATTCTCTTCTGTTAGAGCCCCCTGAAGACCTGGGTAAACAATAGAACACAAGTTTTCAGGCTTTCAGGTTATACTGGAGAAAAAAGAAGGGAAGTTAATTATTGTTTTTTAAAGAAACACTCTGCAAAAAAGCCTGTATAACTGTCTAGTCTTTGTACGGCTCAGTCTGTGTAGCCCCAGTAAGCACGTCTGATCTGTTTACGTAAGCATGAGAACCAGTGACTTAATGCATTTCATTCTTTCAAGTCCTAGAGACTTAAAAGTTTTGAATTTGTCAATGAAAGCTTATTGTTGCTAAATATATGCATAGTGATAGTTTTTTACATAAACCTATAGCAGCTTATTCCCTCCCACTGCCCTAAAGTTTAGATCACAAAGTTAACCATACCTAAGAAATGGGATAATGAGTAAAGTAACATTTAAGAATAAGCTCTAGGATACGTATAATTTTTGAATGGATTTTTAAGTTGATTAAAAAATAACCCAACCTGGACAAATTATTTTGTGATTATTGTGGTTGTGGGACAATAAGATACAGGGAGCTGTTACCCATCTTTAGTATTAGATAGTCTTATTATTTGTCCAAAGTGGCTTGCCTCAGGCCAATGCTGAGAAATATGTTAACACCATATATTAATCAATTTGTATGCTGCATTGCCTACTAGTGCTTCTAGCTCCATTCTACTCTTTATGGGGACTTGTTAATTTGCAGGTGTATGTGGTAAATATGTTTTTATAAGTTAAATGATGTGTTGTAGCATGAGGCTAACAATACTCACTGTGCTTAACCTGACCATCCTTTGCAAGAAGACAAGAGGAAGATAACATTTGTCTCAATTTAAACATACCAGAAAAAAATGTACTGTATTATCTTTTTCTGTAATATATATTGTAGGCAATCATTGAACTCCTAACTTAAAATGCCTTTTATCTGATGGCTTTTAACACTGCTTGTCCAAATAAATAAACCATATTCTGGCAGATTAAAATGGTTACCATATGGGTATCATGACTGCTGTTTCAAAATGCTTCTTATTTCTGGTAAGTTTCCATACCTATAATACACTGGCAAAACCAAAGTGGTACGGGAGATACTTTGCTGTTTTATCTTCCTACAAGTAGGGCATTGGCTAGCTTGAGTGCTGGACCCCATGAAGCCCTATGCTCTTAGCATTTTCTTGGATTATGGAAATAAAAATGTTGCTTCTTCCAAATCAATAGAAAAAGTTAAGCCTTGTTTGAAAGACTGACTTTCAGTGCCTGTAAAGTTGATTTTGCAGTTTTGGCTGGGCTGAATTTTATCTGTGTCAGCTAGTCCATAAATCATATTCAACGATACTATACCTACCCAGTATCTTTTCTTTTACATTACATGAAATAATAGACCGGAAAATATTTTTTTTCTGAAGAAGAGCTTGAGAGAGAATCTGCTTCCTTGTGGTGGTGTAGGTTTGGCTAAATGCCAATGTCAGTGTGCTGTTTGTTGTTTTCTTTTTTCATATCTGGTTCAAACTGATAAAACATCCTCTTCCTTTTGAATCTGACAAATGACTAAGAAAGGAATGAGTAACACTTTGGAGAAACCTGAGGAAGCAAATTCTTAATGAAATTTTCCAGAAATGATATTTCTGCAAATCAGGTACTTTACTGATTAAATAGGAAGATGGTGTGCTTTTCTGGTACTACTAACTACTTCTGTGTCCCATTGACTGAGAGGGGAGGTGTATATTCAGGACCTTAACTCCAGAGAGCTTTAGATTCTTTAAAAGCTTCTAATGCAGGACAATTTTTTAATCTTGTGTTTACAGCATGTAAGCAAAGCTCATTCTCTTTTCAGATTCTTTTTTATCAATTTTATGGTTGTGGTGGACCTGTTTTGTGACGATAGGGTAGAGACATGCATTTGCAATGAATTGAATGCTTTGTGAAGCTGCAGTATATGCATCTAGTTTTTGAATTAGCTGTGCTAGAGAAGTAGGGGTTTTTTTTGTGTGTGTGCATGTGCACATGAAATAATTTTAGTTACGTTGGTTTTAAAAGTAATCCTTTTATTCTATTTTTGCTGGTAAAATGAGAGGAGCCAGCGTTAGCTTTCTTCCAGTCTTCACCTATCATTTTCCCAAGAGAATTAACAGGAGGATGGATATAGCTTTTCAGCACCAGGGAGAAATGAATGAAAATGCTGATCATGTGCAGCATCACATAAAAATCCATTACCCATTTGAAGTGACAGCTTTCCCTTGCTACCAGTTTGTGGAATTGGTGCTGTGATGTATTTGCTTGCTAGTTGAAATAGTAGATGTCCTGATATGTGAACTTTCTGACTATATTGACCATGTATATGTTTATTCTTTCCTTTAAAAATCTTCTCAAATTGCATTTTAAGTATATTAAAAATATGTGGCCTGAATAAATTTTTTTTTTTTTAAGGACACTTTAGAAATTGTAAGCTGCACTGAAGCTGAGTAGTAGAATTCAAAAATGCTTTTGCAACAGCTTTCAGTAAGGAGAGTTTCATGTTCTGTTTAGTAATCTGAAACTCTCCTCCCCCTGAAAGGATCCCATCAGCTCCCATCTATTGGCACAAGTGGCCGTGCAGCCATCTGATCAGCATTTCAGAGAGACAATCTGACTGAAAGCTCACTGATTGGGAGGAACCCTCTAAAGCCAGATCACCTCCTAATCTGGCTCAAAAGCTCTGGCTCAGTTCTGGTACTGGCTGCTGGTAGTGTGAGAAGGCTCAGGAGCGTGCCACAAGAGAGACTCCTTCTAGTGTCAACCCTCCTTTCAATTCATTTAAGCCAAATGTGAAGTCAAATCTTTAGCAAACAGAAGAGACTGATTGTACACACAACTCAAATGGTCTTTCTCCCCAGCTTATTTCTTAGACCCAGTTTAATTTGGAGCATGCATTTTTGTTTCTCCTAAAGGTCAGTCATCCTGCACCACACTCAAATCAACCTGTCACTGCAGCACATTGCATATCATTTCACACGACAAACTCGTCAGAAGGAATGGTCATGTGGTAAAGGCCAATTTGACCAAATGGAGTGACTCAGCCATAGTACTGTAGGCGTCTCTAAACCTTGTTTTAACAGAAGAGTATATTGCAGAATTGCTCAAGCTCAGTGATTGACAGGTGGGCATCTTGCTTGCCTGGATAGGTAGAGAGAGATCTGTTAACTTACATTGAAAGTGGGAGAAAGGTGAGCAAAGGGTGTCTTGCTTTCTGAATGATAAGTGTTGTCGTGTACTTCATTTGCAGAGCAGTAAAATTTGAAGGGCTCTTCATATTCTGTGTTGTCCCTGTCTCATGTGCTTAAGGAAGAAAATTTATGCTGGGCAGTTATTGCCTTGGTGAAGACTTAGAAAGGGTAGGTGAAGTTATTGGAATTTCTTTGGAATCGGGACTGGTTATGATGATCTGACACAGTGGGGCTGCTCAACCTGAAGTTTTGTGAAGGGGTAATGTGGTAGAGCCTGCATCTAGGAAATGGGCCAAATAACTGTGTGAAGAAGGTGCATCTGGCCTTCTGTGTACTAAGGAAGCTTGGAGCACACCACTTCAGTAGTTTGGGATTCATTGCAGCAGTCTGAATAATCAAAGGCAAACTTAACAGGAAGTTTTCTTGCAACCAAAATATTTTATATAATTAGTACATTTGAGAAAATGTAACCTTTTCTTATGTTGTCTTTATGTGCTTCTCTTAAGCTTTTCTGAGCTAAATGGTCCAACCACTTCAGCTACAGATAGGTGCATGAACATAAACTTAAGCCTTTTCTGATGGACACTGGTGTTAGTTCTTGGCTTTGTGATAACTCATGTTCATAAACAAGAGAAGAGATGTGGCAGCAGCTGTGGTTCAGGTGCTAAGCCCTCAAAATGTCCTGGGGTACAATATACAGTGAACTGAATGGCTGTTCTCCATCTCCTTTAAGGAGAAATATGGCAAGCTCAACACAGTCATTTTCCACTGCAGCTCCTAGCTGTATTGGTTTGTGTTGAGCATATTGTTATATAGCTTATGAACTTTTAGTAAATCCTTCCAGTGTGATTGTAAATGGTAGCTATTTTTGTTGACAAAGGTACATTTCATTCATCATTTTTTGGTAGATTTATTTTCCAGATTTTGCTTTTTTGGCCTTTTCAGCTATTTTGCTCTGTTATGTTCTTCCATATTTCCTAACAGTAAAACTATGAGGGAATCTCAAGTAACTTTTGAGTAGCTTGTGAACTAAGCCTGAAAGCTTTGGGAACTTTCTCTGACTAAAGCTTTCCTAATTCCTTGAAAAACAAATTTATTTGATTGACTTTTGGATGAAGAAAACACCTGTAATGTTTCTCAGGAATATTAATACTAATGATTAATAGCAGTTACTGCTAGACATAAAGATATTTCTTCTGTGTAGTACAGCTGGAGTCTGAAAGGTTATTAACATAAGTTATGCAAAAATATATATATATCTAATCTTGTCTGATTACCTATAATGATGGCATAAGATGGCCTTGCTGCTATTCTTGTTTAATATACTCTACTTTGAAATTAGTACCACTGATCTTAAGAAAGTATCAACTGGAAAGTCTCTTGTAATTGCCACTTGTTAAAAAAAAAAAAGGTAAATTTATGTCTGGTATTGTGATGCACAATTTCAGCTGCAGAAAGTGCAGCTTTGCATTAGTTTGCACACTCCAAGGCAGTGCTGCCTCACTGAGAGCTCTCCCTAAGCCTGCTTTGCCATCTGACCACTTAACAGAATGCTTGGCAGGGTAAACGTTTTTCTCTGTCTGATTGCGCACAGCCAGCTGTAATGCCTTGACAGTGGTAGAGGGTTTAAATGTTGAATCAGTGCAACTGAAGAAGGCTACTTATGCAATTAAGAGGAAGCAAATGGCCTATGGGAGTTTTGAAAAAACTATACAGAAGGAGGAATCTCAATTAGCCTACCCCTACTGCGGCTTACTACTGAATTAAAACAAAGCTCAATCTTAGCTTTGAATTAAGATTATTTTAATCCCTGATAAACCCAGATCAGAGCTTTCTGGGCAGTATCGAGCAAAGGTAACCACCAACGTAAGAGACTAGTAATTTCTTTATAATTTTTTTGTAGTGAAAATACGTACATGATTATTCTGATAAGCTCTGGCTTAATGTGTTTTGTGAAATAGTTCTGTTTCTTCCTTTTGAGGCAAATAACATGCTTGTCTCTGTAATGATCAGTTGCACTTATCCATACAGCATAGTGTGACATAGTCTGCATTTTGAATACTCTTAAGTTTTTGATGTAGATGAAATCTCATTCTGCCAACTTTTTAAAAACTAACTTCTTAAAGTGGGTCAATGATTGTTAAGTTTTCCTCAATATACCTGAATTAATTTTCCTTTTTTTTTTTTTTCCACTAGGCAAAACCAAAGCTCATAGAACCAATAGACTATGAAAATGTCATCGTTCAGAGGAAAACGCAGATTTTGAACGATGCTTTACGGGAGATGCTACTGTTCCCTTATGATGACTTCCAGGTAATTTAATCCCACTCACCCCCACCCTGTGGGTTGTTTTGTTGTTTTTTTTTTTTTTAGTAAGACAGATTTTTAGCACTAGTAGTCATGAGATGGTAACTTCCCATTTCTTTGTTTTTTAACTCTCACAAAAAAAAAAAATCTTTGCCATGAGTCCCTTTACACCGCTCGATTTATTCTGTCAGGTTGCAGAAGAAATAGCACAATTTCTTCATCTGTTCAGGGTATAAGGTCTACTTCTGCAACTCAGCAATTTTACTGCCTTTTGAAGTAGGTGATCAGTCATTTTTAGATGTTTCCCCCCCCTTTCTGACATAGGAAATCATGTGATGTTTGTTCAAAAAAAGCATCTGCTTTTTGTAATGCTTTAATTCTTAAATTGGTGACTTCCCCCCCCTTCTTAACAGTGAAGGGCATGAATCTGTCCAAATGAAAGTTGTTATTCTCTGCTGTGTGCTACCAGCCAAAATTGTGTTTTGTGCATAACAGGGCTCTGACTTACTCTGTTTTTAATATAGTCTGTGCTTCATTTTCACTGATTCTTACATGAATAACTTGTAGCCTTCCCACTCTGAGCTAAAAAATTTTGGTTTTGGCAAGCTACAGGTATTTAGACAGTAGCTAGGGCTTCATGAGTTCTCAGCCACACGTGGAAGTTTGAAGGACTGCGGGTAAGCCTTCTTACAAAAGGAAGTTGCACTGCTTATGAACATTGTCTAATGATACTAGTGTTCAAATGCTAGGTCACTCATGATGATGCCCCACACTAGGTACTGGCTTTGGGACTGAAGAGCATGAGTAGGCTATACCACCCAGATCTCCTTCTACAGTGTGGCTATTCGGTATCGCAGATCAAGAGGAATCAAGGCTACTTCTGCTAAGCATAGTCTTATCTAATTGACCGGTTCACTTACTGGGTGTCATTCTGGTGAACAGCTCTGAATTATCAATGCAGAAGAAACAAAGCTATCAAGAATATCCTCAGGCTTTTTGTTTGAACAGTCAGTGGGATGTCTGAAATGTTTAACTGCTGTTTCCAGTGGCCTTTTCTGCAATTCTAAACCTCAGGCCTATAAGGAGTGAAGCTAGTCCATAGCGCTCAGTCTGATCCTTTAAAGAGAATGGCTGAATTCTGTTCACAAACTGTAATGCCTTTTGTCATCCTTTGTTTGGATTCTATGGTCAGATTTTTGAGGCAGTTGCTGAAGTGTGTTTCATCAGAGGTTCTCCTTCAGGTAGTTGCAATTCTGGAATATAGTTAGATTTCCTGTTTCTTTGTACCTCAGCAGTGTAATATCTGAATACATTTTCAGGATTTTTCATGTATAGTCTTTGACAGAGTCTCATTTTATACTTGATTTATATGAAGACTGGTTTGTACTATCAAACTTTATTGTTATGCTATCAAACTTTTATTTCCTTCTAAGATTTATTGGCACAAACTTACTCCAAATATTTTTATTGTACACATGACTCTCCAATACTACTTTGAGCTATCTAGCTTGTTTTCAACAGCACAATGCGTTTAAATCTGTCATTCAGCATATTAAGAAAATATTACCGAGTCAGAGAACAGAAATCCCTTATGTGCTTAGTTATTTTGCAAGTTAAACCTTTAAAACTTGTGCAGTTTTCCATAATCATATTTACAGTTTTGAAACCATTAGTCTTGATATGGTTGCCAGTATAATTTGAATAATTTAAATAATGGCATATTTTCTGTATTTGCCATTCTGCTTCACTTTTTTTTTTTTTTAATTCCTTTTTCCTAATTTGTTGTGGTCACACAATGTCTGGGCAGCTCTTGGTAAGCCTCTGCTCAAATGTTTGATACTGCCCCTGTCCCCCACAAGATGAACTTAAAATAGTGAGCTAGAGTATTTTGAACTACCTGTATACACACTTAGAACAGTTTATAGGTGAAACCCCTACCATTGTCTAAAAACCTGTTCAAACCATTTCCTCTTAGAGCATTTTTTATTTTTACAAAGTTTTTCCTTGCAGTTAGGTTAAACTGATTACAATCTAAAAAACACTTGCCTGAAAAGGAAGCCAAGCCCTGTTAATTTATAAAGACATTAAGGCTATTTTGTTACCAGCATGGCCCTAAAACTAGCACTTAAAATGGCACTCACTGAAAAGACTTACTTTTCAGCACTAGACATCATTTCTACAATTTTTGGTAGATTACTACTACGTAGTTTCAAAGAGCCAGACTGATACCACTATTGAATTTGTGCTAAAGTTGAAATTACTTTGGGAGAAATTGGTGACAAATGTTTGTGCTTAATTTGGATAACTTTTTTTTTAGGTAATGCAGTTAGATAACTGAAACGTAATTTAATAGGTGTGTTTTTCATATAATTAATAACAATACTTGCGGGAATTCAGAGGCAAGATTTTTGTAACAAATGTTTTAATGTCTTGTTCTGTAGTCATGGTCAGTGCCACATTCAGTTTGTAATTCTTACCACCTCAGAGAAGCTAGATATTAAAGGAGAACTGATATGAATTCTTAGTCCATATCAGAAAAGAAAGCTTGCACAGCAACTGGCTTCCTTAGACCACATATAGCTTGCTTTTCTTTCTTTCTCCTGATGAGTTATTTGCTTAGTGAGGGAAAGGGGAAAAAAACCCAGTCAGTCACCTTTTTCTGTTCAGCTGTGACTGTTCTCCAGACATGCTGTCAGAAGTAGCTCTAAGCTCAAACCACTACCAAAGAAATACTTGAGCCAAGGATGGAACAGAAAATCCTCTGCTCTGGGAAAACTCATAAAGATTGAAGGATTGTTCTTCAGCCAACTGATCTAGATACATGAACCTTTCCAGATTTCCACTTAACTGCATTTGCCATTGTCTTAAAGTTGGTTAGCTGAGGTTATGAATCCTGTTTTCTCTTTTATATATGCTTGGTAGCAGCTCGTTTACCTTTCAGAAAAGCATGGGTTCTGTCCTGCTCCATGCTGATCTTCAAATCCAAATAAGTAGGCTTGTAATTTTTTTCTTTCTTTTGAGTTTCTGCATTTTCCTTGATGCTATTGTATCCAAATAATAGCAAGCTTTGCTTTTCTGTAGTTTCCAGAAGAGCTCTTTATCAGCAACTTTCTCCCACATATTGGGTCATTTTTCAATTTACCATTTCAAGATTGTTTCTGTTGCTTTTCACAAGCTCAAGTTGTGAGTTTTCTGCCCTGAAGTCACTAATTAGGTTATTCCCTAACTTGTTCTCATCAAATTTATAGGGGCAGTCATGTTGTGTTTGGAGATCCTTTTTACTGTTAACATCGCTGAGTTTGCTTTCATTCTTAGTAATTGGGCTCCCTAAACTTTCAGTACCTTTGTGCTTTGTAGTAATTTTTTAGCTGCTTTTTTGTCATCATTTTGTTTTCACTATGGTCCTCTGTCATGGTTTAGCCCCAGCCAGCAACTAAGCACCATGTAGCTGCTCGCTCACTTCCCCCCCTGCCCCCCCCAGTGGGATGGGATAGAGAATTGGCGGGGGGAGCAAAACTCGTGGGTTGAGATAAGAACAGCTTAATAGGACAGAAAGGAAGAAACTAACAATAGCAATAATAATGATAATAAAATGACAATAATATTAGTAAAAGGATTGGAATATACGAAACAAGTGATGCATAATGCAGTTGCTCACCACTTGCTGACCAATGCCCAGTTAGTTCCTGAGCAGCAATCCCCCCCCGGCCAAGTCCCCCCAGTTTATATACTGGGCATGACATCACATGGTATGGAATACCCCTTCAGCCAGTTTGGGTCAGCTGTCCTGGCTGTGTCCCCTCCCAACTTCTTGTGCCCCTCCAGCCTTCTTGCTGGCTGGGCATGAGAAGCTGAAAAATCCTTGGCTTAGTTGTTGCTAAAGTAGTGTTTATACTAAAAACATCAGTGTGTTATCAACATTCTTCTCATACTAAATCCAGAACATAATACTATACCAGCTACTAGAAAGAAAATTAACTCTATCCCAGCTGAAATCAGGACATCCCCATGTAATGTGTTTGTTTAATTAAGATGAGAGCACCATTTTCCCACCACCCATTGGAACATCTCCTATTGATGTTCTTGCTACTCTCAATTACAATGCTGTCAGTCGTTCAAAGCTATACCTCTTCTAGACTCTTGCTGAGAAGAGTCTCTTCTTGTATAACCATAAATGACTATATCCATTGGGTACTCTTATATACAATTTTGTGCCTCTTTATGGCTTTTTATAATTATTTCAAGTCATGTGAATCTCAGTAATTTACTCAATAATGAAATGGCGTCATAACTAAGTAGCATTAGTTTAAAACAGACCACCCTCATGGATCACATTCAAATCGTATGCTCAGTGACTGCAAAATTGGTGTTTACATTAACTGCATAGTAGGTAAATTATGAAAAGGAACCGTAACCCAAAACTATACTAGTGATTACTTTGCAATAAGACATCTTGTATCTAAATGCTTTTGTTTCAAAATACCTAACTTCTGAGTACTACCTCCATTCTTATAGGAAATATTTGTCCCAATACAGGATAGGTTTACTTGTAGCAAATACAATGTAGGTACATTCCTACCCAAATTAAATATACCATTACAAAGTTATGCCACTGTTATTTTGAAGGCATTTTGCTGCTCAGCTTAGCCATTGTTTCACCTTTGTTACTTCTGGTTTTGAGCCATATGGATTTAACACACTTTCACTTAAAGCTCTTGATTTTTAGTTAATGCAAGTTAAGCACCTCTGAAAATAAATGTTATGTCAACTTTGCAGAAATAAAAGTAAACCCAGGTCATTCTACAAGAAAGCACATCTTGAGTAGAAGGAACAAGCAAAAAAAAATGTTTGAGTAACGTCCTCATTTTAGAGAGCACGAAGTAAACTGGTCAAAATACAGTAACTTAATGTTCAAAGAAATTTCACTATGAATCTTTTCTTTTAAATCTATTTTGTGTTTTTCCTTGAGTCTTTAGCCAACTATTCATAATCAAGGCTTCAATTTAGTTTGGAAATTACCTTATAATACAGCTTCTGACACTTCTCATACAACTGATAAGTCTCTTCTGGCATGTAGCAGTTTTAAGGGCATGATCTAACATACAGCATTCTGTCTTTTCCATTGATTCTTTTGAAACAGTTTCTGTCACTGTTTCTTGAGCATTTGCCTCTGTGTAACATCATCTAAAGTAAGGATGGCCTGGGTATGTGACTGCTGAACTGTTACCCTGTGCTTTTCTCCCCATTTTTGCTGCATTTTGCACAGTCCTTATTTTACCAGTAAGAGTTTATTAATAACCTCCATTGGTTATATATATATTTTTTATATATATATGTATGTATAAATAAAAACACTTGTACACTGTTGTGGCTTTTTTACTAAATTCCTTTCCCAATATTTTGAATACTCAACTGCTAGTAACCATAATTTCAAGCATCCTAAAGGGATGTGGAGGGCAAAGTGGTTTGGGGGGAAAATTTTACTAGCTCTTATTCAACAGCCAACACTGGAAAGAGCTTATGAAGAGAAAAAAAAAAATTTTAAAACAGGCATTGTCAGTGAGTATGTGGTGTCAGCAGCAATATTTTGTACTTTCTCTGTTCACTGTAGCTGCTGAAGCTTGTGTAGAGTAAGAGTGCTGTCACTACGTGGACATTGTCAAATTTACAGAGCAGGAAGAGAACCTTATCAGATGACAGAAACTGCTTGAACACCTCCAAAGTGGAGAGAAAGATATAAAACACCCATGTTAAAACCCCGGAAGGAGAAAGGCAAAAGCTAAGGAATAACAAACCAAAATGGACATGTCTGAAGACAGGTCAAATGGATTTGAGGAATGTTGTGTGTTGGCTGGCTTCTGTCTCTCACCTACATCTACTATAGTCCTTTCCTCTAAAATGTGCATGTGGACCTGTTGTTCAGTGTAGAATTGCTGAGGAAGATACCTTCCTACACTACACAAAACACTGGAAATTTAAGATCTGCCATTATTTTTTGCTGTAGAAATGTAGGTGTTGGCATGTTATTTCCCCAAATGAAGTGAATAATTTTGAGAACTACTTCTTTGTGTGTGATTTGGTTTGGGATTTTTTTTTTTTTTAATTTTATTAAGTATTTTGTATATGAAAAATTTACATATGCTTATTTTTCATCCCGATAGAACTAAAGACTGATTTTGTTGATTCATGCTTTGCAGCATTGGCTTTTGTATAAACTGTGACCTGGAAAAAGGCCCACCATAGCTACACATTTAAGCATTTATTTTAAATACTTAAGTATGCATTGTGCTAAGACACCCCACTACAAAATACTTGGCCGACTTTTGGCAGCTCTTTAGTGCCACCTACAAGCATGTTTGTCTTAAGAAGAACCCTGGCATCTTGCTATTACTTTGCCCTAAAGCATGGGGAAGGGGGACTAAGATGACTTAGAAAATTGCATGCCAGGTTTTAATATCAGTAAAATTTTTTTATTTTTTTTTTTTAACTTCAGAAACAGAGCCATTTGCTAAAACTGTCAAGAACATGAAAACACCTTCTAGCCTGAGATAAGTAAAATCGGAAATCTAACTTCAAATTGGTTATAGATGCCCAAATCCTAAATAATGCTAAGTCTCACTAGCAAGCACAACCTTGTGGCAGAAAGAGATTGGAAATCTTAAATTATATCTGTTAAAGTGTGCACTGATTGTGAACAGATTCACTATCTGTATTCCATCAGGTTTTGAGTAGCAAGTACTCCTTGGCTGTGAGACTTGGTGAAATGTCCTTTCTGCCGCGGCCTTTTCTGAAACCTCAGCACATAGCGCTACTATCCTAAATCCCTGGGACTCACTCAGAAAGTAGTATCAGTACCAGAGTCTCTTAATTGTGTGCCTCAGTAGTGCATGTGAAACCTGGCTAGTGTTAAAAGTGATCTTCCTTAGTTTGACAGCACAGTAATTGAAAGGGTTTTGTTTGTTTTTTTTTTTACCTTCTTTGAGAGCATGAGACAAATGCTCTGTAGTTCCTGATGCTGCCATAAATCAAATGGTAACTCAAACCCAGAGACTTGAAACATTTCAATTCTATGGAACAGTTCAACCAATGTAGATGTGATGAAAGTTTGTAGAGAAGACAATCCTTTCTTCCTAATTTTTCTTTTGGAATATAACGTATATGTATGTGCATGGTTGCATCTTAAAATATTGTTGTGCTGTTGCTTTAGTAATTATTTTTAGGAATTTGCTCTAAATCAAAATATCTCAGTCATTGCATTTCCTGGCTCTCTGATCAACTACTGCAGCTGATGAATAAGCTGAGAAAGAGGCAGTGTGCATTAAGACAATTACTAATATGGACAAAATCGACAATTCAAATTCTTTTGTTTTGTCACTGATCTTGCTACAGTACTAAGATAAAAATCTTTTTATGTGTGAAAGACTAGAAAAAACCCTTACTATTGTATTCATAATTGTGTAGCAGCAGAAGTTCTAGAAGTATGTACCACTAGTTCAATTTTATCGAGTTCCACTATAGTGGTAGGACTTGATTCATGAGTTTGTGGCTTTCCCATGAAAAGTGCCTGGAGAGATGCCACCCCAGTCTCTAGGGTTTTTTAAAACTAATAATAATTTTTTAAAAAGCATAGTCTACCTGTATGCTTATAGAAAATATATTACATATATTATTTATTTACCATATAAACTATAAATAATGTCCTATCACATATCAGACTATTTCAGGCTGAGAAGAGGATCCAGACATTCTGGCTTTTAACTCTTATAAGGTAGCTTAATAATCTTAATAATCTTTCTTCCTGTAGCTTGTAAAAACAAATACTTTAAACTCAGTATGGTTTGAAACAAGGAATAAGTTTTCAGAAAACTTCTATTCTTAAATGCTGCTTGCATATGAATGAGTATCTTCTTGCAGGTTGGCGGTGGTTTCTTTTTTTTATTTTAAACTGTGTATTGCAAGACTTATTGGTCCCATGAAATATTTTTGGGTTTGTGGTTTTTGCTTTTAATACCTCCCCACCGCTTCTACTGAAGTAGTTAGCATTGTCACTTTTCAGCAGAGGTCTAGACTAGATGAATGATTTGACCGTGAGTACGGGATAATTTTTTTTTTTCTTTAAATCTTTACTGTACTTGAATATCCTAACTTCAAATACCACCCACCCCCCCCCCCCAGATAATGGGGTGAGGCTTTGGTAATGACAGAAATAATCACCTTATGGATCAAACTCAACAGAAATATGTTAAGATAATGTACTTGTGCACCCTTTCTTTTTTACCGTTAATATGTGTAGTTTTTTCTGTTCACATTTTTCTCTGATCCTTCCTGGTGCTGCAATATGTAGAGTATAGCAAACATGTGAGGGATCACAACCCCCTTCAAGGTCCAGGCTATCCAGACTCTCTTATCCATCTCTGATGACCTAAGCTGTGAGATTCCTTTCTACATGGCGCAAAATAATTTCTATTGCTGTGTAGTTATTTTCATTTGTGGTCCAGAAGATTTTGTAAAGTTTTCATCTTTTACACTTACAAATTTAAAGCATCCCTAAGGCTTACTTTAGCGCTGGTCTGAGAAGCAGAATTTCATGGTCACAGAGAGATTTCCTGCTCTCTGGCAGCATTTCTGTGCCTCTCTGAACTCTGGCATAGGATAGGAATAAGTTCTGACTTGATAGGCTGAAGTGTATACTTCAGTGATCCAGGCCTTCTTTCTAAACCTTCAGTTTAATAGTGCAAGTCTCATTTTTTGCCAGCTGAGATCTGCAGTTGAACTACTCTTCTTATTTTGGTGTGGGTTTGTTACTTTTCTTGAGTAATATATTTTATATGTAGCAATAACACAACCTTAATATCTGTCTTCAGATTATTGGAGTTCCATTGTCATGGTGGAATTATTTTTACTAGAATTTTCTTGCCCATGTTAACAAAATAGAGGAAAACACTTTTCTATGGCATCTATTTCTTACTGATTCCAATCTTGCCCTTGCTGTGAAAGAAGGAACACATTGCTAATCTTTGAATGAAAGCAAATTCTCATTAATTGGCTATTCAGAAACAGCTTATTCACACAATGTTTTCTGCTGAGCTTCTGTCTTAGTTACAGTGATATAACTGAGTGTTCCCATAATGTGTCATCTTTCCTTTAATTGCAAGTTTCATTAACTGTTTTTGTTGTTTATCAGACAGCATTATTGAAGCGGCAGAGTCGATACGTTCATTCAACAGTTCCTGAAAATGCAGAGAAGGAAGCTCAAAGCTTGTTTGTAACTGAGGTAATATTGGAATTGTGTGTGGGCGTGTGTATTAACAATATTATACCTGAATTGTTTTTCTTCTGCTTCATTTACCATTTAAAAAACAGGGAAAAAAGCCCTGAAAAAAAATATTAAATGTTTATTGCCATTTACTTGTCAATGATTTCAAGGGAAAATTTCCAGGAAAACCTAGTATTTTTTCCATTGGTGGCTGGAAAAGAAGGATTACAGGATAGCTTTGAATTATTTTGTTTGTGTAATTGGCTTTTGCAGATTCTTCTCCCCCACCTTCTCTACACTTTTGGCTTTCCCAGATGAACATGGCTGATTTCCATACATAATATTGGGAGCAATAGTAAATCTGGAATGAATCATTGTGGCTTGTTTTTCCCGATCAAGTGTTTCACACCAGTTGTTCTTAGTTCGTTCATAATAATCTCGTACAGTTTGCTGGAACAGAGGTATTCATAACTGTAACACTTGTAGAGGCCAAAATTCATTATGACTGCTCAGTTTCTATATTATATGTGGAAGAAACATCCTCAAACTTAAAAACTGCTTGCTTACATTGGCATTCCCTTGGTTCTGACTGTGATGTTGCGTTTCATTTAGTGTCTTGTTGAAGCCTTTTAGAATGAAAGGTTTAAAATTTTTGTCGTCTTCATATTAGCTCGTGGTTTTCTACTGATATACTTCAAGCTGATATTTTAACATCTGAAACAAGTAAATGTCTGTTGTAATTCCAACAAAACTGAAGGAGCTCCAAATAGCTGAATCTACCTCAAACCTCAAAGTATTTTCTCCACAGTGATACATACCCTTAATACCTAACCTAAACAGCTCTAAGATAAATTTGAAGAAGGTAGACAAGGAGGGAGGAGTGTTATAGGTAGTTTATGAAGTTTAATGAGTTTCTGCAGAAACAAGTGCTTGGCAAGTATTAACTTTGTATTTTGAAATACAAAGAAAATATTTTTGAATTATTAGATGCTATGTTTGTGTACATGTAAGTCTATTCGTGTAACATATGAAATTTTGTACCATATGGTTTCTGGCAACAGATTTTGTCAGTTTTATATTGCTTTGGTTAAAGCCAAGATAAATCAGTACTTTTATGTTGTAGCAATATGGGTGGAGTAAAAGAGTGTTTCCTATGATCTAGTCCAGAGCTTAATGACATAATTGCTTTTCAACAGCTGGAAGCATGTAGTTTAAATTTAAATATTAATTCGATTGCGCAAGAAGTATGAGGAAAAGATGTTTTTAGTTCATCTGTATCTGTACGTGCGAAATTGAATATTCTGTTTTAATAATGCATCTGTATTTTAATGCTGGGTTTTCTAAAAGCTCAGTCACGTTTTCAGCTGTAGCGAAATGCTGCTTTAACTTTTCAGACAACTGAAGATGGTTAATCCAGATGCTGAGTGTATTCACCATTTTCTGATAGATGTCTAGCATATGGTAACACCCTATTGAAACATTACTCGTTGCAAAAAGCTGTATTGCACTAGACTGTATTGCAAGAGAAGGGAAAGTATGGAATTTTCAGAGATGGACATGTAACCATAGTAGTTCATAAACAGCCATATCTTAAGAGGGTTTTTTGTGTGTGTGTCTAGGGAACGCTGTTAATCCTCTTCCAATTAATATTGATATTTGGTTTTCATTAAAACAGTGCATCAAAACCTACAATTCAGACTGGCATGTGGTTAACTATAGATATGAAGATTACTCAGGAGAGTTTCGACAGCTTCCAAAGTAAGTATGTTATCTAGTGGTCTAATAAAGATACTGAATTTGTGAAGGAACTCTAACTGTATTTAATATTAATGTATTTATTACAGAAATGTATTAATACATGTAATATGTAACTTGAAATATGCTATATCAGTGTTTAATAGTCAGAGATGGTAAGGATTTCTTGGATGGCATTTATATTGATGAACTTGAAGGCGTAAAATCTTGTTAAACCATTTTCTGGAAAGATATCATAATAGTGCTGCCTTATGAATAGGCAGGTCAAAACAAGAAATTGTATCATTGACAATGTGAAGGTAAGCATTGTAACTAAAACAGGCTAATGTTTAGATTAAACTAAAATGGTGATATCCTGTTTTTGTAGCTTCAAAGGCAGCTTTTGGAACTCTCTTCAGTAGCTTAGGGAATAGAACCTAACCGAGATGGTTAGAGCAAGTGTTCGAACTAGTGCAGACTTTCACAGGATGATTCAAAGCAAAAGCCTAATCCACATCTATTACAGACTTTCTAAACCATCTACTAGAGAAATCTTTTCCAACTTTTTCAAAATTTTGTAGGGATTGTGTAGAGATTAGACCCTCAACTTCAAATATCTGAGAGTGGCTGAATACTCTGAATCCCACAACTGTAGAAGATCTATGTCTTCCCTACCTACTCTCCTGCATCTTTCAGTTATGAAATAGCTTGCTTTCCCTGTGGAAAGTTCTGATAGACTCACAGGTTTTGTAAAAGTCAATACCTGGCTTTTACTTGCCCTGAATAGAAGCCACGCTAGTCAGTATGAATTTAAATAAAGGTATTGTCCTAAAAGGAGCCAATGGTTACAGGTATGAATTCTTGCTCCTAAGATATTACAAGTGCAGTGAATTAGAAGGCATTTGGTTCTCTCCAGGTACACACATAAGGACAGTGACAAGCAGAACAAAAGAAACACTGTGGCCAGATGTGCAAATTAGGAAAATTGCGTGCTAAGAAATACATTTCATGAAAAATACATGCTTTTACTCAGTTATTCTTGTGCTTTTTCCTCTTCAGTTAGGAAAATAACATCTTTATATTTGCAGCTATAAAATATGTAACTAATCACAACATTTCTAGTATTTTAGAAGCTTTTTCTTTCATAGTAAAGGGACAAAATCGGAGAAGCTTCCAGTTCATTTATATGAAGTGGATGAAGAAGCAGATAAAGATGAGGTGAGATAACAGTAATTCCTTACTTCCTATTGCTTTCAGTAAAGAATGTTGGCTAAGGAGAGGTTACAAGTTGGATTAAGTGTTGATGTCAGTAAATGAAAACAGAGATTAGCTTGAACAGCCTGATTGGAAAAAAAAATGTAGTTATTTTACATATCTCCTTTCAAATAGCCTTGTACTCCTGAGATCTGTCATGTGAGTAGGACAAGTTTTGACAGATGGTGAAATTGAAGTTTTAATACTTGGTGACGTATAATCCTTCAGCTTTCATAAAATCTGTCTTGTCTTATACTGTTTCTGTATAGACGGGCATATAAAGAGAAATATTTCATGCAGCTTAATCACGAAGTCGAGTAAAATCGTAGGTGAATCTGTTCCAGTATGACACTATACACACTGAAGCATGCATGACAGTGTAGCATACAGTGTGACTTAAAATTAGTTTGTCACAAATTTCAGTATAGGATAAGACCTGGACATCCATCATGGAAACAAAAGGTAAAAATATTGACTAAAACTCTAAGGTATTTCCTTTTTTTTGTCATTGGCTTGGGGAAACCCTAGATAGCTATAGCCTCAAGCAGTCTTCAACTATGTTTCAAACGTGAAAGACTTTTTTCAATAACTGCTTCTGTTATTTGTGTGATTTATTTAATTTTTACCACACCCTGTTTCAAAACACAGTGTTTAAATGCCAGTGTTTTCTTTTCTTACGAGTACTTGAACTCTTTCATCACAGAAAAGAATTAATATTTTTCTTTGTGGTTTTTATCTTTTGACAATTACTTTGCTTCCAAATTCCTTGTATTCAGAACTGCTGCATATGAAGTAAAAGTAGTTTTTCACAAGCTTTCCTGGATTAAATGTGAAAAAAACAGTCCAGGGAGTGCATCTCAGTAGGTAGATTCTGAACAGAAAGTCTCAGGGTGCTGGTTCTCCAGTGCTGCTATTAATCTGCACTGTGATATTTGTCCAAATATCATTTCATGCATCTGTATCCAAATCTTCCTATTTGTAAGATGGGAATAATTACGTTTTCTATTATACGGATGTTAAAAAGACTTGGCATTATTTACTGTGATAATATTTCTGACAACAGAAGCAAGTTAAACGTGAAAAAAATTAAATGGAGATTTAATTGACTGTGATTGTTGCTAGGAAAAATACTTGCAGCTAGGGCTAGTTAAACACTGAAAAAATATAGCTTGCCTATTAGCAGGTGGTATGTTTTCTACTAGGAAGTGGAAGGGGGGAGGACTCCCTGTTTCCTTCCGCCCAGCTTCCTGTTACAGCAGGCAGGAATGTCATATCTCTTTCAGAGTTAGAATCACTGGAGAAGAGGTCTGTTACTCTTTGTTGAGGAACTTAAAATATAAACACGAGAAAAAAGCATGGTAGGAAGAAAAGGGAGCTTAATGGGGATAGGGTTGGGGGGACCATAAATTCTTTCCTCAAGGGAAGAACTAATGCAAGAGTTTTTTCTTTCAAACATCAGCATCCTTGCATGCCAAAAAACATATATGCAAGTCTTAGATTAAAAGTTATTTGGTGGTCTTTTTGTTTTGCTTATGTTTTTGTTTTTAAGAAAGCTGATTTATTAAGAGACTGATAGAAAACAAAAAGCTGCAAGTGATTAAAAATTGGAGAAAAAAACAGATAAAGATTAGTTTAATCTTGCACTGGTAAAAAGGAGAGAATTGCCTTTTCAAAACTAATTTGGGTTATCAGGCCATCAGGTTGGTGTTTGTAAATGGAATTTTTAAATCAGCCTGGGGTATGGGATCAAGATAAGGAATTGTTTTTGTTGAAACAGTTGCTGTTGAAGTAAATTTTGGAGCTGAGTTTGTGGGAAAGATCGTTAAAAAAAGTGAAGCACAGTGTGCAGCAGTAATAATAAAAGTGAGGAAATTAACATACCAGTTGGAAACAGGAAGTATGTTTTCAGTGTAAAAGTTGTGTGTTAAAGACTGGGTTCTGGGTTCCTTTGTATTAACAGGTGGTGGGCTGGAAAGGTTCAGTAGCTTTTTGGCTCTGTAAGCAGGAATTCTACCTGACAGAAAGAAATGGTCTAACTAGAGGCCCAAATGACAGTTTTATTGTTAGGAAACATGCAGTTCAACACAGTTGGGGAACAGCGCACCTCAGACTTTGAATTGGAAAAAGAGTCTTAATAGACCTAAATCTTAATTTTTGTTAACACAGGTAATGAAGGAATTCATGTCATGTCAGGTGATCCTATGTATGGTTTGTGAAATTACAGAAAAGCATTGGTGGTTTTGTGCCAAATTTTGACAGTAACTCATCTACTCGTCATCTTACACTTGTAAAGGTGGTTTTAAACCATCCTTTCCTTGGGGATAACTCCCACCAGTGGAGGTGGAGAATCATAGTTGGAAACCCAGTGTTTTAAATTGTTGTCTCTGTATCTTGATTGTTGTTCAAGAAAAATTGTTGTCTAGGTAATAGAACAGGGGTGGGGGCTAATGACTTGAAAATACAAAAGAAGTAGACTGTATTGCTTGGACAGTGAGACTCATTGGGGCATATGAAAATCATCCTTACTGGGCCTAACTTCCATTGTATCAAGCTGACTAGAATTTTTAAAGGAACAGATTGATGCATCTTTTGCCTTCTGTTTGCAGGTTTTTGAAGTTCACATGTATATATGCATGTGAATGTGCAAGCTAGACAGACAAAATAAGCTAGAAATAAATTAACTGCTAACTTTTTACAGAATGTTCCTTGATTTAGTTCCAGAAACTAATTCATATTATTCCTAAATTTGGGTTTGATGTTCAGTTGTTGAACTAATGACTCTGTGCCGCTTATGTAATCACTTCTTGTTGCATGTTCTCTTAACAGCTGAGAAAAGGAATTAGAAAGAGTAGTTGAGGCCCTTGAGGAATTTTCATGGTTTTGTTTTCAACTGGCTACTCAGCTAATTTTGAATGTTTGGATAATAAATTATCAGGAGTATTTCTCTTCTAGATGCTTGAAAATCTTCCTACATGTCTAATTCATTAACGTTTTTGTTGTGTCAAAATGGGTTGCGTCAACTGAAAACCACGGTAAAGTCAGCTTGGTACTGCTCTAAAAGATTGCTTGAACTGGTGATTTAATATTTATTCTGTGGCAATTGTAAATCTGTCATTTTGATAGTAGAGTACTGCTTTTTGGTAGTTGTTAACATCCTATGGGTTTTGACGTAGTTACTAAGTTCCATCAGCTGGCAGATGGAAGTGGTGTACAGGCAGTGGGTGTGATCCGCAATGCGTGCGTTGGATCTGCTGTTTGTGAACTTGTCATTACTGCCAAGTTTGGTCTTGTTCTCTTCAGAAAGCTTTGATTCTGATCTGTAAAAGGGCAGATCCAGTTCAAGAATTCAAGACTTAGTTCTCTGTAAATTCTTAAGTAATGTCTTTGAAGTAATACATATAAAGCAAACTGGTTTGAGAAATCTCGATTGAAGTTTTGGATAAGCATGAGTTTACATTGCTCTTTTTGGTAATAGAAGTTTGGTAAAAATTGTTGCACTGGAAGATTAGAATATATGAAAAAGCTTACAAAGTAAATGTAAGTAAATGTTTTGAGTTTTCCTTCTTTCCCTTATTTCAGTGGGATTCATCCTGACTAATATTTAGCTATCTAGAAGTTGGATCATCATGCTGGCCATAGAGAAAGCCTACATAAGTGGTGAGGTTACCTATCAAAAGTTAGATGAGGTCAATCTCATCCCTGGTCTTTAAGTAAGATAATTGCAATTAGAAAGCTCTAGAATTTCAGCAGGGACTCATAGCACATTATTATCATTACATTATGAGCATAGCTATAGGTAACTATAATTATTTCTGCCTGTTCTCCAGTTAATTCTGTATTTGATAGCAAATGGATTTTTTTAAAATACAGATAACTTTTGTCAAATTATGAGCATAGCATCTTTTAAAAATGACTTCTGAAATTTTCGATAAATACAACAGTTTCAGACTGTGATGCAAAACTTTACCTTCCCCCCCATCTCTCTTTCTTCATCTCCAGGATGCAGCATCTCTTGGGTCTCAGAAGGGTGGAATAACAAAACAAGGATGGCTGTACAAAGGCAACATGAATAGTGCAATCAGTGTGACAATGAGAGTAAGTTTAAGAATGTCTTACACATGGTGAAAACTGAACACCAATATTAAATGTCACTATGCCTTAAAGAAGTCAATTTGTATGTGGTTTACTTCAAAAAAAAAAAAAAATAGTGTGGGATGAAAGAGGGCAGCTTGTATGTAATTTATAGCTGTGCAATCTTAATTTCCTTTTATTCTACTTAAATCAGAAAAAATGCATTAAAAATCCAGTATGTGGGAGAAGTCCAGTGTTTTAAATAATTTTCTTAACTGGACCCTGGTGTGTTATTAGTAGAAAAGGGACTATGTAATATGAGTTTTTATTTGTATTGCCTCTTTATTTAGAAACAAACTTAAGTTATTTTTATGGTTATAAAAATAAATCTCTATTACATAGAATCAGTTTTAAATACCTTTCAATGGGGCAAAAATACTTTCAAATAGTACGGTACAATCTTGCTGCAAGTTTTTAAGTTAAACTTTTTTTTTTTAATTAATGATTTCTGTTTTATTTTCTGAGGATACTGATTAGTTTATTTGTCTATAACCTACTGTGTAAATAGCACTTAGAGGTTTTGTAATATGAAGCTGCTTAATACTAGTGTTGCAATTGGTTTTCTTTCTTCCTTTCTCTTCACTAGTCATTTAAAAGAAGATTTTTCCACTTAATCCAACTTGGTGATGGATCCTATAATCTCAATTTCTACAAAGATGAAAAAATATCAAAAGAACCTAAAGGATCAATATTTCTAGATTCATGCATGGGAGTGGTTCAGGTAATTATAATTATTTCTGCCTGTTCTCCAGTTAATTCTGTATTTGATAGCAAATGGATTTTTTTAAAATACAGATAACTTTTGTCAGATGTAGATAAGTACCCATTATGCAGAGGAACAATTAGGCATGCTGCATCTTGCAAAAACAGTGAACGAGATTTTAAAGGGCAGGAGACTGAATTTTAAAAATCTTTCTGAAAAGAACATAAATTACTAATTGATATCAAGTACTTATCAAAAATATTAAACTAAATTTTAAGGCAAGCACACAAAAAACCCCAACCTTAAATCATGGCAAAGTAATGACAGCATAAAATTAAAGTTCATTTCAGTTACATTTTGTGCTTACATGAGCTGTAAAATGTCTTGCATAGCTTCTTGTGTGGGATTTTTGTTGTGGGAATTGTATTAAATTCAGTCACCCTTCCAGATGCTTTCATTTGACCTTTATAATGTTACTTTTATGTGCTTTTCTTTATTTTAAAAAGTTAAGGGCTTTGGTAAAATGTTTGTCAGTAGCAAGTGCCAAAGAAAAGATTTCTTTTTTTCCTTGTGATTCTGTTATGTATTTACAGTACAGCATGTAACTGTTTTGTTAGGCACAGCATACCTGGAAAAAACTCTTGGGTTTTAGGGTTTTGTTAACTTGGATAGAAATAGGCAAAGTTTAATAAAAATTTATTTCTTAAATCTTTTTTTTTTTTTTTTTTTAGTATAAAGTTGTTTGAAGATTTATGCAGAGAGATACAACAGCCTTACAGAGGCTTATTTTTTTCCAGATATTGTAATAATGTTTTTGGATACACATTTAATAGATACTTTGCATGGAAAGTCTTATAACTGTAATAAACTTAATCATATTGCAAGTTCTATATACAGATTTACAAAAATTGTTTTGCCTTCGGGGTGCAATTCTGGCTGACTCCACTGAAATGAGTTCAGTTTGTGTTTTTAAAACAAACCAACAAACAAAGTGGTTCCTAAACACAGTTGTAGTCTTTGTCTTGCGCTTAAAAGGTGTCTTTCCTTCTGTTCCTCAGCTTCCTCTGCTTTGGTTGCCCCTCTGATAATACGTATTCTCCATCTTCGGGGCTGTTTCTGGCCCCTTTTGTTTCCCACGTAGGCAATGTTTCCCACTTAGGTTTCTCATTCTCAGCCTGTGGCTCTGGTACAGACTGTTGAGGGCACTACCATATTAGCTTACATCATCAGAAAACATTGAGATTTTCAGAAGTTAAAAATGAAAGCAAGGCACTGCAGCAAACAGAAGTGCTAAGTCCTGCAGCTGGAGAGAACAACCCCAGGCACCGGTATGTGCAGGACAGGCCACCCAGCTGGAAAGCAGCTGATAGAAAAGGACCTGGGGGTCCTGGTGGACACCAAGTTGAACACAAGCCAGCAATGTGCCCTTGCTGCAAAGGCGGCCAATGGTATCCTTGGCTGCATCAGAGGGAGTGTTGTCAGCAGGTTGAGGGAGATCCTTCCCCTCTGAGCAGCTGAATAATACTGCTGAGGCCATGCCTGGAGTCCTGTGTGCTGTTCTGGGCTCCCCAGTAAAAGAGAGACATGGGCGTGCTGGAGACCAGGGAAGGACTATGGAGGTGACGAAGGGATGGAGGTTGAAGCATATCTCATATGAGGAGAGGCTGAGAGAGCTAGGACTGTTCAGCCTGGAGAAGAGAAGGCTTAGGGGGATCTCATAAATGTATATAAACACCTGCAGGGAGGGTGCAGAGGACAGAGCCAGGCTTTTTTCAGGGGTGCCCAGTGACAGGACCGGAGGCAATGGGCACAAACTGAAACACGGGAGGTTCCCTCTGAACATCAGGAAACACTTTGTCACCGTGAGGGTGACCGAGCACCAGCACAGGCTGCCCAGGAAGGTTGTGGGGTCTCCATCCTTGGAGATATTCAGAAGCCATCTGGACATGGTTCTGGGCCAACAGGCTGTAGGTGGCCCTGCTTGACCAAGGGGGTTGGACTAGATGACCTCCAGAGGCCCCTTCCAACATCTAACCATTCTGTGATTCTATGTTTTCCTTTATTTTTATCCTGAAAATGCCCTTTTTTCTAAATCATCTTTTCATAAAGTACTGTTCCATAGTTTCTGTTCCATCAGTTCAATTCAAGTAAACTGAAATTTCCTCAGACTGTCAGAAGCTTTTTGGGTTTTTTTGTTGTTTTTTTTTTTTTACTTACTGTTCCTTTGTTCTACTGCAAGTAAGGTTTTGGGCTGATACAGTAGTCTTTAAGTAAAACTGTACTTCAGATGCTTAAAGTTTATAGTTGGCTTGTGTCTTGAATGCTATACTGTATTCTACAATACCATCAGTGTTCATCTTGGCATCTGGATGTTCAGAACTGCATGTAGAGATTTGTGACTAGTTATGGATCAACATCAGGTGCAACCCCCAAATCAGTTAATGCTCACTTCTGTGAAGCCAAGAAGTCATTCAATGGCTAGAATAAAGGGGTTAGGAAATAGCTATTTTCTTCACTTGAATTGTTGGTGAGGGGCAAGTTAATGAGATTTTCAACTATAAAATATTATACATAATGGCCCTTTTCCAGATGTGTGATTTTATTATTTTGTATTATGTACTGTATCCTCTCTGGCTGATCTTATTTTATTCGTTGTTTTACTGTTACTTATTATTCGTGTTGTATTAGCATCTGGAAACTGTGGAAGTTAAAGGTTGCTGTTAAGATCTTTCATTACTTCAGTACTGATTTTAATTGGTAAGACTGCCTTAGGTCTGGAGTCCATACATTTTTTTATCCTCCTCAACAGAAACTCATCTTTGGTAGAAAGCTGACCGTTTTGCCAACCAGTAGTTAGTCTGTTAATTGAAAATTAATTGAAAACCAAATGTTTAGTAAAAAACTAAATGTACTAACTAAAATGTAATTTGGCATTTAATGTAACTTAAAACAAACAAACAAAAAATCCCTCAACCATTAAGTCTTATTGTTTATTTTAATGTTTATCTAATGAATTATCAATTTTTTTAAAATTAAATTGATGCTAATGTAGAATTTTCATTTAAGACTTGTGAATTCATTCATGGGAATTTGAGTCAAGCTACGTAGCATTTGAAACCTTGATTTAAATTGTGCAAAAAAAATGACAGTAATGGTTGAGGAACAGAAGAGGAATTGACTCCCAACTTCATGTATATTTAAAAGACTAGCAATATCAGGGCATTCGGGGTTGAGGTTGGTAATGATTTAACCTCTGGTGTAAAATCCCAACATGCAAATGATTCCCACTCAAATATTAATAGAGTTTTATGCTTTTTTTTTTTATTAGTAGATCTTAGTTAGCTTCACTTCTAGATGATCTGAGTACATGAAGGCTTGATTTTTGAAAACTGGATTTGTTGTTGGGTTTTTTTTTAAAATTATGACAAGCAGAATGATGAGGGGAAACTAAAAAATGGGCTGTTACTTTTCATACTTTCACTTGTTGCAGTGGTACAAATAACTTGAAAGGCTCAAATGTCAGAGAGGAAAAAGTGTAATTATAATATATTTGTTCAAAATATCAAATGTATGCTTTTGTTAAAAGATCTGAAATACATATAACTTTGTGAGTAGACAGTATGTAAAGATATTATAAAGATCTTTTATTTTCTTATAGAACAATAAAGTCAGACGTTTTGCATTTGAGCTCAAGATGCAAGACAAGAGTAGCTACCTTTTAGCTGCAGATAGTGAACTTGAAATGGAAGAATGGATAAATACTCTGAACAAAATCCTTCAGCTTAACTTTGAGGCTGCAATGCAAGAGAAAAGAAATGGAGAGTCTCATGAAGGTAAGCAGGATTTCTAGCAATGCTAATACAGTTATGTGACAACATCTGCATAATGCATTTGGAAAGAAAGCCTTTACTGTGGCTAAATTTTTTTGTTTTCTTTGGTTATAGAAATTATAGGCCCTTTCACTGTTTGTTTGAACTGATGAGAATTTTGGCCTTTTGGCATTAAAATAGCACTGTTCTGTATTGATTCCAATTGAGTTAAGTCCAGAATAGAATAATGAGACTGATCAGAAGTCTAGAAAAATAGAACCCACAATGAAAAATCAGGACCAAGGCAGTTTAAGGAAAAGAAAAAACTTAGGAGGGACTTGTTTTGAAATATGTAAAATGCTGCTGAAAACGGAATAATCTGTTCTGTGGTCACTATAGGTAGAATAAGAAATTGTGGTTGCAGTGAGGGACTTAAATTTAGATGTAACTCCCTTGACCTCAAATATTTCCCACAAGTACTGAAATAGATTGCTTGGGTGTCGAATCTTTTCTGTTGGACCCCTTTAAGAATAGGTAAGGCAGATATCCCTAAGGAATGTGATGTAGTTATAGTCGGTAGTTTGGTGACAAGAGGATAGTCTAGATGCATTTTTTCCCCCTTGAGAGTGGATGGGGAGGGCAACTGGTATGAGACCAAGTGTATGCATATCCGGAAGAACCTGGAGGAGGTTATATAAGGTTGTTCTGCTTACAAGTAGCACAATATACCAAAAAGGATCATTAGAGTTTAAAATGAGATATCACAGTCTTTGGTGAAGATTGCTGGAATTTAACATGACGTTTGCAACAAAAGCAAATTGGAAAAAGAGAAGCCTGTAGCTCTGTGAAAGACATTTTAGTCAGTGGTCCCCAATTGACCTTAGAACTGTAAGATGCTTATAGCTAACTGAATGGTTGCTTTGTAAATCCAGTAACTCTTGGAGAGTAGAGCTGGGAACCTAATGAAGAGAGGGAATGTGTTTTGAAATCAAGTCACAGTGCATAGTGGAAAGACTAATGTAAATTTGTACATTGAGTATCCCCTTTCCCCATGCAGATATCAAAATTAATATTAAAGCTATTTCCTAGGTAAGATTAGAAATAACTGCTACTTTACCAATATATGTAACTGGTTACATCCTCCAAGAAGTCACTGCATTGAAATGAAATTATGGAGTCATCCACAATCTGTTTATATTAACAATTGACATTTTTGAGGGGGTAGGAGTTTAAAAAAAAAACAACAAAAAAACAACCCACAACCAAATATTTTTGCTACAGAGTCTTGTGAGTAGTTTGGTTTTTTGTTTGTTTGGGGTTTTTAAATTTGTTTTTTTAAATGTGATTTTTATAATTTCAGATGATGAACAAAGCAAAATGGAAAGCTCATCAAGTAGTTTTGATAACTACTATCCTGAAATTGCCAAGGTAATATATATTGTAAATGCCAGCTCAGGATATAAAGTACTAAACATAAGTTAGCCACATGAACTTTCAGTAAAGGTGAGGTACTGGCTTCTAGCTTCCAGTCAGTTTGTGATGCTTTGAAAGCTTAGAAGCTCTTTCATGAATAGATGTGGTTATTGAGCTTCTTCATATTTTGCATTTGGAAGCAAACTAGCTACTGTCTTAAAGTTGCTTATATAAATCTTGACATGCTGTTTAAAAGCAACATGTTTTATTATTTTATTAGTTTATTGTATTTTGCATATTTTCTATTGTTCTATTGCATGCAGGTAAGTGCTGAAGTATTTCTATAGAAATCTAGTTACACTGAAGTTTTATTTTTATAGTTAGAAGTTTGGAGGAGCTTAATAGCAGTGATGATGTGAATGTATTTTAAGATGCTTGTGTTTGTAATGAGCTGGCAAGTTCACGGGTACTTCCTGTATTGCCATGGTTCTTGCTTTTCAATTTTGTTTTTACAGAGGTGTGGTAGAAATAGAAATAAGAATAAAATAAAATAGAAATAAATAGAAAATAACAGTAACTCTTCCTCAGCCCATTTGGAGACTTTATTTCAGTTAAATCAGTGACTTGTGTGTTGCAATAAGTTTTGTGAGTTCTCCAAGGGAGAAATTTTTGTTAAATCACCTAAGGCCTGCAGCTGGTGACCTTTTTCTACTGAAGCTGCAGAATCCAAACTCCTTCCTGTGACTTCCTTACTCTTTCTTCTGTGTGGCACAGCCTGCATTCTTCAAACGTTTCTGCTTGACCATGCTCTGGAATGCTCTCCCCTTCTTTTCTGAGAATCAGTCTGACCTAGTAACTACTCCTGAAGGGAGTGCAGCTTATAAACTGGGAACAAGCAGTAAAACAAATTCTATCTATTACAATAGCTAATGTATCAAAAGATCCTGTCAGAATACCTTAACAGGCTTTTAGCATCCAAATTGGTTGGCTGACTTAATTCTTTCTGTTGCTGCTTTGTAATCAAGTTAGCACAAGTACACAGAAAGCTATTATGTGATAATCTCACTCCAGCTATGGCTGTATTTGGAAATTAATTTGGATTGTGGTGCATACAATCGAGTTTTCCTTGGAAGACCTGTAAGCATCAAACAGCAGACTTACAGGAGGCTATAGAAATTTATTTCAGAAACAAATATAAAATTAGATGCTCTTATTGTATGGAAGATTTTTCTTTCTTTATAGTCAGAGTTATTGGAATGCTTAGGTTCCATACGACTTCCAGAGTGGACTTCTGTTCAGGGCTGCAGCACCTCCATATAGTTTTAGTACTAAAAATGCTGCTTCCTGTTTCCGTAACCTTCTGATTGGAAGCATGCAGCTCTTTAAGCCTAGGTATTTTTCTAGTGTGTTATTTTTCTCAGCACTTTAAGCACTGGCTTTTTTTTATTCCATGGTTATAACCCATTTAAACTTCTGTTTCCTTCAAAATAAGGTTTTTAGTTTTCCCATTCTGGTTCATCTTTACTAAATACTACCTTTCAAAATAATTTGCTCTAATGTGTTTTTCTAACCTTTTTTTCTCTGAGGAGAAGTACAGGGAAAAATCTGCCCATTTGCATTAGTACACTGTTTGTGCCTTAACTTGATTACTTTATATAAATGCTGTTTATTTTGAGGATTTTTTCATACGCTATTCTTTCTTGCATTGTCTTTTCAGCTGTTGTTTGGGTTTGGCTTTGCTTCTTTTTTCCCCAGTGGAAGACTTACAAGGCATTGAGCCTTCTTTTGGAAGAGTTTATAGTCGCTCCATTATTTTTGTTGGTTCTTGGAGGAGATTTTCACAATAGCTGACCTAATATCCTTATGAGGAAAGAGAAATTCCTTCAGGGGTGATTGTAGAGCACCTGACAATAGGGCAAACCCCAGTCTTCCTGGGAAAGATTTAACCCTTGTGAGTACATCTCCAAGCCTTCGTTTTTCTATCAACAGCTGTTAGTTTATGTTACAAAGTAAGAAAGATGGTATTGTGCATTTCAGTGCACAGATGTGTACATATACATCTCAATCTGTCTGTCTGTCCTGCATACTTTATGTTCCTTTTACCTGTAACTTAAGTACCAAGAGTGAGTGTAGGGGGTTTGTTTTGGTTTGGTTTTTGTTTCTTAATCTTCAGAGAAAACAAATTAGACCTCTACCTTAAATAACTATGTGACTGTCATGATCAGAGTGCCCAAATACCTCCTTAACCATTATGGGTCCCAGTATTCCTTGAGATAGGAAAACATTGTCCCTGTTGTACAGATGAGGAAATGGAATTAGAGAGTTACTGCTGTGCCGTAGACTGGGTCGATGACTACATACATGTTCAGTTCCTGACTTCTGACCCACTGCCCCTGATCCGTCATTCAGAAATGCATATTTTTATCTTGTCTCAACTTTAGTGCACAAAAAACCAAAGAATCTAAAACTATTCAAGATGCTTTAGCTGAAAGTTTCCATCTTGCTGCTATGACTAGATCATCTTCCTCCTTAGTTCTTGCCACTGACTTTTCCTTTTCCAAACAGACGTGCAACTTTCTTGCCATCTTTACACTTCACAGTTTAGTCCTGTATTTCTCAATCATACCGGCTGTTGAGCAAGCAAAGTCTGCCAGTACTCTACTGATATTGAGTGTCTGGGCCGTGTCTTTCACAGCAACTCTTGTCTTTTCTCCTGTGTGTGTTGAAGATAATGAAGGAAAGTAAATTAAATCCATTAGAGCACCTATACTCAAAATCACACCTCAGAAGTTCCTCTTCTGTAATGCGTCCTTTAGTCAAATTCTTTTCTTTATTAGTATTATCAACCTAAAATAGGATTTTGAGATCTTAGAGCTGATGGGTTTTGGGTTTTTTTTTTCTTTTTCTTGAGATGTAGTAGAATGTTCTTCAACCTCCAGCAAAGCAGATGTAGATAGTAGATCACTTGCAGCTGATGGTCAGTGATGAGCATTTTGGGTTGGTAACTTCTTTTAACCTGTACAGGCTGATCCAAAAATATACACCTGTCTGTAATGTAATACTTGGTATCCCTGTTTAGCCAGCTACTACTTTGGGAATGGCAACTCTCCTACGTGGGTAATTTTGGCACATGCATATGTCCATTTTTCATGTACTCTGACTTTAAAAATCATAGAATACTCTTTAAATAATACCTTTTTTTGAAAAAGTGGACTATGTATACCATCGGTTTTCACATTCTATTTTGTTCCACTTTACTTTTGGTTTACTGTTAGTAGGTAGGTATCCACAAATCCCAGGCAGGATCAGTATACAGTGTACTCTGCAAAGTAACTTTTAAGTGTGAAGGTTTTACCTTTTGGGAATTTGGGGGTTTTTCCATCTACCCATAGGAAAACAACTTCTTTGGCAGCAGAGCTCAAGAAAAGAAAAAGGTGGGGGAGGGGAAACCCCACCCCCAAAAAAGCAAGAAAAAGAAAAAAGAAAATGAGCTCTGATGGTGTTTCTTAATTTAGGTAACCTGTTGTTTCCTGAGCAATCTTATGGTCTCAGGATAGCTCTGAACTTTAATCTACCTCCATGCTTTTTTTTTTTTTTTTTTTTTTTTTTAAATAGAATAGTGTTATGAAAGTTATTTATTGTTTAAGGAGGTGTCGTGGTTTAACCCCAGCCAGCAACTAAACACCACGCAGCCGCTCACTCACTCCCCCCCACCCAGTGGGATGGGGGAGAAAATCGGGAGAAGAAGCAAAACCCGTGGGTTGAGATAAGAACGGTTTAATAGAACAGAAAAGAAGAAACTAATAATGATAATGATAACACTAATAAAATGACAACAGCAATAATGAAAGGATTGGAATGTACAAATGATACGCAGTGCAATTGCTCACCACCCGCCGACCGACACCCAGCCAGTCCCCCGAGCGGCGAATCCCTGCCCCCCACTTCCCCGTTTCTGTACTGGATGGGACGTCACATGGTATGGAATACACCGTTGGCCAGTTTGGGTCAGGTGCCCTGGCTGTGTCCTGTGCCAACTTCTTGTGCCCCTCCAGCTTTCTCACTGGCTGGGCATGAGAAGCTGAAAAATCCTTGACATTAGTCTAAACACTACTGAGCAACAACTGAAAACATCAGTGTTATCAACATTCTTCGCTCTGAACTCAAAACATAGCACTGTACCAGCTACTAGGAAGACAGTTAACTCTATCCCAGCTGAAACCAGGACAGGAGGCTACGCTGGAGTACACTTCGCATGAGCTTGAAGGTTACATGTTGCTGATGTACGTTTTTTGTGTTTTGAGGCCTGGAAAAGCCTTTAGAGGAGAGTAGCCTTCTCTCACTTTTTACTTGGACATGATGGAGCAATTTGAACTAAGGAGTTGCAAAGGTCAGTTAGGGAGAGAAGAGCACATGAGTTAAAAACATGTAAAGCTCTGAACATCACAGAAAAAGGAATGAAATTGAAAACCACTTTAATTTAATAGTGTCATACTAAGACTTTTTTTCTTATTTTGAACAGAGTACCAGAGAAGCAGAAATCAAATTGAAAAGTGAAAGCAGAGTTAAACTTTTTGCCTTGGATCCAGATGCACAGGTTAGACTTTTTTACGAGGAAGCATGTTATTTTTCTTTTATGTTGATCCTTTTGAGATGAGAAACAACTAACCTTAATTTTTCTTTTCTCTTTTTAAAGAAACTTGACTTTTCTGGTATTGAACCAGAAGTGAAGCCATTTGAAGAGAAATTTGGAAAAAAAATTCTTGTGAAGTGTAATGATTTATCTTTTAATTTGCAAAGCTGTGTTGCAGAAAATGAAGAAGGACCAACGACAAATGTAAATAATTCGTCTAATTTTTTCCTGTTAATCTTGTAATGAATGTCTTAATATTTTGTTGGCACTATTCTTAATGGCAGGAATTCCTTGCTGTGATTGAGAAACTTATATTTTGGGGTTTTTTCTACTCCTTTAAATCAAAATTGGAGCCTAAATCCTAGAAAAAGTAACTTTGTTTCTAATCTTTTTGTTGTGTTGTAGAAAGTGGAATTTTTCTTTTACTGTCTTTTACGCTTTGTCAGTAACATCTAGAGTGATGTCCGTGTGTGTTTATAAAAATGTAACTCATCTTCCTTTCATACACATCCTTATGGTAATATAGATGCCAGCAATGATACTTGATTCTTTTTTTAAATGTCTAGGTAGAACCTTTCTTTGTCACATTATCACTATTTGATGTTAAAAACAACCGGAAGATTTCAGCAGACTTCCATGTTGATTTGAACCACGCCTCAGTAAGGCACATGATACCCAATGCATCTCAACAAATGACAAATGGCAGTGGTGATAGCTTACACAGAATTCAAGACATTCATGAAACTGTGTTACAATATCCAAAGCAGGTAAGAACTAGTAACCTAAATAATTAGTAGGATTTTGGATAGAAGTAGGGAGTTTTCCTACATGCTTTCTATTATATGCTGTAAAATGTATGTGCATTTTCCTTTAATATTTATCTCCTGTTTTATTTCTAGGGAATATTCTCAGTCACATGTCCTCATACTGACATTTTCCTCGTGGCTAGAATAGAAAAAGTATTACAGGGAAGTATTACACATTGTGCTGAACCATATATGAAAAGTTCAGATTCTTCAAAGGTATGTTATCATCTTCTGTGGCATGGAAAAATCCTGAGGCAAGACAGGTTGATTTCAAATTAAGAAATTATCAATCAAAATCTTAGTTCTTTTATAGGAAATTCAGATAACTGGATTATTTGATTTAGTAAGTTGTAGCTATTACTAGTAGCTTATTAATTGAAACGTTAAAGTCTAACATTATTGGGAAACATTTATTTAGCTTTTTATAATCATGACATAATCTGTAATTTTTATAATGGCTATAAATAAACTGATTTGACAAAAGAGTATTAGACTTCAATATGAAAGTTGAGTTCAAAATTATTGAACAATGAAATATTAAATATAGGTCAGAAATTAACTGTATGTCTCTCTTAGTTAATGCATCTTATTTACTGTATCATTGTTGTTGACTTTTCCTTTGCCTCGCTTTTTGGTGACCATAGTTTACTGTAACTTTATCTGCACTCTTGCTGTTTTTTTCTTCAGAACATTGAGATCATTAAGCGTCTGTTTTTATGTATAAAATGCTTTGCAGATTTGATAGAACTTCAAATCACTTCTGGAAATAAACCACTGAAACATCTTAAGTTTGCGGGAGTCTAGGATGACATAATGTTTTAAAGTTTTCTGAAACATATCTACAAGAAGCTTTGCCAGTTGCTGTTTCTTGTTTGTCGCTGAAGAAATAGAGTTTTAATTTTATTCATTTACAGTTGTGCTTGAATGATTAGACCAGGATACTAGGACAAAAGATTTTTTTGTAAGCGATGTCAGCTACTGTTGATATTCTGTTTTTCGGCTAGTGAAAGGGAAGAAGGAAGGGTTAACTTCCAGTCTCTGCAGAGGAACAGTGTTCTTTCCTGCTGATTTAATGCTGGCTAAGCTACATGTTAAAAAACTGTATTTTTCACTTGGTCTTAATATAGATCAGACTACTGATTTGCTTTTCCAGGAATACTTGAGATTTTTTTTCAGCTATCGTTGGCAAACAGCAGCTTTGTATTTTAGGAGTCTGGTTTCAAAGTGTATGCTGACTGTTACTGAGTTAAAACAAACCTGAACTGAGTAACTGATTTTGCTGGTCTTGGGCCAGAGCCACATGGGAAGGTTAAGTAAGCCCAAGTGTTCCCAAATTTGATGCCAAGTGCTAGACTTGGGTTGCCCTGTGCTGCAGGAGTAGCCAATAGGGACATTCATGGTTCTATTAACTTATGCTGTGCATTTCTGGTATTCATTTGCTTATAATTTTATACAGTTGAACACTTAGTTTGAATTTTTTTCTGTTCTTGTTCTCTGGGATTATGCTGAAACAAAACAGAACAATACCAGCTATATAGGCCTCCATGTGTGTCAGTGCAATGAGCAAGTTCTAGTTCCTGCAGAATTACTACCCTGGACAGGAAAAAGGGAAAATGGAAGCAGCAAATTCTACAGCCAAGAGATCACTTTTTGTCCCCTTAAAACACTGAATGCAGTGAATTAATGATGATACTTATCAAGGTTCAATGCTTCTGAGTGCAGTTTCCCCATTTTTTTACACACTAATAGAAACAGCTCTTCATATTGTCAGCAGCATAGATCAGGGATAATATTCAGGCAAGTTTACTCTGTTTTTTTTGCCTCTGGCAAATAATTTTGCTCTGTGTAGGCACAGAGGAGAAGCTGGTTTCTCGAAAAGAGAAGCCCACTGCTCTGGCAGGAGCTTCTGCTTTAGCTGAAGTGGTTCAGCTCTGTGTTGAACATCTCAAACTAGTGGGTTTCTAGCTCTGATTGTTAAACATGTTGGTTCTATATAATGGAATTGTTTATCCACTTAAAAGTTAACAAAAACAAAATATAAAGTTTTAATGAAAACAATGTTGCAATGTCCATACATAGGATTGCCCATGTGATCTTCATATAACTCCTCCCCATGTTCTGTGTGTACTTGTAATACAAGTATCGCAGAATATTTTACTATTTACTCTGCAGGAATGTGTTCTGGTACAGGGTGCAGGGGGGATGTTTTTATCTGGAGTCACAATTTTGTCTTAAAAACCAGTTGAATTTTGCTCTAGCTTGCATATGAGTTTTGTATATAGTAATTTTTTTTCTTGCTTAATTAAATATGTATTATTAGGAGTGTAGATGGGTCTGTGTTTTCATCCGTGAAATGCTGTGAAATCAGCAGGCCCTGCTTAACCTGAAATGAGTTGTTAAGAGGTATTTTCATTTGTCTTTCACTTGCATGCTTAGGATTAATCTTCTAAAGAAAATTTTCCAATTCATATCAGTGTCAATATGTGGGGTTGTTTTTTTTTTTCTTGTGTAGTAATGGTGCAAAAAATGCAGCTTTTAAAACCTGGTTATTTCTTATGTCCCTTGCAGGTTGCACAGAAAGTTTTGAAGAATGCTAAGCAGGCATGTCAGAGATTAGGTCAATATAGAATGCCTTTTGCCTGGGCAGCTAGGTAAGGGCAGATCTTGTCAATCTGTCTTTTTTCCTAACTTTAACATTATTTTCTGCATCTCACTTCTTGTAAAACTTAATGTGCTATTTACATTATTTCTTGTTTTACTTTCAATTAACCAAAGATTTCCGACAAACAAACTTACACTTCAGCTTTGTAGTAGGAAAAAAAGTTATAAACATTCATTGTATTATTATTCAAACCATTGAATATTGCCAACTGTTTTCTATTGTCTGTATTTTTTATTTTACTAAGAATGAAATGGTTCACACTTGATTTGTTAGACTGAGCTATGTTAAAACTTACCTACAATGACAAGAGTATTAAATGCTTAATATGAAGGATGGTACAGTATTTTCTAATTTGTAGTAAAGAAATTTCCTGAAGTGAATTCCAACACTTTCATAAACTTAACTGAAAGCAAGATTTTGACTTTCAGAACGCTGTTTAAAGATGCCTCAGGAACCCTGGACAAAAATGCAAGATTTTCTCCTCTCTTCAGGCAAGACAGTAATAAACTTTCAAATGAAGACATGCTGAAATTGTTAGCAGATTTCAGGAAGTAAGTCTAATTTCCCCACTTTAAAAACCAAAACCAAAACAACCACACCCCAACCTATCCCGCCTCACCCCCACCCTCCTGGTCCCACCATTTTTTGTTATGGTCTTGAACTGGAGCATCTAATCTTTTGATGTATGTATTTATATGTTTTTCACTTCAAATAGAGAAGTTGTATAAATATAATCAAGGCCCTCATACAAACTGCAGATCTTTGCTTTGCAGTGTTTGGGGGCTACAAGCAGGACTGAAGTATTATGCCATGTCTAATGTGCAGTAAGCATCATATCTTGAAGTAGCTCTGTGTTAGGAGTTATGCTTGCACAATACACTCTTCTGGTTATCAAAGGAAAACAAGTATGAGCATAAATCAGATGTTCACTGACTTTGGACAGAGAGTGCTAGCTCTCAGGGAAAGGGATTCAAGGCATTAGCAAGTCCACCTTCCTTGGGAGTGCATGTGGCTCGGGATGCCTAAATAACAGAACATCAGTCATCCTTTTTTACAAAGTATTCCTAAAGACTGCATCAGTTTGTGTGCAAGGCTTAAGAATCTCCTACTGACAGATGACCCTATTAATAAACTAGTTTTAATCCCCTTTCTTATTAAATAGGATGTAAAATAATAGAGCAATCTTTGCTGCTTTGCAAAGGCATTTCCACTTCTGTTATGGTACAGTTAGCTGGAGTTGTATTAATCTGAACAATCACTAACTGCAAAAGTCTTGGGCTATAGTTTCTTTATTTTATTCTTGATAGCAAATCTGATAAGGGGATGAGGTTTGTGAAAGATACTTTAATTCCATTTTAGCAAGTTGCTTAAAGTTTCATTGAAGTTTACATAGCATGGAAATTGCTGTATACCGATACTCCTTGCCATAAACAATGTTACTGAAACTGAAACTAATATAGTAAATTAGCCTGCCACATCACTTTACTTTGTGAATTAAGGAAATGCTTTTGGTTATTTCAGCATCCTGTTTGTGGAGTTGTGTACAGTACTTCACAGGAATTTTATTAAGAAAGAGATTGTAATGTCTAAGGCTTAACTATTGGAATTAGAATTCAGACTCCATCCAGAAAAAGTTGTTTGCTTCACAGCATGGGGTTGCATTTTGGGAAAATTTTGCATCCCCTTCCTCTGCAATAATTTCGAAGAATCATGCTGCTGACTGTCCTTACTAATAAAGGGTTCTGCACTGGTGTTTTAACATAGAAAATGCTCCTTCAAATCGTATTTCTGAATTAGCTACATTTATAACATCTAAGAAATATCATAGTAGGCTAGTTAATTGTAAATATTTTGCAGGGTAAGTTATTACTCTAGAAGAAGGAAGAGGGAGGAAAAAAATTACTGATTAGAAGATGCATTTTGTTAACTTACTGATTGCTTTCCCCCTTTGCTCTTCCCCCAAGTTTACCCAATTACCATAAATGCTTATCACTGGCCACTGAGATTTTAAACGCTTACTTATAGGTCCCCTCTTTGCTGCAAATGATAGTGAGTTATTACATGGCAAACAAAACTTATCTTTAACAAAGGTTTTCATTTTGATTTAAAGAAAAACATCATGCTTTTTCTTAATCTTTTCCATGCTTGTGAATAAAGCCTTACTTTTTTTTTGAGAATTTAAAGGGGAAGTAAACTGTGAATCTAGGCAAAAAGGAAGAGCAGATCAGTCATCCACCCATAAACCACCTTTCCTCTCATACTCCTATTTCAGGATATTACTTTTGCCTCTGTTTCCTATTATCTCTTTTCTCTGGCATCTGATAGTTTTGCATTTAGCCTGACTTTGAGGTTTTTTTTCCTTCCTATAGACCTGAAAAGATGGCCAAACTTCCTGTTATTTTAGGAAATCTGGATGTTACAATTGATAATGTGTCACCAGATTTTCCAAGTAAGTATTAATAAACACTGTTAAATGGACATTCAGGCTTTTTTCTCTTCAGTTTTTTATTGGTTTTTTTATGTATTTTCAGATTATGTTAACTCATCATACATTCCCATGAAACAGTTTGAAAACAGTACCAAGACACTAATAACGTTTGAAGTAGAGGAGTTTGTCCCCTGTATACCAAAACACACTCAGCCTTTCACCATCTACAACAATCATCTTTATGTTTATCCAAAGCACTTGAAATATGACAGTCAAAAGTCTTTTGCAAAGGTGAGTGCAGGAAGACTATACATTCTTCTTTCTCAGGTTTAGCTAAGATTGTTTACATATTATATTTCTGTGATGATCCTTATGATTAAGTGTTCGGGTTTTTGTTTTTAAATACTTCTTTAGGCTAGAAATATTGCAGTATGCATTGAGTTCAAGGATTCCGATGAAGAGGATTCTTTGCCTTTAAAGGTTAGTCTTTTGATTTTTGCAATAAAAGAAAATAGTGAACAGTTAGCTAAGTAATACGGTAGTACTTGACAAATTTGTCTAGTTTGGGATGGCAGCTTTCTGTCCTCCTTTTGCATTTGGCATAAGACTAATTTCTAGATGACTTGCTTGGTTTTGATATAAAAGATTACTAAAGAACCGTCTGAGCATTTAATTTCTTTACATCAACAAAAATTCCAAGAATAAACTTGTTGCAAACAACAGTGGCTTATGCCTACTCCACAGGAGGAATTCTTTAAGTTAAAACATTAAAGCTTTAGATCACCTGCAGAGCTAAGCTCTGTGTTTGTTTATGAGCTACCACAGTGTATAAGAGATGCCTGGAAGCAAAGAAGTAGAAAAATGTATAGGAATCATGAGGTGAAATCACAGTGTCAGCTCTACTGCACAGTGAATGAACTACAGATCATGTAATCCCCTGTCTGTGCAAAGGAACCAAGTTAAACACAAGTTAAAATATTTCAAATTCTAGGTGAAACAGATTCTAAGCTGAGAGTGAAAGGATCACAGGGGTTTTTTTTGTTCTTTTTTCCTTTTTTTTTTTTTTTTTTGTTATTAGTGTATCTATGGTAGGCCAGGTGGACCAGTATTTACTAGAAGCGCATTTGCTGCTGTTCTGCATCACCACCAAAATCCAGAGTTTTATGATGAGGTAAGCTACCTTTCTGAGGTAACTTTTACTGGTTTAAGTATTATGTAAATTTCAAAAATACAAGAAAATATTTGAGGATTTCAAAGTTCTTGATAATTATTTCAGTTAAATCAGGCCCCCCCCTTTTCACGGTAAGTAAATTTTGGTAAGTTTTGTGCGTGTGATTCTTGATCTTGCTTCAAATAACGTGTAACCTGGAATTGCTTTTTAAGTGTGCAGCCAGTAAGGCATGTCACTGCTCTAGCTGAAGACTTCTACAAAGATTGTGATTCTTTGCCTTTCAGATTAAAATAGAATTGCCCACTCAGTTACATGAAAAGCACCATTTGTTGTTCACCTTCTACCATGTCAGCTGTGATAATTCAAGCAAAGGGAGTACAAAGAAGAAAGATGTTGTTGAAACACAAGGTTTGTACACTAATGCTTTACTTTCAGTAACTACTGGGGAGATTTTATGAAGTATGCTTATCTGGTAACCTGTGATTTTTGTGATCCATATAATGCTTTCTAATTGCATTATACTGACTGAAAGATTTCATGAAGCATTTGAATTTAAATGTTTCAAATGTTGTTTTAGAATGTCTATCAAATGTATGGTTTTTTTCAAACTCAGTGATGATTTATTTGCCTCTCTAATTATTTGTAATCGTTTGAGTTCAAATCATTTGGCCCTTACAGTAACATTTTTCTGGTTTATGAATTACATATCAGAAGTGTACAGTAAGACTTTTGTAAGGGTTTATGTAAAGATTCATAACATATTTAAAATTACTTGCCTTTCATGTTCCGTAGTTGGGTATTCTTGGCTTCCTCTAATAAAAGATGGAAGAGTGGTGACCAATGAGCAACACATCCCAGTGTCAGCAAATCTTCCATCAGGCTATCTTAGTTATCAAGAAGTGGGTGTTGGAAAGGTATGTTATATAAAATTGCTCTAATCTTTCAAAAACAGCTGTGGAGAGAAGGTTTGGTTGTATTTCCCCAGTTGATAAGATTTAAGTAATTTTCTAGTAATTTTTTTCTTTTATAGCTGAAATGGAGTGCTTTGCAAAAACCCAAACAGAAATGGGAGACAAAACTTATGGCTAAATTCTGACTTTTACAAGAATTTGAATCAACCTGCCCTAATAAGTTTTTTGTTTAAATTGTTAAATACTTATTTCTGTTATTATTTAGCTGATGCACTTAGGAAATGTTTATTTTTTGTACTAATAATTAACTAGAAGTTACAGTAATTTTTAAATATATTAAACTATTTTGAGTTTATGAAGATATGCAAATAATCTGAAGTCCTTTACTAAATTTTTTTTAGCATTTCATGCTGTCTCCTTTCAGTAAGTCCTTTATTCCTGAAAAAGTCTTACTCTCACATCTTGATTTTTGTGATCTTTATACTTCACTAGTAAAATTTATGGTTGTATTTTTCAAAGCAGAAAGCTTGCAAAATTGTAGTAATAAAAATGATACCGAGGAGGATACAAAATGTAAAATGTGATAGGGGATTTGACTAAGAGAATGAAATGCAGAGACAAAATTGACTCATTTTGGAGGAAGAGGCCTAAAATCAACAGCAAGAGGTGCTGCTCTCCTCCTATTCTACCACCTTTTTAAAACTCTGCTGTAAGCTTTCCAACCATCGTCTCCTTCACATCTTTCATCTTTTCACATTGTAGGTGTATTCTTTATGCCTCTGCTGTTTGTCTCTGCTCATGCCCATGGGTAGAAGGTTAGGACCAATATGACCAGTTGTACATCTAGCAGTAAAATCTCTCCCTAACTGGTTGTCAGGGTATACAGCTGAGCATTCCCATTCTCAGTTCTTTGGAAATGGGATGGGAAGGAAGCACTGGCTGCTACCTATCAGTGACCTATGTTAAGGTTTAAACTGTGTCAGTATCTGTGGAAGTTCTTGTGTTATTTTTCTCAGAAAACTAGTAGATATTTCTCTCTAGTCAGATGTTTCTTTGCAGAGTTGTAGGGGAAACATGAAATCTGTGACTTCAGAAAAGCAATTTTGTTAGCCACTGAGGAAACTACTGTGGGGCTTTTAAAAAACATTTTAAGCTTCATAAATGCTTTTGGTAATACTGCCTGCATAATTTTCCTTTTTTTCTGACTTTACTCATTGCACACATTTCTTCAACCTGGGGTTTCTTTTGGTTTGATTTTTTTTTTTTTTAAAAAAGTGTTGTTTGTGGTACTATAAATAAATTGTTTTACTCTAGTATACCGCTACATTATTTTACTTTTCCTCTGCATGTGTGTGTGTGTGCAGCATTCTGGTCCTGAAATTAAATGGGTAGATGGAGGCAAACAACTGTTAAAAATATCCACTCATCTGGTGTCAACTGTGTATACGCAGGTGAGTTATAATACAAATTAAACTAGAGAAAGTTGTAGGAATAATGTGTGTTTCTTATATGTGTATACAATATTTGGGAAGATTCTTAAACTTGGTATGCTGATCTCTTACTTTTTTGTCTCTTGGACACTCTGCACAGTATCTCTCCTTTCACATCAGCTGTGAAAAATAGCAGATCTTAAATGGAAGCTACTCAAAATGTGAGCCTTTTGTCTATCATTGTCATCCATTCCAATCTGAAATTTCCTGTTAGATGAGAGGTCATGGTTGTCTGAAAGCTATTTACTGGCAAGTCTACAATGAAATGAGTCCTGTTATAGCTGCTCATAAAAAACATATTATGATTGGTTGGGATACCTAACATTAAGTATGCTGGTTTTTGTATGTTGGTTTGAAGCAAATATAGGTAGTGTTTTGTATAATGGGTATTCAAAAATAACTGGAAATTTCTTATGTGTGTTAAAAAAAATAAATCAATGTTACATGTAGACTCAATTAGTCTTTGGAGTACTGCCCTTCAATTATTTTTTAAAATTGAACCTGTGGACACATATATGAATTTCTGTATATAAATATTTTTAACGTGTTCTGTTTCAGATCATGGATAGTAATGTTAGATATTGTTTGATTTATTGTTCTTTTTGTCTTTGACAGGACCAGCACTTGCATAATTTTTTTCAGTACTGTCAGAAAACAGAGTCTGGAGCTCGTGCACTAGGAACTGATCTTGTAAAATATCTTAAGGTATAAAATGGCAGTGAATAACAGATTATATTATTTATTTATACTTTTGCAAAACCTAGGAGCTTCAGACATTTTCTAGGTCTCATTAATGGGATATGCAGTATAAAAAGAACAAAAAGGTACTTCCTGCCCTAGATAAATTTACAATTGCAATATAAGAGGAAACCATGAGGAAATAATGAGGCAGTATTGGTGATAATTTCAAAACACTAATGACTTAATTTGTCAAAATAATCAAATTGAACTGCAGATGGGAATGGTAAGGAATGATTACTCTTGATTTTTCTAAAATTTTGCTTGGAAGGTCATCATTGTTATTGATCTAATACTGCAAGAGAACTGTAGACATAGAGTGCATGGTTTCCACAGCAATTTTGTCTTAACCAAGTAGGCCAGATTTTTAATATGAAGCCCAAAATTCAGTCACCTTAAAATCTATGTAAGGTATCACAAGTAACTCCTGATTTTCTTAGGCACAACAGAGTTTATTGTTGTAATTGAATACCATCAATTAATAAAACTGGACTGTCTGCTCAAGGCATTCAAATAAGAACTTAACTATTGAATGTGGCACACTTCTGAACTGGACTTGCTTTGTGACCTTGGTTATGTCAAAACCAGGCTCTGCATCATTGTCCTTGCCCCAAGACTTCTGTGATCAACTTTGGTACAAAACAGGACACAGTACATTAACAGCAGGAAGATGGAATAAGTCTATTGGGAAATAGTTTTTTTTAATATTACCATTTTTTACTGACAGACCTGTTTCTCAGTCTTCTATTTGTGCTTATCATTCTGAAATTTTGCAACCCCAAAACGTGCTAGCAAAGTATATGGCAAAAATACAACCCCTTAGATTGGATTCTGGCCATGGTATCTTCGCATCAAAAGGGTAAGGCAAAGAACAAATAGTCTTGTAGCTGAACTTCATCGTCCCCCGTGGTTACTTAGAATGGGTCACTAGAGATGCCTCTCACTTGGGTTTCTGCTACTGACATTCTTGTTTTGATATGTCATTTCTCTGTGTTTCTCACTTAAAGTTAGTCTTTTGAGTTCTTGATAATGTTCAATCTGGAGCCATTCTCATTTCCACTGCATTCTGCAGCAGTAATTGTACCAAATAGTCCCCAGCCAGATGGCACTAACACTGAGCCTGGTAGTGTTTCAGCTTTAGAAGTCAGCACTCTGCAGTATCAAGAGGCCCTACTGGAGTTAGGGACAGCTTATTGTGCAGAATCCCTCCCTGATACCACACTTGCAAATCCTCTGTCATCGTGCCCCTTTTCAAAATACAGTCTTTCTAACTCTGTATATGTGGTTTATGCCCTGAAGAAATCTCTCCAATACAGACAGAAGAGGAGAACCATGACTGCTTCAGTGTGTTTCATCTTGCCTTGAGGCCAAGGGGTTTGTTCCATCTTTCCCCAAGTAATCCTTCTGGGACATTGTGGTCCTGCTGTCTGAGATTTCTGTTTGAAGAAGGGAACCTCTTTACCTCTCACTTCCTACTGTTTGTACTTTTCTGGCAAGGGATTTAAATTTATTGGTGTTCAATTTCCTCCCGAGTTCTATCAAAATACAAACAAAGGAATCATCCAGATTTCTAGAAGTCCTAGTCATTTTTTCTCATTGGTGGAGCTTTGCCTTCTTGTCCTCTGGTTGTGGTTTTGAGATCAGTTGGGACGCTGAACCTTTATCATTGCACTTAACCTCTCTTTTTTTTCCTCTCCATATAATAAAGATATGTTCTGAGTATCTGTCATCATGAACTAGAGGTCTTAGAGTCTAACCTGTGGCTCATTGAAGCTCTTTAAAATTGTCAGTGTCATTTCCATCACTTTTTTTCAAGGGGTGTAGCCTTCCTGCTACTTGAGGTGCCAGAGAAAATGGCAGATGTTTTCTGATAGGAAGAAGGGAAGAATTGTTGCCCATTCTGGACCTCAGGGGATTGAATGTCTTTATTGATAAGTTCAGGTGAAAAAACAGAATTTGCTCTTTCTGGTGCTGTAATATAAAGCAGTTGGTCTGGGAAACAATCAGATGTTACATGAAAAGAACCATTATTACCGAAATCTCTGCATACGTGTGTCGTGGTTTAACCCCAGCCAGCAACTAAACACCATGCAGCCACTCACTCACTCGCCCCCACCCAGTGGGATGCGGGAGAAAATCGGGAAAAGAAGCAAAACCCGTGGGTTGAGATAAGAACAGTTTAATAGAACAGAAAAGAAGAAGAAACTAATAATGATAATGATAACACTAATAAAATGACAACAGTAATAATGAAAGGATTGGAATGTACAAATGATGCGCAGTGCAATTGCTCACCACCCGCCGACCGACACCCAGCCAGTCCCCGAGCGGCGATTCCCCGCCCCCACTTCCCAGTTCCTATACTAGATGGGATGTCCCATGGTATGGAATATACTGTTGGCCAGTTTGGGTCAGGTGCCCTGGCTGTGTCCTGTGCCAACTTCTTGTGCCCCTCCAGCTTTCTTGCTGGCTGGGCATGAGAAGCTGAAAAATCCTTGACATTAGTCTAAACACTACTGAGCAACAACTGAAAACATCAGTGTTATCAACATTCTTCGCATACTGAACTCAAAACACAGCACTGTACCAGCTACTAGGAAGACAGTTAACTCTATCCCAGCTGAAACCAGGACAATGTGACAAGACACTACTATTAAAAAATCAGTTTGCATACCATGGAGAGCCTCTTTACCGGGGTTCTAGCAGCAGTGACTGCTCATGTTATGAGGAATGGAATGACCCTATACTTTGTGGGCAGTTGGTTGGTTCTTGCCTCAGGAACTGATGTTGTAAACAACCCTCAGTCAGTTTCTGACCTCTTTGATTCATCGGGATTCACAGTACTTTGAGAAATCTCACTATTTAAGTTTACCAGAGCTCTACTTGAATCTGATAAAATCAAAATATCTTCCAGGGACTAGCATGGTAATTTCAGATTTATCTTGCTACCCACTGACTGTCAAAAATGACAGCTGGCTGGAATCAAAGGCTTGTTTCTCTTCTTGATATTCACAATTCTTGTTAGTCTGGTAGAACAAAGTGGCCATCAGATATTAAAGTATCATTTTAGGGAAAGCTCAAAAGAACACTTCCTCAGATCACTCCAAAATAGCATCGGGTAGTTCAGTCGTAGATGATCACATGTACTGTGATATATTTGGGTATCTTATTCCTTTGCTTAAACACTTAATTTATTTGTATTTATATTAATTCCAGATTAGCAAAATCTTTAGGTTCAGTGACAAGACCATGTCTTGCCAAAATCCCTGGGACAGAATAATGCAACTGCAGAGTCTCTTTATAACTCTTGCTTGTCATCAAACACCAGAACACTCTCACCACACAGTATGAACGTGTTCCACACCACTAGATTAACACATCATATTGACTTTATTGCGTCGCTTCATGGTAACAGAAAACAAATGCTATCTTCTGTGCCAACTACAAATTATGGCTATTCTCAATTCCATTGGGCCAAATTCCTGTCTAGCTGGGCCTCACAGGGACCCAAATGCTTTTTACTTCTGTGTATTGAGAGCTTGCTTTCCGTGTGTCAGCCTGTGCCTACCTGTGCCAGACTTGGCCAGCCTGAGTGCTAAATGTTCTTTAAAGATTAATGTTTCAGTTCACTAGCGACAGTTCCCTGCGGGTAATATCTATGCTATAATGGCAATGACACATTTAAATCCTTAGGATTTACTTCTCTCCACGAAGTCAGTGTGCTACTGGCAAAGTAGCTTGGGTCGCCAAACCTGACAAGCATTCTCCCTTCTTTCTGCTTTTGTCCTTCCTAACAGGATTTTGTGTAAGCACCATCTGACACTTCTAATTACAGGTTTTCTGAGACTCACCTGATTCAAGATGTTTGTATGCTCTCCTTCATGTTTCATGAGCCCAAACATCACTTAGCATCTCATAAGTTGGGCTATCTGCTTTTAGTTACCTCAGTTGCTGCCTGAGAGATCAAAGGGCACAGCTACTTCTGGCAGTGTAAGTGTAATTGAATACTCAAAGGCATCAGAAGCTGGGTTATGAGTCCACTTCAGAGTCCTACTTAAAACAGCACTTTTACCAAAAAATGTCTGCATCTTGGACAAAAGTGTTAGCTGACGTTCCATTTGCATGTTTACCCGATGCTCTGATATTCAAGGCTTATAGAAAAGATGCTGTAGTGTATGATTGCTGTTTCCAAGAAAAATCACAGATCACGTAGGAAGGAAGGCTGTTTTGAGTTTTGAATAGTGTGAATGTGCATACAGGCAAACGTTCAAAGACAAGACAGCTACTTAACACTGAACGGAAATGTTTGAAATGTGTTGTCTGTATGAATGTTCAGCAAATACACTCTTCTTTTTGTCAAACTCCCTTTAACTCCAGGGAATTTTGTGGCATAAAACAATGTAGGATGAAATGCCATACACTGCCTTTTATGTCAGGGTGGTTATGTCTGTAATGTCTTTTGCATGTGATGGAGTGCAAAGGCATATCGTGAAGAAGTTGAGTGGTTAGTAATTCACTGTCTCTGGTTTCCAGCATTAGGTAGTTAGGGATTTTAGGTCATTCTGGTTTTTAACATATTAGTTTATTGTTTTGCAGTAAGTAGTATAACTAGTATTGCACTTATCACAGGTAAGCAATATGTATGTTTTTGTGGAACTATGCTAAATGTCTGCATTGGTGGATGAAATAGCCAAGTATACCAGGGTGTCAGTGTCAGCTTGCTGTGGTGTACACAGGTAGACTTTTCATTGAAACATTACCTAGTATGCATTTCAATGGAAAGGTACAAATAACTACTTCTAAAATGCTTTTAATAAAACCTAATTTTTATCCCTAACTCACCTTAATGTAGAAAATATTTACCAAATATTTATGTTGAAAACTACTCTCAATTGCTTTCTGTGCAGTATTTCAAGTAATTAATACCAAATAGTGCAAGCAGTGTGTATTTTTGGAAGAAGATTAGCAGTAGATTTTATTGTTTCAGAACTTGTGATTTAAATGCCATTGTTTCAAGAGAGTTGACAGTATTACTGCTTTCTTTTAGAGCCTTCATGCTATGGAAGGCCATGTGATGATAGCTTTCCTGCCAACTGTTCTAAACCAGTTGTTTAGAGTTCTCACTAGAGCAACTCAAGAGGAAGTTGCAGTCAATGTGACAAGGTAAAGAAGTTTAAGTGCTTCACAGAATTTAAGTGATGGCTGGGTTATCACATAAATCTGTAGCTTTTTTGTAGGCTTACTTGGCTTCTGACTTCTGTTTAGGGTTATTATCCATATTGTTGCTCAGTGTCATGAAGAAGGCTTGGATAGCTACCTGAGATCTTATGTCAAGGTAGGTAAAACTAAATTAAATGTTTCCTTTTTCTAATTCTCTAAAAAGAGTTTATTTAAATTAAATTGCATCTGTTTAATTTCAATTGTTTCATACTGCATCATACCTTCATATTATATTCTGGTTTTCCTCCTCAAGTATGCCTATAAAGCTGAACCCTATGTTGCTTCCGAATATAAGACAGTACATGAAGAATTGACAAAGTCCATGACAACAATTTTAAAGCCATCTGCTGACTTTCTTACAAGCAACAAGCTACTTAAGGTATATATCGAACTATACCTTTTACTGTATGTTCTTACCTGGTCATAACTGAAGAATAGGAACTAATTTTATTGAAGTAGTTGTTGAATGCATGTGGCAATTTTACAGAACATTTTCTTTTCTCTGCAGTATTCGTGGTTTTTTTTTGAAGTTCTGATAAAATCAATGGCTCAGCATTTGATAGAAAACTCTAAAGTGAAGGTATGTCAACTTTAAAAAAAAAAAAAAAAGTTATTCTAAAGAGAATTTGTATAGTCTCTTCTTTCTCCATTCACGTATTTTTGTTGCATGTTAGAAGAAAAAGTTTTATGTATACATGGTTATGATTTATATATAATAACTTTATTTGTAATAAAGGGAGGGAAGGAGCAAAACAGCAGGAGAAATCAGTTGAAATACTAGATAGAAAAAAACCTACAGGGCTAGATTCAACATTACTATAAAAGAATAGAACCACCTTAAAATCCATAGAGTAGAGCCGTCTGTGTAAATCATCAGACTCTGTAGTAAGATTTCTTAATACTTATGTACAATGAAGCTGGAACCAATAGATAACACTGTGGACTTTTGTCGAGGTCTAACCCCAGCCGGTGGCTCAGCCCCACGCAGCCGCTCGCTCACTGCCCCCCGCAGTGGGATGGGGGAGACAATCAGAAGGGTAAAAGTGAGAAAACTCGTGGGCTGAGATAAAGGCAGTTTAATAGGTAAAGCAAAAGCTGCGTGCACAAGCAAAGCAAAAACAGGAATTCATTCACCACTTCCCATGGGCAGGCAGGTGTTCAGCCATCTCCAGGAAAGCAGGGCTCCATCACAGGTAACCATTACTTGGGAAGACAAACAGCATCACTCCAAACGTCCGTTCCCCCACCCCTGCCCCTTCTTCCCCCAGCTTTATATGCTGAGCATGCCGTCATATTGTATGGGATATCCCTTTGGTCAGTTGGGGTCAGCTGTCCTGGCTGTGTCCCCTCCCAACTCCTTGTGCCCCCCCAGTCTCCTCACTGGTGGGGTGGGGGGAGAAGCAGAAAGGCCTTGACTCTGTGTAAGCCCTGCTCAGCAACAGCAACATCCCTGAATTATCAGCACTGTTTCCAGCACAAATCCAAAACACAGCCCCATACCAGCTGCTATGAAGAAAATTAACTCTATCCCAGCCAAAACCAGCACAACTTTGATGCAAGTACTACCCAAAAATATGTGGGCTTTTTCCAGAGCAGTACAGTAGCTGTGATATATATAGTGTGGAAGAAGGCAAGTTTTTATTGATAACTTCTTAAACTATCTAGGGAAGTGTGACAGCTACCATTCGTTTAGGAGCTTTTAGAATGCAAATATATGCACAAAGGGTTTGCTGTGCTTATAGTGCAGTGCATCCGTTTGCATTTAAGATGTCAAACTCCTTGCTTGTTTGAATTGATCAGCTGTTTGGGAATTCCTCAAAATTACTAGCAAAAAGAAAAGACTTACAACTTTTTCTACTACTAATCAATAGAAATACTGTTAATTCAAACCAAAGTAATAAAAATATTCATATGGACTTTTTTCTCTTTTTCACTTTTTTTCCTGTTTCATAGTATCTGTTCAAATAATTCAGGGTCTTTAAACATAAATTTCCATTATTGATTTGATGTTTCTCAAAGGAGTTTGTGCTTCTGTTCACTCTGTGAATGGCGTATTTCTTATTTCACGCTTATTATAATCCATTAAATTAATTGTATTAATTTAATTAATCAATTCAACTGAAATGAAAGTGGAATTTTATAAAGCAGAAAACACTGCTGCTTATTTAAAGCTGAAAATTTTCTAGATGCTTCTGGAATTGAATTAAAATTTTATAATTTAAAAATTGTATTGAAAAAAACTGAAAGAATTTTTGTTGGTTTCAGTACTTACCTGACAGTACCGGTAGTACTTCTTATTTTACAGTATTCAGCTGTGTGAGGATACAGTTTTTCTAATTACAGAACGTGGTGCATCTGGGCAAGGTTTTCAAAACATGGTGTGTGTCAAACTTGAATAGCTTGAGGAAGTTTTCTATTGGATTTGGTAGGTGATACTCTGAAAAACAACACCATGCAGTTTTTGCTTGGCTAAACAAAGTTTATATAATTTTTCCTGATTTTAACAAACCTACAGAAGTCCTCACGAGTTTGGAAACAGCATATTGGTTTAAAAAAAAACTTCAAAGAAACCACTAACTTGCTGTCATGCAAACCCATTTCCTTATTTTAATTATAACTTCCTTACAATAGGGATTACAATTTTAAATTGAGATCAGATGGTGGTTAAAATAAGTACAGTAGAATATCATCTTTTTTAAAGCAGGATTCTGTGTAAACAAATAAACAACAAAGGCAATTTACTTTTCAGAATGACTCCGCCAGTGTCCGTCATTTTAGTATCTTCTCTCATATAATCTGCATCTCTTGTATAGTGTGGTTTACTACCATTGATGAGCATTCACATTACTACTAGTTCCTGATTTTTTTTAATAAATTTTGTTGTTGTTATTTCTTGCCTCCAGAAGTGCCGTACTGACTCATTTGCTCAAAGCTAATGTGTCTTTACTGACCCATGTAATCCTAATAATAAATTATATTTGAAGAGCACCAGCATGTACTTCTGAGGAACAAATTAAATTTAAGACAACTTTCATTTTAGGGAAAAGAAAGTTGGTAAAGGAACAGTGTGTCGGTTACAGATGCCTGAGACTGATTTAATTACTTGTTGTTATGGAAATACAGTGTGAATTGGGGTAGGCATAACCATTACTATTGCTCAGAAAGACCTCCATCTCTTTGATGTCCAAGTGACCTAAGTAACTATAAGAGAAGGCACTGATTATTTTCTTTTTTTAGTAGTAACAACCAGTAGCTGAGACCTAATGGCCTCAGGTTTGCTGTACCTGAAAGATTGAGCAGTTCATGTTATGATTTACTATATGCTATAAATTACATGCCGTACACACTGTGTTCTTTGGAGATTGATTTCTAAGGGTTGTTATAAATAAGCTTAGGATTTTCATTAAAATGCACCAAAAGATGTAGGCAGGAGACAATTCACTGTATGTTTATATTTCTGAAGATTGGTCTAGGAATTATGACCTTTCTGTAAGTGATATTTTACATCAACTTGTTGCACCAAATTTTGTCTATTATATGCGGTTACATGATCATATAAATTCTGAAGAAGTCTTGTTCATTTTAAGTAATCTTTCTGCCCTATAAAATTCTTTAGGTAGGCTAAAAATTTATATAATTTTATTTTAATGCATGTTTGCTCTACCTCTTAACATCATAATTGTAAACACGCATTTTGTAGAAGGTGGGCTGAGAAAATGCTGAGCATGGAAAGAGCATGACTCTTTTCAAAGAAAGTACTAATTGCTAGTTGCATTTTATTTATGGTTCCAAGTTGCCAGAAAGAAGTAGATAAACCACAAAAATGTGATCTAAATACTGACAGCACTTTTAACTCTATAAGGGACCCCATTTTATTTCATAAAATAAGGATGCACAGTGAGGTTTTTTGTAGAATTAGGCAGTTCTGTGGCCATCAGTCTTTCTAAGATGATAACAGTTCATGCAGAGATTTTCTTATGCATCATTGAAACTACCAAAATGTTGCCACGTTTTTTGTTAGGACTCACAGGTATAGAAGCATGCAGTAATTCTACTTGAAGAGGGAAGAAAACTCAAAACAAACAAAAAAGCCCAGCCCAAACCCTTAGGCTTGATACTGGAAAATACCTGTCTTGTTTCTATTGATGTCCCACTCAACAGAGTGTTCTGCATGCTAGGTGTACTTGTTGTATAGGAACCCCATTCATTTCAGGTTGATATTTTGTTTGTTTTTAATAGTATCTTCAAAAGCAACCCCCAAATATGAACTGTTCAATTGTACAAAGGAAACATATTCTTTTAACATGCACTTTTAGATTCTGGTGCTTTGCTGTGTATCACCTTGAACTGCTGTTCTTTCTCACTCTTCCCCTGCAATAACATGAAGTAAGGTTCATAGCTTATGAACTACTGGAGTGACTTTTTATGACAGATTTTTGTTGTTGTCTCCACATTTCCTGTTAAAAAAGACATTTTGACTTTTAGAACTAACCTCACTGTCACCTTCCCTGTGACATGAAAGAAAAAGGAGCAGAATTCACCTCTTGTTTGCATGTATCCTTATTCCTGAACATGGCTTCTTGATTTCTTAAATATAAAATAAATTATTTTGCTAGCTTTTTTCTGTCTTACTGGGTAAAGTAATAAATGGAACTTGCATTCAGATATTTTCTACTTATGAGATCTGATAAAAAGATGTATTTCTGGGTGCAGCAAAATTATTTTTATAGCAAGAATTTTGTAGTATTCTTAAAAATACTTCATTACTCTCCAACAGAGACTGAGTTACAAGAATATCATAGGACACTGGCACACCCACCAACAGAATTATTGATTTTTGTTATTTCATTAATGAGTGCTGTTGATATTTATACAGGGATCTTTTTCAACCTTAATATCTTTTTTTTTTAATATTTTTAAAAAATAGAACTAGAGACTTTGGAGCACAGTTCAAACACAAAGGGAGCAAATTGTGTAATCATCTCTTTATGTAGGGCCTTGGGAATGATTTGTTCTGCCTAGGAATGTGCATTCAATATAGTTCAAAAAACTATTTAAATAACAAAGTATTCAGAGCACTTGGATGTTTTGATTTGAGTTTTTAGAAAGAAAAGACATAATGTCTGTACAGTTAAAACAGTTTTTGTTAACGTCAACTTCTTCAGCCTCACATTACCTGTCATTAAGTCCCCTCAGACAAAAGACAGAATCTTTATTAAAGATTGTAAGATGTAGAGAAATAAAAGAAGCTCTGCAGTGCCAAAAAGCTGATGAGAACTTACTGACCAATACTGGTCAGAATGTACAAAATCATGTATGAAGATAATATAGATGGTGAGTGGAAAGGAGGAAATTGTGAATGTAGAGGAAATATTTTAAGCTAATTGGCAAACTACCTAAAAGCAAGGGAAAACAGTTCTCATTGTGGAAACTTAAAAACATGGAGAGTAAGATTGTGAAGTCTGAAAGAGCTGAGATTTGAAGTCACTGATGAGCAAGAGAAAGAAAAGAAGCATGGATGAGAATTTCTAGAATGGCAAAAGGCAAAGGAGTTAAAAAAAAAAAAATGGTCGCAGAGCAGCAAAAAACGGTTTGTTTTTTTCAATGCAGAAAAGAGAGTCTGATAATGCAGTTACTATATGTGAGCTAGCTGGTGTCTGCTTCAGAAAGAAAGATAGATAAAATTAAAGGATTCCCTTCTGTTCTTAGCTTCTGTTGTCAAGTTTATTGTAGTATAGAAAAATGTTAGTGCATTATACTTACAAACTTTTATACATGTGATTTTTGTCATCAAAGACTGCCTTGCTTGAATTTTAATAACAGATGCTAGTGCATGCTCTAATATTTTCTTTTAACCAAATGCTCTTTTTTTCCCCTGCTCAGTCTAAAAAGTTCAGGAAAATCTTGAATTTAAAGAAAATGTTACTTTAAATGACAAATGAGAAAATTTGAAAGCTTTGTCTCTCCTTTCCCTGTCAGGTTATCTATATCTCATCTAAAGTAAGTTTTCTGATACATTTTAGTGTTATAAACCACATTGAATATTATATCTGAATTTGTTTCTAGCTGTTGCGAAACCAGAGATTTTCTGCTTCCTTTCATCATGCAGTTGAAACAGTTGTTAACATGCTAATGCCACACATCACTCAGAAGTACAGAGACAATCCAGAGGCTTCAAAAAATGCAAACCATAGCCTTGCTGCCTTTATAAAAGTAGGTACACAAGTGACTCGGGCTCTGTGTTTACTTTTTCAGTAATACTTCTTCTTCATGGATTTTGAAGAATCTTAAAGCCAATTCTTATAAAACTGAATATGCATAATGTTTTTTAAATATAATTCTATGTCCAAGTTAAAATGCATTGAAGTATAATTTGCATATTCTGTAACCAAGAAGACATCCGTTCAAAAGTTTGATATTTTGAAAAATTAGTTTATATTTTATCCAAAAGGTATTTTTATTTTTCTTTAAAAATATCATCGAGGTTACTTTCTAATCCTACAAAAGCTTCATACGTTAAGTAGTGTTTTATTTGCATGTATTTTATGTAGACAGACTTTCAGCATCTTTCCTTTTTCAGCCAATAAGATGCAGTAGGGAGAAAAAAGGATCAGAAATAAAATGGCAGATAAAGCTGCTAGTGGCATGTCATTTCTGTTTCTGTCAATATAAAGTTCTTCTCTCCAAACTGCTTTTTATTTGCAATTTGTTTACATTCTCTACTCTAAGGGAATATTTGGTATTCATATGTGTATACATATATTTAGTTTGCTTGTTTTATTGGTTTTTATATTCAAACTGAAATATCAATATTGTGTTTGGAAAATAGACTTATTAGATACAGAAATACGAACACTGAGCACTGAGGGAGTACTAATCAATTCTATCTTGGTTTTGCTTGTTTTCCCCAGAGGTGTTTTACTTTTATGGATAGAGGCTTTGTTTTCAAGCAAATCAATAACTACATCAGCTGCTTTGCCCCAGGAGATCCAAAGGTACTCAGTGTTTTTAAACAAACTATGTTTAGAAGTTGCCTCTTCTTGATGTATGTGGATAGAGTCCTGCATTAAGTCTTCAGACTTCTTCCCGGTTACATTAGAAGCATAGACCATTTCCCCCCCCCCCCCCATCAAATCACTTTTTCATATTTTGACTCCAATCTTCAGGTGCAACTTTACCACCCTACAGTGTGGTGGGTAGGGGTGCAACACTAAGCAGAAATTTTAAGCATGAATGTGAGAGAGGCTAAAGTTGGAAGAGTTGATACCTGATAAGTTTCTGTACATTTACTGTAGTAGTGAAAGCATGTACCAGATGTCTGAAGAATTTCTTCTGTGGGTCCAAACTTTTCTTAAATCAATACATAATATGCTATTAAACTTAAATAACTTTGGACAATGGGAAAGTAAATAGAACTATATCCAGTTGTCAAGTATGAATTATGCTGGAATTACTTTATACTGACATATGGAACTTTGACAGGTCTTGTCATACTGCAAGACAGAGAGAAAATCACCCTTTTGTGTTAAAAGCTGTTTTTAATGTGTTAATCAAATCACTGCATCAGTTGTTTAATTTATACTTTAAAATTATTTTTGCAGACTCTTTTTGAATTCAAATTTGAATTTCTCCGTGTAGTCTGTAATCATGAGCACTACATACCTTTGAATCTACCAATGCCATTTGGAAAAGGCAGAGTTCAGAGATACCAAGGTAAGTTCTTCTGAAGAAGTGTATGGTATATTTCTTAGATGTCACCTTTTTATTATTAGGCTTGTAGACTGTGTAACTTCAGGTTTATGAGATGTTGGAAACCTTGAAATTGTCAAATAGAAGCCTAAAGTTATAATCCTTTCATTTAAAATTAAAGGAGTTGTTTAGGTGGCAGAGTAATCTATCCAAAGTATCTAGTCATTGAATGATACAGTAAACTACATCCTTGACTCTGCCTCCCTTTCCTGCTGATTATTAAGTTTACTTTTTTTTCATGAGTTAGCTTCTAATTCACTCACTGCAGAAGCCTGCAACACTCCTGTAGGTAGGTGTGCAGTGTGAGGCTTGGTGTGCTTTGTACTTTTCATATACCCGTTCAGGTTAAAAGGGACTTCAGTAGGTCTGTAGTCCAACCTCCTGCTCAGGTCACCTCAGGCCTTCCCTTCTCCAGGTGGAACAAGCCCAGTTCCCTCAATTTCTCCTGATAGGGTGTGTGCTCCAGCCCTGTAACTGCCTTGGTGGTCCTTCACTGAACTCACTCAAGATCCTTCTTGTACTAGAAGGCCCAAATACTACGCATAGTATTACAGATATGTCTAACAAATCCCAAGTAAAAGGGAATAAACACTTCCCTTGATATACTGGCTAAGATCCTGTTGATACAGCCCAGTATGCTGTTAGCCTTCATTGTTGCCAGGATGCCATGCTAGCTCCTGTTGAAGCTACCATCCACCTGGACCTCTAGGTGTTTTTCAGCACTGCTGCTCTCAAACTAGTCATTCCTTAGCTGGTACCGTTGCAGGAAGTTCGTCCATTCCAGGTGCAGAATTTTGCATTTGTCCTTGTTGAATTTAATTGACGTTTCTGTTGACAATTCCTGTAGAATCTAGATTCTTCTGAAATGCAGCCATGCCCTTAGGCATATGGGCTGTACCCCATCCACAAACTTGATGAGGGTGCACTCCATCTCATCTTTGAGGTCATTGATGAAGTAGCATTAAGTAAGATAGACTCTGGGAAACTCCTCTTGTAGCTGGTCTCCAAGCAGAGTAGAAACCATTAACCACCAACCTTTGAGCCCAGTAATCCCCCAAGTTCTTTTGCACTTTTAGGTGTCTATTCACCCAGACTGTAATGCCTCAGTTTGGATACAATGATCATGTGGACATCTGCTATTCTCCCCTTATCCACAGATCTGATGAGTTCATTGTAAAAGAGAGGTTAGTCAACCATGGTTTACCCTGAGTAAATCTCTCCTGGCTGTTCCCAGTCACACTCTTCTCCTTCACTTGCCAAAAAATGGCTTCCAAGAGGACTTGCTCCACGACTTTTCCAAGGACCAGTGAGGCCTGTAGTTCCCTGAATTATTCTTGCTCTTTTTTGAACATGTATGCAATGTCTACCTTCAGTCATTGCAAGGTCCCAATTATGGGAGACCCCTGATCACCATGGCTTAACAAAGGTGATAGTGAGTGGTCTTCCAGTGTTTATCGGCTAACTCTTAGCATCTCATCTGCTGCTGTGGATTTGCTTGACTGGAGGTCTCTCGGGAGATCCCTGACCCGATCTTCATCCACTGCTGGTAATTCTCTTTCCTGAAGCTAAGTCTCTAGACTCTTAAGGCCTGGGAACCATGGCAGTGAAGGATAAGGTAACAAAGGTATGGACTACCTTCAGCCTTACCCAAGCCCACTGTCTCTAAATCACACCCCCATTCAGCAAACATCCCATGTTTTCCTTGTTCGGGCTTTTAATGCAAATGTAGTGGTAGAAGCTGTTCTTGTTACCATTGACGTCCATTACCAGTTTCAGCTGAGTTTTGGCTTTCCTGGCACTATCCCTGCATACTTGACCAATGCTTCTGTATTCCTCTTTTGTAGCTTGTTCTTGCTTCTACCTCATGTGCGTCTTTTTTTGTTTTTACTGAAGCTCAGTCATGAATACCCTGGTTAGCCCAGCTGGGCTCCTGGTACATCTAGCCTTGTGCCAAAACAAATACTACATTAGCTATTGTATTTGTGGCTGTGAAGACATTATCAATTTCTTCCAGACATTGAACTATAGCAGACATCAAAAAGCAGAGGTGAGGAACGTGCTTTTACAAGTAAACCTGCCTAACATTTATGTTTTTGTAGATTAGGTTATTTTTTTTCTGAAATGTTTATTCAGTAGACTCTGCTGGCTTAGTAAACTTGAGTATAACTAATTAACGCTTTCATCAAGGTGGTAGAACAAGATTTGGGACTAAGAGCTGGACAGCTGCATAGAACTTGTTTCTGTCTTTGGCTTTTTCAGCCTTCAGGAGTGTCTTGGATAACAACACTGCATAAACATTTCCACAGAAAAGGGACTGAGTTGTTGGTTTAGGGATCCTAAGAAAAGAGCAAAACTAGAGAAAATAGTGTTTCAGATTACACAATAAAGAAAAGTGTGAAATGCTGCTCCCTGGTGAACTAGGAGTTTGGCCAGGAAAGACGACCTTTATCAGAAGTGTTTCTGGCTCTGTTTTGCTGTCTCAAGCAAAAGAGATCTCAGGTGATGTGGTTAGCTCTTAGGTGAGTTACAGGAAGGCCTGTAGAATGTCTGTGCTGTCTTATCTATGGTTCTGACTTAATGGATTCCCTTACTAGGAGAGTTCTTTGAAAAATCAAAGTGCTTTGAGATTAGCATCTGGTTCTTGATTACTGTATTGAACGACAGCGAATATGAGAAACTCTTGAACACCTCCTCAGCTGAAATTTGAAACTTATATACATTCTACTAAATAAGATCTTCAAGCTAAAGTTTCTCTTAAGCTGTCATGTATTCGGTACATAAATGAACTGCGTTATTTTATTGCACGAAAAATACTTCTAAAGTGGAACGGTTTGACTTTGCTGTGTCAGATGTGCTGGGGTTTTGTGTGTGTGTATGTGTCTATATTGTATCTATATATGTATATGGGGCTTAGTATAGATTTACAGTTAGTTACTACTAGAAATACTTTATGAAATAAAATTGCATTGCAGTGGCTTATGCACAAATGTTCAAATAAAATGTTCTTTAATTCTACTTATATTGCAATTAACACTGAATATGTAAATATGTCTGGGAAATATAGTATTGTTTAATTGTAGCAGAAAAATTGCCTACTGTATTACAATGCAGGTCTAATTTCCATAGATGCATTTAAGTAATCTTGTTTAGATATTATTGTATCCTTTTGTGTTCTGATATATGTAGAAGGAATTGCTTAATTTGGACACGTGCGTTGCAAATGCAGTCTCTTCATTACACTTCTACTACATGCTGCAAATTTTTTGGACCATTTTCTTAGACAATATCAATTAAGCATGATGACAGTTGTTAGCAGGCTTTATGCTCTATATTCATAATAGATACATGTGTAAGATAATGAAGAAGGAACTTAAAACTGCAGTACAGAAAGCTAAAATTTCTTAATCCATGTTTTCCTTGCAGTCCTTCAAATTTACTAACCTGAGACTGAACCACAGTCTAAAAATAAAATTCTACTTATAGCATACAACTAAATTCCTGAAAGGTAGAATGTACACAACCTTTGTGCACTGTGTGTGTTTTCAGTGCCTGAATATAGATTTAAAATTTGAATTTGGAGTTATGATATGCTGGTCCAGGCAAATTTAATAGGAACACTTTTGAATATTGAACAGTATTTAATTTTTTTTTTTTTTAAAGTATTTAGATTTCTCCAGCTTCTGTTGACTGAATATACAGCATCATCTGTTTAATATATGCATCGTTATGCAGTGAATTGGGCTAGGGATATATGAATAACTGTGATGTATATATTCATATATATAAAATTTGTCAATAATGTTGGAAACATTTTAGTTCAGCCTTAAGTTAATTGCTAAATTGATTTAAGTAATACCATTCCTTACATAGAACTTGTACTTTACTTCCAGACCTTCACCTGGACTATTCATTAACCGATGAGTTCTGTAAAAATCACTTCTTAGTGGGACTGCTTCTAAGGGAGGTGGGGAATGCATTACAAGAGTTCAGAGATGTGCGGCAGATTGCTATTAGTGTGCTCAAGAATTTGATGATAAAGCATACTTTTGATGACAGATATGCTTCCAGGGTAAGTGTATTGCTATGCTAATAGTACAAAATAATAAAGATTAACTGTGCATAGATATAGGAAGTTTTTTCTTTCACAAAAAACTTGTTCATTTCCTGCAATGATATTTCTGTTCAGACTGTGGTGAAAATATGTATGAAAATTGTATCAAAATCAATCTGCAAATCCTATATTTTTACCAGATGAAAGCACAAAGCACCTTTTAACATTACTACATGTGTTTATTACATTTTAGCACAGTGTAATCTTAACTGCTGTTCTTAAAGTAATCACATTTTTACGAATGTTTTTGAAGCTCTCATTTTCATTAAACATGAGCTCTTATTATTTGGCAGCTGTCCTTCCCTAATCTATTATTTGTAAAATGAGTATAAGAAAGCTACAAGTCATTGTAGTAAATTTTGAGTTATTTTTAATTTTCCTGACTTTAACATCTGTGCTGTGGAAAAGCCATAAAATTTTAATGGAAGATATCATTAATGTATCAAGCTAACGTAATATTAGTTTATTTGATTAATCTTAGCTAAAATCACATTCCTTTAGGGTTTTTTCTGCATTATATTGAAACAGTAAATAAAATGTACTGGCCTTCTCTAAATTATAATGACATATAGTGATGATCACTGCTTTTGCCATTTATGAACTTATGAATGCTTGACAAATATTTATGAAATACTCTTTTTTTGTAATTCAGGAGTGAATAGCTTAAAATAATCGGTGATTAAAAATTAAATCTGTAATTTGTTAATGAACTGTTAAACTCTGTTTAGAGCCATCAAGCAAGAATAGCCACTATGTATTTGCCACTCTTTGGACTGCTCATAGAAAATGTTCAGCGAATCAATGTTAAAGATGTGTCTCCATTTCCTGTTAACCCTTCCAGCAATGTGAGTGACCATTTTTATTTGGTATTCTGAATTATTTTTATCATAATTTATTGGTAATGTGTATATGAAACACTGCATACTTCTGGCAAACAAAGTTTCAGAAGCTTCAGAATTCTGCGAGTTTGTTCTCCTTGCTTTTTTTGAGCTTAAAACCTTAGTTAACCTTTATGGTTTTGGCTGCAGTTTCTCTTGTCCAGCTAAGTTATGCTTAACATGGTAATTAGCTAGTTTGGTCCTACATACAGGTTACAGTGCCCTTATTGATCTCTACTTGAACCTCTGAAGATTTTTGGAGAATGCTAGGCCACACAGATTGCCACAGCATCATTCTAATGCCATGTGATTATACTGCCATGTAACAGCTTGCTGCTTCTGTATCTCTGGTGCATGTGCCTATATTTTAATACAAGCTATAGACCACACAGGATTGGACCTGCTGCATCTTTGAGTGGTCTAAGAAGAGCATCCAAAGAAGCTGAAGGAACAGTGAATTTGCAATAAAAAATACCAGTTGTTTCTGCAATTTAATGGTTTTCCATTTGTATCTATTACCCAGTTTTGATACAATTTCTGTGAGAGGAGTTTTCATTAAATTGTCTCTTTTTTTTTTTAAACTCAAAAAATACATTTCTCGTTAGTCTGCCTGCCAGTTTGTATAAACAGTTTGCCTCTATTCTTATAGATCCTGGCATTGGAGGCACTTGCACATACTTCATTTTTATGCAAGAGGATACTCCTCCGACATCTAACACAGAGAATTAGTTATGTTCGCTAAAATCCCAAAAGATTCAGTAGTTACTGTTGCTGTTCAGCAGAAAAGATTGTATATTGGTGGTAGATTTTTTTGGTTTTAAATCTTATTTTTCAATTCAATCCAACACTGAAGTAAATGGACCAAAAAAAAAAAAAGGTTAATTTTCAATAAATTAGAGAAGAATTTTTAACCTTAAAGGAGTGTGCTTTTGGAACAGCTGTAGTGTAAGAGGGCTACAGGAGAATGAATTCAAATGGAATTTGTGGAGATATATATTGATATATTATAGTTGCATGCAATTATTGAATCTAAGATTTAATTATTAATGTATTTTATTTTTGTCCATAACTTGCTGTGTTCCATTTGATATTAAGAAATAAATTCACAATACCCTTCCAACAAGAGAAATGTTTGGGTGTTTGAAATAAAAGCAATTTGGGTCTTTTGGAAATATCTGTTTTATAGCGTTTAAAATTCAATGGAATATTCATTTCTTCAATGTTTCCTGAGGTATCTTAAGTTATAGGCTATCCAAGCTTGTGCAAATACCTGAACATCTCATTCCATGCTTTTAAGCATATTTAATAGAAATTAAAATTTAAGGCAGAAATATGTAACAAATAGTGCTCTAGAAGATAAAGTATGCAGTATTCACTAAGTCCATAATGTTGGAAAACAATAATCACATTTTTCTATATTTTCGAAACAGAGTGCAAAGGATGATGCACTTAATTTGCCAACTGCAAGTCAGCTAGTAACACCACAAAAATCGGGAAACACATTGGATAACAATCTTCCTAAAGATCTCTTTGGTGTTATCTCTGGCATTGGTAAGCACTTTAAAAAGAAAATAAAATAATTAAAAAATGAACCAGTTTCTTTTTTCATTTGTTACCAGAAATAATTGTTGTGTGTCCAGCTTTGGTTGCTTTCTGCATATATACTTGAACGTTACTGCTACTTTCATTAACAGAACCCTAATGCAATCAACTGTTGAGCGTGGGTCAGAATTCACAGTCTGTGCATGGAATCTTTCTTTTGGGATCTTTTTGGCTTTGCTTTTCTTTTTGAAACTAAACCTATTTCCTGAAGAGAGCTGCTTTTTCCCCCATCAAAGGTGATAGTTCTTGTCTTGCTGCAGAGAAATAGGAGACAGGGCTAGCCTTAGTCACTTATGGCAGGAATGCATAATCCACAATTTTGTACATGATGTTAGAGACCACCTCTAAGTGGAGTACTGCTTGTGCACACCTGTGGGCATCCTCCTGTCTGTCATCTTAATGTGTTTTTCTATTTGTTGTTGTCTGCTGTAATTTGTGTAATGTCACTAATTAAAAAAAAAGAGATGAAAAATGGGAGAGTTTTTTAAATATACATGCTTCTTCATGTATGTGTGTATGTATTGCTACATATGTCTTTTACGCATGTGTGTATGTAGTTGTTTATACATACATACGTTGCTGAAACGCTAGAATAAGTTTGTCTTCATTAAAAGTAACTAAATGGAATTAATTATTTGCCTTCTTAAAAAATGTATACATATATGGTGGGTTTAGAAGTCTGGCTAAAATACGGAGTGACTTTTTTCAGTATATGCATTGTCTGAGAATTTTATATTGTTTTGGGTTTTTTTTTTAGCTTCCCCATACACCACATCAACTCCAAATATTAATAGTGTGAGGAATGCTGACTCAAGAGGCTCTCTAATAAGTACAGACTCGGGAAACAGTATCCCAGAAAGACACAGTGACAAGAGCAATTCTCTTGACAAGGTAAAAAAAAAAAACAAACAAAAATAAAAAATCCTAAGTCTATTCCTAAAATTTCATCTTAATTCTCATAGGAGTTAACTTCTCTGATCCCCATTGGGAACGGGCTTTCTAGAGTAGCTGTAGAGCAGTATTTTACTAAGTTTTTCTTTTGCAAAATAATTATGATATGAACTCTTTGCATTGCATTTATTAAGCTGTTTTGCAGAAAATGCAAACAGGTTTTTCAATGTAGAGACATAAGCAAGCAGTTGTTATTTCCTTTGCCAGAGAAAGGTACTAGATGAAGTGTATTGAATTTCACTTGAGAGAACTGAATTCTAGTTAGGATAGCTTCTTTGATTTTGTGGAGACCTTCACTCCATCCTGTTCTATACACAATATATGTAGCATTTTTAAAATGTTGAAAAAACAGTTGCTGTGCTTTTCTTTTATATTAGTTTGACTTTTCTAAATCATTTCACTTTAAAGCTGTTACAAATTAGGAGCTCTGGCTGCAGTAGCTGTGAGGTATTCAGTCTTGTCTTTCTAGAGCTTGTGTTGATACTGATCACGTTTCATTTTCTTAGATCTTGTTGTGCAAGTCACAACATGTTAACTTTTTCCCCTTGACTCTGACATGCCTTCGTGTGGCAGAGAGAGAAGCTTCTCAGAAGGCACTCTGCTCATGCTATGCGCCCTAATGGAGAAGAAGAAGAAAATTCTCACCCTGCAAAGAAAAACCGTGTTACTATGGATTTTTCACTTCTGACAATTCCAGCTTTGCCAGAGAAAATTTTGCATGCTGCTTTCTCACTTCAGTCACAAGAAGTATTTGGTTTTTGTGCTCGATATAGTTAAGCTTCTGAGTGAAGTGTGTGATCCCTAGTTTTGCCACTTCTTTGCAACAGTTGAATCTGAAGCCAAATACGTACAATGTAACCATGTAAAATACCTTTAAATGCCAAACCTGGAATAGTTCATGTACATTATTTAATTTAAGCATAAAAATCCAATCAGCTTAAATATCGGCAGAATTTGAGTCTTAGGGTCGTCAATATAAATAGAACTAAAAAAATCTTTGACATTGACCATGTAAAGAAAGAAGTATCTTATGCATACACTGTTGCTAAATGGCAATGCTGTCATCTATTACTTAGTTGTCATGTTGTTAATTACTAATGTGTAGTGTTTTTACCAAGTAAAAGGGTTTTCAAAGGAGTCAACATCCTTTGAAAATTCTACTCTGGTCTGCCAGTTTAGGTAATACAGGATTTATGTTTTGCATGCTGTTGATATTTTCCCCGAATAATATTTAATCCTGGCTTCTTATTTGTTGCTTTCCAAAGTTTCTTTCTAGTAGCTCAGTTGTACAGTGCACGTTATCTTCGAGTTTTTGCTCATTGCTTGATACCATTACTGAAGAGCCATGTTTTTGTTCTAATTTTCTTTCAGAATAACCTGTAGAACTATACTTGTGGAATCAGAATTGGCTGGAAGTATATCAGTTTCTATTTTAATATGTGCATACTTTATAGGTTATTGACATGTTTTTAAATTAAGCTTACAAGTAGCTATGTCCTAGTTTTATCTATGTACATGTTCAACTATTTTACAGGGAATATTATCTAGTGCTCTGGACAGTATCCAAAAGTCTAGGAAACTCAAATTCTGTTTCTGCTCTGCCACTCGTTAATTGCCTGCTCTATTTCAGTGTCCATAAAGCTTTATAGTAGCACCTCCTTGTTCACCAGAGATATTTAAAAGATAAACAGTTTATGAAGTCTTTAGAACCTGCAATAATCAGGCTTATATAGGTGTCCATTTCCTCCTAAATTACAGTAACTTCTGGCTAGTATTAGTTATGGTTTCACATTCAGTTTCACAGCCATTGAATGGATGTGCAGGTATGTGACAGATTAACACAGATTGTTTTAGGGCAGCCATTCTTTCCATTTACATGGAATGCGTTAAAGGGCTTAGCAGTCGATTGATGTGTATGCTGTGAAATGTTCCCTCATGGATTAGTATGTCTCCTGCTTTCAGTGAGGAGTGTTCCTGGAAGGGTTGTTCTACCCTTGAGGTATTGGCATTTCTTGCTTTGTGAAATCAAGTGCTTTTCTCCCTTGAGTCTGTTTTATTTTTTTCTAATTTTGGTATGAAGTATTTCTTCCAACACTGGTACATGTCCTTAAGAAGGTCATGGAGCCAAGATGATCCAGCTTTCTTGTAGAAACCAAAATGTTGCGCAGACCAATTGTACCAGACTGTTGACTTTACAGAAAACTTATTAAATGTCTGGTTCATTTTCCATTCACATAAGTGGCCTCATATTGGAAGTGAGTATTAGGCACTGAAAAGGCCATAATTTATCCTTTAAACAAATATCTGTATAGTATATCTGTAAAAGCCTCAGACTGAGGATTTTGTAACACTTGATTGTGTGGAAATTATTCTTTTACAGATAAGTCTGTGCCTAAAGTTCAATTTATATATTCTCACAGTTTTATTTTTTCCTTTTTTTGTGGTACACGCTTTGAAATATCAGTTATGGGGTTTTTTTTCTTTTTGGACAGACTTTAGTATTGAGCATTGCTGATTAACTCACCACAAGTGTAGGAGTTGTATAAACAAATTAAGCAGGGAGAAAGATTCCCCCCTACCTTTTTTTAGGCAAGGGCAATTACTTATCAGTAGTTAATCTTCCAGAATGGATATTATTGCCATTCACGTATGTTTTCCTTGAGGTTCTTTCATCTTTAAATGGAAAGAATTTTGTAGAGGCAGGTCTGTCTACAGTTCAGCATAAAGTCTCTTCAAAATCAAAGGAGCATACATGTATCACCTAACAGTAGCATTTATTTTTAAAGTATTTCATCTGAGCAGAAGGGGCATGGCTGATTTCTACAATGTGGGTATCTATGTATAATTAACTTGATTAATAATCACCGTTAGGTAACTTTTCCTCTTACTCCTTCCTTTGGGGGGAAAAAAAAATCATACAAAGAAGGAAATAAAAAACCAGAGGTAAAGAAGCTTAATTTGGTATACTTCATGTGTGTAATGTGTGTTTTAGTGACCTGTCTCTACATGAAACATTTTTGTCTCCATTCTGAGATCCTTTTTCTGTTGCAGGAATTAATAAGGCAATTTAAAACATTTTAGTTTATTATTAGTTTAAGAACTCTTCAGGCAAAATATGTCTGTTTTCTTTTCAGAACCAACAGAGCAGCACTTTAGGAAGTTCCGTAGTTCGATATGACAAACTTGACCAAGCGGAGATCAAAAGCCTGCTCATGTGTTTCCTTCATATTTTAAGAAGTATGTCAGAAGGTAGGTAATTCCACCTATTTTTCATAAATTTGAAATCATGTCTTGCATTTATGCCTGTGATTTTAATACCTTTTCAAAATCAGCAGAATATTTTAGGTGTAGGTACCATGTTGTGCTGTGTTTTACAAATATGTGTGATTGATCAAATTAAACTCTTGACTGAAACCTTGTAAGCATTAAATACCCATTATTCCTTCAAAGTGTGAGGCTAACTAAAGGACTCAGTAAGAAAGTGAGTATTTGTGTATGATTGTACAGTCCAGTTTGGAAAATGGAGGTGAAGAGTAGTTCATTGATCAGTAGAAGAGTCCCGGGCTAGTCCATTCCTCCATTCTGCAGAACTTCTTATATGACAGGGAACCAAATGATTTGGTCGCTGTGTATATTTCCATTTCTGGAATGGGGATATTAGTGCTTCTTCATTCTCCTGGGATGGTTGTGAGATGATCCATTGAATTTTTGAAAGAGTGATATTATCCTGGAGAAGGTTGTGGAGGTATAGAAATACTGCATGAATGGCAAATCTTAGTTTTTTACTAGGATCATACAACTCAGAATCATCCCTTTCCTTGATCAATATTTAAAAAAGAGGACAAGTCCCTTTTGGTAAAAACATTGAATTTTTCAGTTTGCGCTAAACATATCAAAAGTAGTTACTTTATTTTCTGTGCCTATTTTGATGTTAATTTCTAAAAATCAAGTTTATGTAGTACTCGAACTCCAATTTATTACACCGCTTAATCAAGAATGAGAATTGAAAGGTTAATAACTATTCAATATCTAGTCACACCATTAGATTTTCATGTAATTACAACAATATTATTTTATGTATTTTAATTACAAAGAATAATAAAACTCAATAGTATCTTTTTCAGTATTTTACACTTCGAAATATGTAAAAATTAGTCAGGATTTCTAGGAAATTCAAGTTAAAATTTACATAAGCACAGTAGGGATTGTTTTGGTCTCAATTCTCCTGGAAAAGAGCAAGTGTCAAATAAACTTTGATGAACTTTGCCACACATCTTTGTAATAATTTTTAATTTGTTGTCTACTTTTGAACATTTTTAGCAAAAGAGACCAGGTCTTGGCTGTGTAACTGCAAGCTTTGTAAAAAATATATATCCATTTTTGAAACCTCTGCAAATAAAGAAAATCTGAAACCTGTGCTGAAAAACTATGCATAGTAAAGCACTGTAAATTAAAAAAGAAGAAATCATAAATTTGAATTTAAAAAATGTCGAGACCAATCTATAAAGCAGCAGGTTATAGCACTAACAGTCCAAAGTTCTGAAGTCTTATATTTTTAGAACACTGTAGTCATTACTGACTACACAATTATTACTATTTAAAATATGAAATTGTATGCGGATATTAGGGATTAATTAAAAGCATATTGTAGAAACTCATTTGGAGAATCGATATGTGCATTTGTATAATCAGCTTCAAGCAAAACTTTAAATAGTAATAGTTATCTGTACTCCACAAGCCATTTTTAGATTCTCTGAATCCTCATTATCTGTAAACTAAGAACTGATGTTAACTCTTCTACTTAATATTTTTGTGTATTTGCTGCCTTTGTCTTGTTCTTAATATTTTTCATTTTCCTAGATGCATTGTTTACATACTGGAACAAGGCTACAAAATCTGAACTCATGGACTTTTTCACGATTACAGAGTAAGATTTTTGTTGAGCTTGTCGTAAAATCATACGTTTCGCTATGCTGTTAAAAATGTGAGTGTGGATATAAGCGTATATATATGTTTTTATTTATTTGTTTGAAAAAATAATGCCATCTTGGTCTGTTTAGAAGTTCTTAACTGGATGCGCGCAATTACATGTCTGTCCAATTCCATGATAGTTTCTGGAATTAGGCTATACAGAAGTGATCTCAGGAAGTTCCTAAACAGCGAGTAGTGCTCAGAATATGGCTATGCTCATGGAAGAGGAACCAACTGTTCTGTTACCTGTCTGCATTAAAATGCATCTTGTAAGGTGGACTGCTGAAACTATATGGTTGCATATCAAAATTGATTGAATCGCATAACTTCAGAAACAAAGGGATATGAACCGTCCTCCTAGCATTCCTCTTGTGTCTCCTGCCATTCTGTAAGGGAAAAGATACTGGATCAATCCAGTGTTTGTTATCAATGGCTACACTCCATCCTTATGCACACTTAGTGTGTTTGTTCACAAGAATTAGCTGATACATTAATAAAAAGTGAAGAAGGCGCTGTTTGCTTCAAGTGGTGTGCCACAGAAGCCTTTCTGCTTGCATTGGTTGTTTCACGGGATGGCTTTCCTTTGTTTCTGTAGTAGAGGGTCAATCAATGTGATATCAGTCGTTAATTGTGTTATGGAATGTGCTACTCAAGGTCTATTTTAGGAATATATTATAGATGGTGTTTTAACTCATCATTTGAGTACATCTGGCATGATATTGATTGTACCAGAGACAGAACTGAACAAGTAAATGAGCCTACTTAGTAGACTCTCTGAAGCCTGAGGCGTAAACTGTACAGAATCAGTGGTGAACAGTGGTTTGCTATTAGATACTTCTCATTTAGGGGCTGGATAGGATTGGTTTGTGATCAAACCAGTAATCTCAAATTTAGTAATTATCAAAGAAGATTTTCATCACAATAGCAGTATATAGAATACAGAATAAAATTTCCATCTCTTTAGTACTATGGATGATATCACAGTTCCTTAAACTGGAGCAGGAACAAGGCTCATAAAAGTCTACTTCTTCCTATTCTAGGAGTATTTTGCCAAAGCAAATAATGTTTGTTTTGATGATGATTTTTATTAATACAGGTCATTACAGTAGTTTCTCATTACCTCAGTAAGACAGTTTTTCTGGTAGGTAGGTACTTGCCATACAAAGAACTTTTTCTGAAAAACTTAGAAACTGAAAAAGACAGGAAGATATCAGAAAGGGGAATTGAGGTTTGTTTGCAAATAGAGTGACAAGTTTGGGGGAGGCAAACACCATTCTGACTCCACAGTTTGGAGACAGCTAATCTGCTTAAGGTCTGGGTACAAAATGGAGCTGAGTGGAAGAGACTATATGCCAGTCTTTTCCCTCGTTCACAACTGGCACATGGAAGAGAAAGCCTGAAAACTGGCTTTCAGTTTGGATTTATGCTTTAAAGAAGAACTTTTAGAATATTCTTACCCGAGGGAGAAGGGAATTTACATTAAATGTTCTGAATTATCAAGATAATTACTTACAGTGGGAAAAGAGTCAAATAAAATCATTATTACAGTCTCCATTCACACCATTTTTCATGATTTGAAGGTGTGACTTCTAGTTTATTAGTCATCAGTGTTGTGTACTTACCAGTTGTGAAGACAAGCAGAGGCACCTGGCAAATTAAGTTCTACTTTCAACTTTTTTACTGGATCTGAACCAGTAGTATTATGATTCTTTAAAATATAACTTCATATTGAAGTATAGAATTTTTAAATGAAAAATTATTGGGGGGGATTTGCCTTTATCATCATCTTAGTGTAAAAGCAGATTCCCTTTAGAAAATAGTTCTGTCAGAAACTCTGTTGTTTTTATCCTGGAATCTGGAGACCTTAAAAAAAAGCACCCAACAAAATAAAAAAACCCAGCCTGCAACCAAGAGAGTTTAGGCCAAGGGGAGAAAAAAGCAAAATGTATTGCCCTTATTTTGAACCCTTATACACATTTTGCAAAATACGTTGAATATATGTAATGTCTGGTTATCTCTTTGCTTCTGCTCTTCAGGTTACTTTTTCTGGATTGCTGCTCATCTGTATTTACAGTAACTGTAACTGTGGGCCTCATTTCACATAATGAAATTTTGTCTGTGATAGTTGAGGCTAAACATTTCTTCTCTATAAATACTAAAAATCTATACAAGATGAAGCACTTGAATTCACTGTTTACAGTTTTCTGGGGTGTTTTGTTTTTTCACCATTTGGCCCTTCTTTGGTGTCACTGTTAGGCTCACACTAGCTGTTGTGATTCAGAGTGTTGAGATAGGTCTGCTCTGGAGGCAGCCTTATGAACCTTTTGCTATTAATCCCCATTTGCCCAAAACAGCAACATCTGTGATTCATGTCAGAAGAGCCATGTTTACCTTTTCTTGGCTTTGGGACTGGAAGGGGATTTTAAGGGTGGGAGGAATAAAGAAATAGTTGAATAATTCCAGCGTACATAAATCTAGAAGAGATTGTTTCAAGTGTTGCTTCTCTGACTTACGTGTTCTCTGCAGAGTATGCTTACATCAGTTCCAGTACATGGGAAAACGATACATAGCCAGGTACTGTGTGAAATTTAAATTTTGCTGTCTTGTTCACTAAGAATAATAGTGTCTACAATATGCCTTGAATCTCTATTACAAATAAATTGCATGAGTAGAACAGTTATTGTGAAATGATACACAACATTTTGAAGTAAGTAACCGGTTACTATATTAACGAATCTGTATCCTGTCTGAAAGTCGGGTATCTGTTTCAGAATGTGTGTGTTGTGTTTATTATCAATTACTTCAAAATCCACCCCTTAAATGCTGTCTTTTACAGCATTTTTTTTTCTTGAAATAGTGTCTTTGGGGAAGAAATTGTATGATTTGTTTTGTTTATTTGCTTGGCCATAAAACCATGTCCATTTAAATGTTTTAGAAATTTTATATGTAGTGTTTTTGCTGGAAGGTGAGTAGTGAACATTCCAACGCTGCTGTTTTTCAATTTGAAGTACCGTTAGATACCTGTACATTCCCACTGAAGGCTCATTAGGAAAAAATCTGTGAGAGTCAGAAACACGTACTAAATTATTTGAATATCTTTGCATTAATGTGGTTTTTAATGCAAAGTAGTTTTTTAATAGAGTAAAATATAGCAACTTGTTTAGGCCTTACGCTGTGGTTGACATTATAATACTGTTATAATTAAACCCGTGGGGTTGAAATACTGGCCGCCTTGAACTCAGTGAGAAAGTTGTTGCTGACTTTGGACGGTAAAGCATTCTAACTAAAATGTTAGCTTTTTTTGGTTTTAATTTAGATTTAATGGTATGTGAATCTCTTTCTACAAACAACAAACTACTATCTCATTGGAGGTTTTTCAGAAAAACATCTCATCTCTGTTCACACACCCTAAAAAGATCAAAGGCCAAAATAAATCTGGCTTTCTTAAGGTTTTGATTGTAACCTTTGTGTTTAAATGTATTTCAAACTCTGGGTTTAGAAGAGTCTGCAATTTTCAGGCTTTTTGTAAAAATTCTTCAAACTAATTTGTTTGACTAGTTTGTAGAGAAGACTACCACACTTTCTTTTTGTTTGCTGATCACCTAGCCTGTGTACTGCATGTTAACACTAAAAACGTTAAGCTATAGAAATCATCTGGTGTTCTGCAGAGGTACTGACTGCATTTTCCCAGTAAATGTAGCTTTCTAGTCTTTCACGTTGTCATTACACTGAAGTATATCACAATCAATGCACATACTCTTAAAATACACAAATGACAGAGAATGAAAGGGAACAGGGAATTCTGTAATTCAAGCACTGGTTTTCATTTTTCATCAGCTCTGGTGGTGGTACACAATAGGAAGTTAGCCTGTACTGATTGCTAACACAGATCACTTTTCTGTTTTCTTCACTTGATTGCTGCAAGTTTAACAAAGTATATGGCTCTTCTCCCTTCCTGCTTGGGTAAGATGTACATGATAATACCTCGTTAATTCCTGCTCTCCTGTTGCATGTATGCTTTCTAATTTTACCACTGTGTGTCCTTCTAACTTTTTTCTAAAATTTTTACAATCAAAATAGAGGATTTGGTTTTGGGTTCTGAATATTTTCAGAATATTTATGTTCTCAAATATTTATGTTTTCAAAAGCTCTGAAGTAAATTTAGCACTTCAAGAGCGACTGCTTGTGTGCTTTTGCTTTCATGCTTTGAGGTTTTAAGAAAGAGTTTGCTGTGATGCTTTTTTTAAACTACCTATTTTTGTTTTATAAATAAAACAGTAAATAGGTTGCATTGTAATTCTTTCTATAAAACTTCTTGTGCTTAACTAACACTTCCTGTCTTGCTGCAGTTTGACATGTCTAACTTTTGCTTCTATCCCATTTCACCCATCTTGCAGGAACCAGGAGGGGTTGGGATCCATAGTTCATGATCGAAAATCTCAGACATTGCCTGTTTCCCGTAACAGAACAGGAATGATGCATGCCAGATTGCAGCAGCTGAGCAGCCTGGATAACTCTCTCACTTTTAACCACAGTAAGTCTCATGACATGACATGATAACATTTGTCATCCTCAGCCAGTACCACAACACCAGAGACGGGTCCCAGAGCCACACCAGTGCATTTCAATGACTTTTATTGTTCTAGGTCTAACGAATAGCTGGAATCAGTCGATGGTCTGTTCCCTGCTTTATGATAGAACAATCAATGCTGGCTGATGCCATAACATGGAGCATGGTTAACTACAGTGTATTTTACAATTGTATTTTAATTTTTTTTAATTATATGCACTTCAACTTTGTGCTGCACACAGTTACAAAGTTTACTTTTTTTTTCCCTGTTTGCTTTATTAAGTTTCATTTTTTTTCCCCCACTTGGTCTTATAAATGATTAGTCTAAAAGTAAAAATATGCAATCTGACCATATCTCCATGTTTTGACATCCCCTAAGGAGAAATAAGTTTCTTAGAATTTCTACAGAGATTGTGAGGGCCATGATTTGGTTTGTCTAGAATTGAAAAAGCGTCCAATAATGCAGTGATTTTTCTGTTTTCAGTGTGAGAAAGATATCAAGTATTCTTGGAATTTCTGTAGACAATGGTAAGATTTAATCAGGTTGAAGTCAGCTTGTATAAGACTGCTGTATTGAAAACTAAATCTGCTTGTGGCCTGTCTTTTTAAACACGCTGCTCTTAAATTGCAAAATATACTGTATGTAAAGTATTCTGAAGCACCATTTTTCAATTTTCAGCTTCAAAAAACAGTGAAACTGGTTGACTAATCCAGTAAAATACAACACTGGTACCGAAAAGAATTGTGTGCAGTAAAGCAATTATTTGAGTTAACTGTCTGTTCACTGTGTTCATCCTTTTATTTCCCAAAGCATATCTAACTGTCCCTTAAAATCTTTTAGCTCATTATCTGTAACATAAAGCAACAGTTAGCCTAATTGCACAAGACTTACCACATAGTCTAGTGAAAAAAAAAAAAAAGCCACCAAACCTCTCTGTAAATGCATTATCATGCCTGTTCAAATATAAGAAATGCAATTCTTTGATTTAAAAAACATCAGAAAACTATATAGCTGTGCAAATTACTTTTTTTCTCTTGTAATCAGTCTGCTACTGCTGTATCATAATCATTTCTAGATGTTTTTTGATACACAAAAGAAAGAGCTTTTACACTATGTGACTACACATTCAGTAAGGTAAAATACTTTGTAGATAAAGACTGGTTTTTTAAAAAAAAATCTCTGGGAAATAACTAACATGGCTGTTTCTGGGCTCTGTGCAAAGAGATTTCATACTTCCAGAACTTGGCAAAGTTTACTGATTTTTAGGAACCAGTGAGCTGAAAGATTTTAATAAATGCATGCTTATGTAAAAAGAAGCTTTCTTTTCTTTTCCATCTGAAGAAAATTATGAAGGAAGGTGTCTCGTTTAGATAACTGTGTAAAGTGATAATGTTTTTTTTATGTTGGACATTCAATGAATATCAGGATATTACACCTTGTATTGACCAAGGTTTTATAAAGTGAAAATATGTTGCTGTAAAAGCCATGTCAAATGTGAAGTTGATTTTTATATCTTTGGTCTTGTTGTTGTCTAACTTTTAGTTTTGTTTAGTTGTCAGTCTGCCTGTGTCGTATATACAAAGTAGTTCTTGGAACTTGAATGAATCTTGTAGGTATCCTGTATGGGGTACATCCAGGAAGGGTGTATCTGGTGGAAATAGTTGCTTTACTTGTTTCTAAAATCGTGATTCCTTGGCACGATTGTTGTCTATAAATGTAAATTATAAACTTAATTTCTCCCTTTATGATCATTTAAGCAAGAAATAGAACTGAAGTAATGGTGTAAGTGATATTTCACATCTCTGAGGAATTTCAGCATAGTTTTGTGCTTAATTATGAAAGAAATTATGCCCTTTGTTCAAATTTCTAAAGCATTTCAATAGAAACTGCAAGAATGTAGATTTATGTGTATTGTTGGGGCTGGAGGAGAGGAAGATGCTCAGTAGAATAGTGACACTCAAACATACTGAAATACAAGAGATATATCCTGATCTGTAATAGCAGTATATGATCATTGTCAAATTCGTAGTCATTAGATACTATTCCATTTTCAGTGTTCTTAGACAGTTTTAAATCCAGTTATTCTGCAGTAGTGTGAATGTATGGGTGCATGTTCATGTGCGTGGCCAGGCAGATGTCCGTGTTGTATGTGGTAATTGTAGTTCCACAGTTTCTTTTTAAGTTACATGTGAAAAATAGAATCCAGTATCTTAGTTATACATGAAGAATACAGTCTTAGATTTTCTAAAATAATAGCAAATTGAAACAAGGATAGTTTTTAGCATGCATATGCAAAAAGCACTGCTAAATCAGTCTTTTAACTCAACCAAATTGAGTATTCCTTTAAGTTTACATCCTGCCCAAAACTTTTGTCTCTGGTAATAATGCGGAGTAATCAATCAATGACCTATTTATTTGTTTTTTCTAAATTATTTATGTGAAGAACAAAATTTGAACTGTTTGGAATCCTGTCCATTGACTACAGTTTTTACTTGGTATTTATAATAAACCTTGCACCTTTCGTCTTATCTGGAAGAGCAAACAAATTTTTTCTTTAAAGAATATTTCCCCTGTCCTCAATGCAGTTCTCAAAATAGTTGTCATCTCTTGGTATCTTCAACATTACTGAAACCACAGGCTAACTTAAAGATTTCTGGTCACCCAAAGGTGATTGCTATGAAAAAGGATTTTTCTTTTAATATCTTTAAGGAAAAGAACACTTTTACCTAAAGAAAAATATTTGCCAAATGGCTGTTGAGTTAAAACTTGCTTCCAAATGCCAGTTGTTCCTTTCCGTCATTACAGAGGGTAAAGGATGTAGCTGGATTGAAACCACAAAGAAAACACATGGGAGAAAAAAGAGGTGGAGGCAGAGAGAATGCAAAAGATGATAGGAAAAAGGTGTATACTCCCTAACAGAAAGAATGTATAAATCCAAAGAAATTGGTGGTTATGGGTATGTATGCGTAGTTCAGCCAGGGAAGTAAGAAGGTGCGGAAAGAAGTGGCCAAGTGTCATTATAAAAGAATATGTCATTTCTTCTGTTCTTTTCTTGGTCTCAACAAGTTTGTCATGCTTGTCATTGATTTAATGATGCTAAGTTGGTGGTAAATCTAACATATAAACATGATCCAGACCAAATTTTTATAAAGCAACCAGGGCACATTTGTCAATCTGGTTCTTAAAGATCAATGTTAGGGAACATAAACAATGTATTCTAACCAGTGCTGAAGCAGGATATATTTTAAAATTATTTAAATACAGTATGGAGCTAGAAGCAATAAAATGTTTTGATTAAATATGGAGTTATTGCATGGTGTTGCCACAGAGCAGAATTAATTACTTGGGTCTTCAGCAGCATATGATTGTATTCCTCAACTCTTAGTGTTTTGTATTTTTATAATGGTTGACTTATGATTGACTTTGAGATCATTATAACATCGCTAAATTACCAATACATATTTTCAGCTGTAACTCCATTCTACTGCAGTACTTACTTTAAGAATATATATGTGTATATATAACTGTGTACATTTATATATATACACGTGTGTACATACATACACATATATATGAAACTTCAGACATTTATTGTTTTAACTGCTGTTTAATACTTCTACTGTTGACATTTGTACTTAATGTATTTTATGATCTTGTGCAGATTATGTTAGAATAATTATATGCACATATCTGAAAAATGTTTAAATGCATATTAATTACTTTTCTGTATTGAATACTAACTTCTGTCAGGCTTTTTAGTTGTTAATCTTTTCCTAGTTCAGCAAGTCTTTTGGAAATAAAAAACATTCAAATGAGTATATCCAGCACTTACACTTCATTTGGAATTTCTGTAGGCTATGGCCATTCAGATGCAGATGTTCTTCACCAGTCTTTACTTGAAGCAAATATTGCCACTGAAGTTTGCCTTACAATTCTGGATACTCTGTCATTATTCACAATGGCTTTTAAGGTTTGTTCTTGACTTAGTGTTAACATCTCCCATAATAATCTTTCAGAAAAAATATTTTTAAAAAAATATTTTTAAAATTATATTTGTATTTTATAATCTAGTAATACAGCATTGTATTTTTAGCATTTCTAGCGTTTTATTTCATTATTGTGTCATGTTGAAGTGGATAACCTCTCACAGCAAAATGCTTTGGCTTCAGTTATACATTGCACACAGACTCTTTACTGATCAGCAGGAATCTGTGGGAAAAGCTCCCTCCTCATCCTAACTTCCTAAAAATATTTCTAGAAACTTTAGTGTCTACCTAATATTAGTGGTAAAACTGTCTTTTAAAGGCCATGTGGGGCGAAAGATCTAGTGTATGGCAAAACCATAATTCGTAATTGGACACTATCAGACTTCTACATTGAACGTGGTGACTTCTTACATTAAGTCACCATTAATTAATTAACTCATTAATTAACAGTAATTTGTGTGTGTTCCTTTTATGTAACTTTATTTCAATTCCTCCACTAATAAGACTTCTTTTTAGTTGTATCAGTTACTATAGCTCTCCTGTGGAATCTTTTTATAGCACGCCCACTTGCATACCCCTCCTGTCTGGTTTTTTGGGGCTTTTCCAAACATTAAAGGTGAAGCTATAAAAAGGAGACATGATAGCTCTACTTTGTTTCTCCCCTAATTAGAGCAGTGTATCCAGATCCTTGCTTGAAGATTCAAATTTAGTGTCTTACCTTTAATCTAGTTATGGAAACATAGTTTATTTATAATGAGATTCCTTTTATTAGTAATTTAATTAGAGTTTAGAACCAGTTCTGTCCACAGACTTCATGACAGAATTGAAAATGAAGATACCTAGTTTTAAAGATTTAAAGAAGAATGGACATTAATCTTCTAGTTATCAGCCGCCCATCACGCTTAGAATGACAGTCCTTCAAGGTTATCTGTATGTAGTATGTTGAGAAAGTAGGTAAGAGTATAGCAGAGTAGTCTGCAAGATGCAAGCAGAACAGGCGGGAGAATTGGGAGCTTCTACTTAATCAACTGCACCTAAAATGCATAAAATCAGAGAATGGTTTGGGTTGGAAGGGGCCTTTAAAGATCATCTAGCTCCAACCCCCCTGCCATGGACAGGGACATGTTCTTTCACTAGATCAGGTTGCTCAAAGCCCTGTCCAGCCTGACCTTGAACGCTTCCAATGATGGGGCATCCACAACTTCCCTGGGCAGCCTGTTCCAGGGTCTCGCCACCCTCATTGCAAAACAAAATTCCTCCTTATGTCCAATCTGAACCTACCTTCTTTAGGTTTAAAACTGTTTCCCCTTCTCCTGTCACTACAGGCTTTGGTAAAAAAAAATTAGTCTCTCTCCATCTTTCATATAACCCCCTTTTATATATTGAAAGGCTGCAATGAGGTCTCCCCAGAGCCTTTTCTCCTCCAGGCTGAACAACCCCAACTTTCTCAGCCTTTCTTCGTAGGAGAAGTGTTGCAGCCCTCTGGCCATTTTCATAGCTCTCCTGTGGACCTGCTCTAACATGTCCATGTCGTTCATATACTGGAGGCCACAGACCTGTACGCAGTACACACGTGGGGTCTCACCAAAGCAGAGTAGAGGAGGAGAATCACCTCCCTCGACCTGCTGGCCATGCTTCTTGTTATGCAGCCCAGGATGCAGTTGTCTTTCTGGGCCGTGAGCACACATTGCTGACTCATGTCCAATTTTTCATCAACCAATGTCCCCAAGTCCTTCTCCGCAGGGCTGCTCTCAATCCATTTATCCCCCAGCCTGTACTGATACTAGAGATTGCCCCAACCCACATGCAGGACCTTGCACTTGGCCTTGTTGAACTTCATGACGTTCACACAGGCCCGCTTCTCAATCCTGTCAAGGTCCTTCTGGATGGCAGGCTACAGGGAAGACTCTAGCAATTCAACTGCACCACTCGGCTGGGTGTCATCTGAAAACTTGCTGAGGGTGCACTCCATCCCACTGTCTATGTCACTGATGAAAATATTAAATAGTACTGGTCCCAATATGGACCCTTGAGGGATGCCACTTATTACTGGTTTCCACTTGGACACCGAGCCATCGAGTGTAACTCTTCGGACGTGGCCACCCAGCCAATTCCTTATCCTTCCAACAGTCCATTCTTCAAACCCATATGTTTCTGTTTTAGTGGCAAGAATGTTGTGGGGAACCATATCAAAGCCTTACAGAAGTCCAGATGGATAGCTCTTCTCTTGTCCACTGATGCAGCCACTCCATCGTAGAAGGCCACTAGATGACTAATACCAATCTGCTTCTTCTATATAATATGCTAATTATTCCCAAAAGGCCAGACAACTCTTTTTTTTCACCACAATCATCTTTCACTAGTGGGGATCCAGAGCTCTGTTATCTATTACAGCAGGGGAATCACAAGTTATGTCTGCTTCTTGGTAGAATTTTAACTGATCCTGTGTGAACTCCTGCTACTCTAGGTAGTTTTAGTGAACCACCTACCTCTGATGTTGGGACATCTGAAGAAAGCTTATTATATCAATTTCCTCATAAAGATAGGGGTTTGTAAGACAATGTTTCATTATTTTGCTATAAATCTGGAAGTAGTAAGCCTTACCATCTTTTAGAACTTGCGGTTAGGTGTTTAGGTTTGGGTCATCTACAAACATCTGTATACTGTTCCAAGAGATAAAACTTTTTCCTATGACCAAATAGGCTGACTGGCTTATATTGAACCGTTTATGTCTAGCTTCCTCTAAAATGGCCTGGCCATGGCTTCATTGCGTAGCATTTGGAGATCTTTGGTCTCCTGGGACCATTTGTATCTATTCATCCACAAAGCTTGAAACCACACTGAGTTCTTTTGGTCTGCAAGTCACATTGTCAGAATGGCTTTTAATGGAGGACTGCCTCCTTCAATTTTTTAATATTGAGGAACACCTGAAATGCCTAGGGCTATGCTGAAATTCTTTAGCCTGAAAAATTTCTTCTGTGTCTCCATGAATAGAAAAGAAGACATCTGCAGCTAGACATCTCTTCCGTGTTTGAGAGCGCTTAAGGCATGCTACAAGAGCCTAGGTCTATACTGGGGCTCAAGAACCTTTTGAAAAGTTTGTTAAACTAGATTCTTTGCATTAATATTACCTTAAAACCTATTTGAGATCGTGATGTAGCTGCCTTGCAGCATACCATTTGGATGCCTGTATATAGTAATGACAAGGAAGAGTGGAGTGTGCAGAGGGGAGTTGCAGAAGGTGCAAGACCTAGTTAGGATCATGTTGGAGGGCCAGTGGAGTCCGAGGGAGCAATACTTAACATGGTCCTCTCAGTTCTGGACTCCCTGGACTGCATTGAGCAGTCCCTGAATTAATTAACCCGTTTTGGTGTTTTGTAAGAGGAGAGACCTTGTCATTTCATCCTAGAGTCCCATAGGAACCTAGTGCGTATGCTCAGTCATTTGGGGGGAGTGTTTTTGAGAGCATTGTAGTAGGAGGTACTGCTATGAGAAAATTCCACTGTCTGAGCTGCTAAAGCCGGCGTAACTAAAATGTGTTAATACTTTGAGTGTGCCTCTCAAAGAACTGTTAATAGTAATTGATTTAATTAACAGCTGTTAAAAACAGTTGTATTCTGTAAGTCTGTTCAGAAGCCAACACTTCCTTTATAAGCAAGATTAATGAAGTGTTAGAAATATCTAATTAAAATTCAGATATGTTTTTATTATTAAACATCTTGGTAATACTATGCAGATTATTTTTTTTTTATTTCCTGCTTTTGCATGATCTGTGTATGTTCTTAGAATAGTATAAATGTATCATCGTACAAAACTCCTAAATTCTCACTATCAATTTAAAGAATCAGCTACTAACTGATCATGGGCATAATCCGCTGATGAAGAAAGTATTTGATGTATACCTCTGCTTCCTTCAAAAGAATCAGTCTGAAACGGCATTGAAAAATGTCTTCATTGCTTTAAGGGCCCTCATATTTAAGGTAAGAAGTTTAAAAATAATTAATCTACAAGTACTTATCCAGTTCTTTAGTTAACAATATATAATGTAAAAATTTAAGAACTAAAATCCCAAATTAAAGTTGGTGAATAAGAACTGATCTGATCCTAACAGCGTGGAATACTTGTCCTTTGAATTGCTGTAAGAACCATTTTGTGTCATGAACTACTATAACTGTCTATTTTTTCCATAGTTTTGGAATATTAATAGATTTGTATTTTTCTTGATATGCTTATTTTATCAAGAACTGAAGCTAGTTTTAATGAATAACTTCTTTCTTTTCTACTTTTTCCTCAGTTTCCTTCTACATTTTATGAAGGTAGAGCTGATATGTGTTCTGCACTGTGCTATGAAATTCTGAAGTATTGTAATTCCAAACTGAGTTCAATTCGTACTGAAGCTTCACAGTTACTGTACTTCTTAATGAGAAATAATTTTGATTACACAGGGAAGAAGTCTTTTGTTAGGACACATCTACAAGTTAGTATACTTTATTTTTCATTTTTTAAATGTTGTATTTGTAGATGCACAGTTGCATACCACTGTGCAAAGCCCTGTCAGATAAAGACATAAAAGAAATTATTTTGGGTTCAAGCAAGGCTGGTATATTCTAAGAGTGAGAAGATGGCAATAAAAGTATGTTCACTATAGGGAGATACTTAGAAACAATCGGATGGCCCTGTGTTTCGTAGGAAATAATTTTTATTTGTCAGTAGCAAATGTTCTGTTTTGTAGATGTTATTTTCATTGTTAAATGGCATACCCTGTTGTATCTGAAGATGAAAAGAATGCAGCAACAAGCATGTAAAAGTCTAAAATAAAACAAATACATAGAAAATTCTGTGTTCTGACAAAGCTGGGAACAATAGATTACTACTTTTATGATCTCGGGCTAGTTCACCTAGCAGTCAGTCTTTAGAGCTGAGAATGTATGTGCATTAAATTTACACAAGCCTGTTTTTTCTTGCCTATTTTATTGTACAAGTAACTTCGGGGGGGGAAAACAAAAACAAACCCAACCAAAAAACCAACAAATAGGATTTTACTTAAGGGAAAAATCTTTCAATTAAAAAGAACAAAACTTCCTTTGTAATTGCTTCATAGGTACATCTCAAGGGAATTTCGTGAAATATGCACTAACAAGATATTTGTTTCTGTCAAGGTTATTATTTCAGTAAGCCAGTTAATTGCTGATGTTGTTGGAATCGGAGGAACTAGATTTCAGCAGTCTCTTTCTATCATCAATAATTGTGCCAATAATGACAGAATTATAAAGGTCTGTTTTTATTCTTCTTTCCATACCATAGAAGGATGCTTGAAAACTCTTTCATAGCATCTTTTGCAATTATGTTTCAACTTTTCATTATGCAAAGACTAGAAAAAGGTAGTAGTTAACCTAACTTTTCTATGTTTTAGCACACTACATTCCCTTCTGACGTTAAGGATTTAACAAAACGGATTCGTACAGTACTGATGGCTACAGCTCAGATGAAGGAGCATGAAAATGATCCAGAAATGCTTGTAGACCTCCAGTACAGTTTGGCAAAGTCTTATGCTAGTACACCTGAACTAAGGAAGACGTGGTTAGACAGCATGGCAAGGATCCATGTTAAAAATGGAGATCTTTCAGAGGTAAGAGAAAAAAATCAAACTAGTTTTAGCTTCGTAATAAGCTTAAGCTTATCTTTCTTGAAATGGAATGTACTATATGTAGTTGTTAGTGTGTAATATAATAAGCATTTTTAATAAATTTTGAATTGTTAGTAGATTAGTTTCAATGGCTGGTAGGTTTTTGTCCTATCCAAGTACACCTGTAAGTAATTTCTGATTACTAATGTAAGCTGTATGTTTAACTACGGTAGCTGACATGCTACTAAGCCAGGAATGCTCAATGCGAACCATGGAAGACACAGACCTTCTACTTAAAAATATCTGCTTAAAAATATCTTTGTTATCAGTTGCTAAAACGCTTAAAGCCACTCTTTGAATTCCTCTCCAGCTGCCTTTACAGACTTGCCTTGATTCTATTCCAGACTGCTTAATAAAAAAGTCCTAATGTTCTTAAAATTGACAAATCACAATCTTTTTCTTTGAAAAAAGGAAGCTATCGGATTTCACTGTGCTGTTAAAATATTTAATTCTAGCAAAAAGGAGAGTTTGGAGTGGGGATTTTTATATGTCTTGATGTAAGTGTTTTATCAGCATACGGAATGAATTTTGTCTCTTTCTGGAAGTTTGTTGCATCCAAAAGTAAATCACATTGCACGACATCATTGAATTTCATAAACATATCTGTGAAACTTAGCATCATGTAAGCAAGTAAATATCTCCAAGAAATAGTAGCTGCTATCTTATGTCTTAGTACTAGAATTTTTTTCTTCGGTATGGTAGCAACACAGAACGCATATACAGTGCTCTGTTATTAGCTTGCATTTTGAAGGAAACAACTTCAGCTCTTTCAGAAGACAAGCCCTTTTAGTCCTTTTCAGGTCTGTTTTTAATTTGTTGTATTAAAAACTCAGAATCTCTGAGTGTATGACTCGATGGGGACCTCTGTAAACCACCAAGCCCAACCCCATGCAGAGTGTGAATTAGAGAGAATTTCTGACAGACACTTACCTTTTTCCTTCACCTCCAGGGTCTGAGGTTCTGCAGCCTCCATATATGAACTGTTCAATTGAGAATTACAGTTAGAATAACACTTTGCTGTAAGCCTAAACCTTTTTAGTGAAAGAAGGATCTTGAATCTTTCTTTTCTCCTTTCTGTGGAGAAAAGTGATCAGTGTCAACTTCATGGAACACCTCAAATATTTGAAGACTACTCTGTCCTCCTTTTTCTTCTGTTTTCCAGACAACACCATTCGTAGGTCAGATTTCTTCTCTTTTGCTGCTTTCACATGGTCTGTCACCAGTTTTTTTTTCTACATTTTTCTTGATCTGGAGCCAAAAGGCAGACAAAACAGGTTAGCAAAAGAACCACCAAATGTTGAGTAGAACAACTAATAGCTCTTTTGTTTCACATAACACTTAAAATACATACCCAAAAGAGATTTGCCTATTTTTATTATAGCATGGCATTCCTACCTTGTAATTTGTGATCCGTGGTCACTCTCAGATTGTGTACTGCTGTCTGTGCTCCTCAATGCTCTGGTAAAGGAGTGAGTGGTGAGTGCTCTTGCACAGTTACTGTTTTGCATAAATGAAGTGGAGAATTCTTACACTGGTCATAGGGCATCTCCTGCAAAGCAGCAAAAAGGAAAACCAAAGAAATAATCTCAGGCTAGGGCTCTTCTTGTATACCTTGTTTTCAGTAGTTCCATTATAATTGTAATTTATAAGATTGTTATTGTTTCTGTTTTAGGCAGCAATGTGCTATGTCCATGTAGCAGCACTGGTTGCAGAATATCTCACGCGAAAAGGTACGATTTTGAAATCTTACTTTAATGTTTATATTTTGCTTTTCCTAAGCTATAATGACAATAGTTTCTCAGAGGAAGTTGTAGGCATTTCAGTGTTTACCAAGGAAGAAATTCTGACCTAACCAGATAGCATACTCAAATATTTAAGAGTATACTTACATATCTAAGTGGCAGCATTTCAGATGAAGCTAAAGTAAAATTTTTAGGAAAGTAAAAATTTTTATTTTGCACCAGAGCTGCTAATAGCTGAAGTCAGACCCTTTCTAAAGCAAACTTGTTGAACAAGAATATTCACTGATAAGTAGTCTTTCATTGCATATAGGGAAACCTGGCATTGCCAGAGAAGTCAAAATAAATTCATACAAATTTTCAGATGCTGAGTCAGTGGTAGTAGTGCTCAGAATGCTTCACCTGTCTTGGTGTTCTCTGCTAGCAGCTGTCTGTAAAAGCGGGTTTCTGATGACCCTTGAGATAGGGTAGGAAACTATCTTTCATTTATAGGGTCAGAAGAGTTCCCAGCTAGGGGTTTGAGAAAATAAAAGCTTTTATGGCTTTTATTAAGAAAAATAGATCTCTAGAAGAAAGTTTCAGAAATCTGTTAAGACTGATCATGACATTGAGCTAGTCTTTTGTTTTTGTAGGCAAATTCACATTCGCAGCTTTTTTTCTTTGCTTTTGCATGACAGTTCAAAATGAAGCAGAGTCGTGGGTCTACAAGATGCCTTTTCTCTCTTCCTTCTGTGCCTTTTGCCAGATACTTGTGTAGTGTATAGGCTATCCTCTCTGCCCCAATGATTTCAGAAGCTTCTCTGAGACCAAATCTGAAACTAAGTTGATTGTCAAAGTTACTATGTCCTCTTGGAAGCCTGATAACAACTAACTGATAACTAGTGATAATCTGTATCAATTTGTGATTCCTTTGGGTGATCTGCTATTTTTGTCTACTGTCATAAAAGTTATTTCCTCTTAGTAATATAGAGGGTCGAACTTCTATCTGTGGTATTTCCAGGAGCAAAACAAAACCATGCATTTGAGGCAGTCATTCAGTAAAACCTCTGGTGGTCAGACTCCCACCTGAGCAGAAAGAATCTGTGTAGGAATGAGCTGTGAAATAAATATGTGCAAGTCCTTGTGCTTCTGTAGTATTTACTGATTGCTCTTGAGGCTTTAATTAATACAGTTTTTGGCCAAAACCCCCTATTTCTTAATTCAGCAATCTGATATAATAAAAAAGAGCTAAACAGAATGGGTAAAAGAAGCAGGTTTCACATTAGAACATTCTAAACCCCATTTTTGCCAAATACTTACTTCAGTAAAGAAAGTTAGATTGCTGGGGGTTTTTTCTTGCTTGTAGACTGACTTTCTGTATATACAGCTGAATAATCTGGTTTGCCATCCTTTGATCATTTTGTATGGTTGATGTCAGTCTATTCATACTGTTCAGTCTGGGGAGGCTGATATGCCAGGGCCTGTTAGAGTACACAGTTCCAGCATGACTTCACACCAGTTTAATTAAATACTGTAGAAGTTACCTTGATTACCTTAGACTTAGGATGGGGTAGATTAGACACAGGTTTAATTTAGGAAGATTCAGACACTATTTATTTTGGTAGGTAAGAGTCCAGATATTAACATTTGTGGGTTTTTTAAAACCTATTTATACTTATAGAGTAATGTGAGGTCTAATATTTTAATCACGCACTGGGAGGCAGGATTTATTTTTTATTTATTAATTTGGGGGTATGTATATTTAAACATGGCTTCTGCCTTATCTAGCATCGCAAAATGACCTAATATTATTGTCCTGGTTTTGGCTGGGATAGAGTTAATTTTCTTTCTAGTAGCTGCTATAGCGTTATGTTTTGGATTTAGTATGAGAAGAATGTTGATAACACACTGATGTTTTCAGTTGTTGCTAAGTAGCATTTATACTAAGCCAAGGATTTTTCAGCTTCTCATGCCCAGCCAGCAAGAAGGCTGGAGGGGCACAAGAAGTTGGGAGGGGACACAGCCAGGGCAGCTGACCCAAACTGGCTAAAGGGGTATTCCATACCATGTGATGTCATGTCCAGTATATAAACTGGGGGGACTTGGCCTGGGGGATGAATCGCTGCTCGGGAACTAACTGGGCATCGGTCAGGGAGTGGTGAGCAATTGCACTGTGCATCACTTGTTTTGTATGTTCCAATCCTTTTATTAGTATTGTGAGTTTATTATTATTATTGTTAGTTTCTTCCTTTCTGTTCTATTAAACTGTTCTTATTTCAACCCACAAGTTTTACCTTTTACCTTCTGATTCTCTCCCCCATCCCACTGGGTGGGGGGGAAGTGAGTGAGTGGCTGCGTGGTACTTAGTTGCTGGCTGGGGTTAAACCACGACAGTTATTCTGGTGGAAAAAAGTAAATTTGTCTATTTTTCTTTTTCAATGACAGGGATGTTTAGGCAAGGTTGTACTGCTTTCAGGGTAATCACACCTAATATAGATGAAGAGGCTTCAATGATGGAGGATGTTGGAATGCAAGATGTTCACTTCAATGAAGTAAGTAAACATAAGAGAGTTAGAATTGATGCACATTGAAGTGCTGTTTGTTTTTCCAAGTTTTGTGTTTCAGTCTGGAGGCTGGCTAATACGATGGATATTATAATTGTCTTCTTAGCCGCTGTTCTTATCCTGAAACTGAAATAAAAAATTTCTGTGAGCTGTCCCAACTTTAGACAATTTACTATATACATATATCTTAAATAAAGCATTAGCACATCAACTCAACACCACTTTTGGAATAAAATTAAGCAAAATGGAATTTTAAGCTATATGACAGGCTGAACAGTAATGTGGCTTATTTATTAGCGTTAACAAGATCTGGGTTTTTTTTTAAACTGACTTTGATTTAGATTGTTACTATACCAGCAATTATGAAGATTATTTTTCTTGGTTTACAGTTTCCCTATGCAAATATGCCATAACAATGAAAGCCATTTTACTGACACCAGACTTGCATCAGTGTTGTTTGTTCCTGGCTTAAGTTTCACTCCTTGTGTCTTCATGGATCCATCTGTACTGCTCTACAGTAAATTTTACTATTAAGAAGCCTACGTGAAAAGATTTTTCATAATCTTGCTCATGAAGAGCTACATCTACACTATGTTTTTGCCAGTATAGGTGGTGGAGGGAGGGACAAACCACTACTTGCAGTAGTTGTGTTGAAAAAAATCCCTGGTGTGTAAGCATAATTGTACAACAAAAAATATTTTTCTTTTGTGTTTTAGTTTATATATGGTGAAGGTGTATGACAAAATTATTTGATTGTGCAAATTGTGGCTGTGCTAACAGATTTAGGAGGAACAGATTAAAGACTTAGCTGTTTGAGCCTGGATTTAGGCCTAGGGTACCTATGTTTTACTCCTAAGTTCTGGTACTGCTTTGCTCTATTGTTTTAAGACAAAAATTGTTGACTTGCCTTCTTCAGGCGAGGGGAGGCAGGAGTTTGAATTACTTGAAATGAGAAATATAGCACTTTTGCTTTCCAAAGACACCCAATAGCAGATTGGTGTTTTTTTAAATTTGTGTTATGTTCTATATATCACTGATTGTCCTCATCCAGCATGGAATTTACCATGTTACTCAAAGCAAAATGTAAGCTGCTCTAAGTGAGCCAAGAGTTGGTTTTCTAGTGACTACTGCTGACGGAAACTTTTGTTAGAAATTCTTGTCAGCGTCTACCTGACAAACCATTTGTCAGAGCTAAATTCTTTTGTATTTTTTAAACTGGAATGTCTTTTTTCTTCTTCTCATTAGTCAGTCTCTGCAAAAAGGATATACTGCTTGTTCTAGGTCATTGAACCCTATGCAAATTTATTTCCATCTCTTACTTCCATTCCATGGAAATACAAAGCCAAGAGTGAAATTAAAAGTGTGTGGAACTTGCAAAAGGATCAAACCTTGCCAAATTTTATTTTTCCCTTTTTAAACTTAACCATGTAGTACTGTAATTGGTTAAATATTGAAAAAAGTTACTATTTTTCAGGTAACTTCTTATAGTTCACTCAGGAAGAGTAATAATAGGGAAAAACTCTTTGGTTTTTAGTAGACTAAAAATCATGAATAAATTGGGATGACTAGTATTTTACAGAAGAATTTCAAACCAGGTAGTCTAGTTGCTTCATGAATAGGAACATATTCATATATGGAGTGTTTCCTTGGTATGTTCTTATGTAAGCAAAACTGTATTAGTCTAAGAAAAAAAAATCATATGACAGATGAACTGGGTACAGAAATCAGAAAGCAGAAACATATCTTTCAAGCTGTACTTTACTACTACTGAGCAAAATGATGCTCTGATGGGAATTCTTCCTATACGTAGTAACAAAGAGTCATGGAATTTCTTTCTTGAAACTTGGGATTTCCCTGGATGCTAGTTACTTTAGAGTTAAATCTCCAAAACAGTAATTAGAACTATTAGGGGGGTCAGGGGGGGATCCCTCCATGTTTCTAAAAGGGGCAAAGCATCCTTTATATTCTCCAGTTTATATAAAGTCTTCCCAATTAGATGAAATTTGTCTTAAGACTTTATGTAGTTTCTCATTTTAAAAATCAAAATTTTTAAAATTCTCAATTTAATTCTCATTTTAAAAGAATTCTCTTCAGGCCAAGGTTAGCCTGACTCATTTCCTAAACTAGCCAGCTGAAAAAACATAATTTTGCTTTGTTTTTTTAACAAAGTTACTGTGTGTGTTTCATGAACAGTTGTTTATGCGGACAGCCTATTCAGCAGCACAAGTCAAATTCTCCTTGCAGAGCTAAAAGTCTTCTGGGTGTCAGAAATAGGAGGGTAAAAGCTTGGAACCTGATATTGTTTCCATGCTAGACTTTGCTGTAAGCAGTCCATCTGTGAGAGATCTGAGTTACGGCTAACAGGCCTGTGGCAGGTGCCAGATTCCATGCGGATTAAGGTTGGAAACAATTTCATTCAAGTTGGCTGGTTTTTTCCAAAATAAACTCTGCCAGAATACAGCTCCACTATGGATAGTAAGTTAATCTCTACCTTACTTATTTGTTTTTTCTGGTATCTTGTTAGCTATGACTTTCCATGAGAGGAATCATTCTAATTTGCAGATTGGTAAATGAAATGGCTTCACAGCTCAGATGGTATTATAGCTCTTTTAAGTGATCAACATGCAGTGTAATTCAATATATTAAAGCACTTTATGAAAAACAGAAATACGTACTTACCCAGACATACAAGACACTTTTAAGTGTGGTGGCGAAGGCTGGTATTCTTCATAGGTACTCAGGCTGATATCGTTTAACATCTTCATTAGCCATCTAGGTCATGGGATACAGCGTATCATCAAGTTTGTGGACAAAACTAAATGGAGAGGGGAGTGACTGATACGCTAGGGGACAGGGCTGCCATTTAGAGGGACCTCAGACTGAAGGAACACAGAAGCCTCTCAAAGTTCTACAGAGAAGTGCAAAGCCTTGCATCTGCGAAAAAATCACCCGATGTCTCAGTATGGGCTGGGGATGGACGGGCTGGGCAGCAGCTCTGCAGAAGGACCTGGGAGTTCTAGTGGACGAGAGATTGAATGGGAATCAGCAGTGTAGCCTTGTGGCAACAAAGGCCAACTGCATGCTGGGTTGTATTACAAAGAGCATAGAGTCAAGAAGTGGAGGGAAGTGGGTTTTCCCCCTTCTACTTGGCATTTGTGATACCCCATCTGTAATCTCTTGCCCAGCGCTGCCCCCTCAAAGTCAAGAGAGATACCAACAAACTGGAAGAAGTCCAGCTCCTGAGGTGGTTAGTGGATGAATAAGACTCTTCTAAGAGGTGCGCCATAACAGAGTAGGAGGCCGTTCTCACAGGGTACAAGAGAAAACTCTGATTGGATATATGGAAAAAAACTTTTCCCATGAGAACGGATGAACACTGAGGCCGGTGGCCCAGAAATGTTGTGTTCTTTTCCTCCCTCCTGTCAGCTCTCCCACGTGAAGCTTTTGCTCTTTGTATTTTTTTCCTGTGTGCAAACAAGATTGTACTCCTTTGCTGCATTTGGATGCCCTCTGGTGTCTAAGACTCTTGTCACAAAGCAGTGTTTGTGGACAGCCCTTGTGGTCCAGCAGTGACACTGGTCTTTCAGTTCTCACCACCTGGCTGCTGAGGATGGAGATATTGGAGAGTCTATACGGCCCCATAATGATTGGGGAAAGGAGGGGATGTTTTAGGGACCGTTGCAGCACACGGGTAAGGGTAGCATTTTTCAGTTTCTTTTTGCTCTCAATATTAAAGTTAGCTTTTCTTAGTGATACCTTTATGCTGTCTTAGTCCTCTACCAAAGGGAGGAGGGGAATAGAGTAGCGTTGGATCCCTTCTAAGGATAAAAGGAGTTATTTCCAGCTTCTGCGTTCACCACTACGATGCAAGAATGGTACCAGGAGGTCTCAAGAAGTAGAAATGTCACGTCTTCTGACATCTCGCAGTCTTAAACTTGGATTCTCTTGGAGGTACTTGGAGCTCCAGACATGTTTGAAGAAAACTGAGATGTGTTAGGGTATGTGGATGGGAATGAGCTTCTTCACAGTGATTCTGTCACACTCAAGCCATGACCAAGTATATGACAGCTTCATCACAGGAGCTATAAGCTGTTCCATAATATCTGTGAAATTGTTTGTTATAACTGAGTTAGTCGAGTTAGCCAAGTAATTTTAAATTTATGAAAACTAGAGCAAAGTATGAATGTTATCGTAGTTTTGTTTTGCTTATTGAAGTAGGAGAAATTAAATGCATGGAAAATAAATTATTATGACAAACTGATGCAAGGGACTTCATAATTATGATGTAACTGCTCTAATGCAAAATGCGTACTTCCATTCTAATGTATAGATAAGCATAGTTCTTATTTAACCTTAAATAACTATCTTTTTGCTACAAGGATGGTGGTTTCTGGCTTGTGACTCTGTTTGGACCCTTTAGGATTTCTCAGCTTCTCTAACTGTTGTTATATGTATTTTCACTCTGGACCAAGTATACCAAATTCCACTGTTGTACCTTGATAATTACTTCTGAGTACAGATTTTGGAATTGTATCTTTTTATTTTATTGTTGATGTAATTTGTTTGATAGTTTCCTTCAAAACCATTACAGTCAAGTGTTTGTATAGCTGTCTTTTTAAGATAATGTTCTTTGTGTAAAACCAAAAAAACCCAAGGTTTTTTGAAAAAATAAAACCACATTACAAGGTAAGACAAGGGTCTCAAGGTAAGACCTTGGGTCCTCACACAGGTGTCATTTGCAGACTTAAGAGGTCAGGAGTATCTAAAAGAAAAATGCTGTTTGTGGTAAATATGAAGAGTAGTGTACACTCAGACCATTCTGTTTTGTTTCCTTTTAGCGATTTTTGATTGCCACAATAATTTAAATTACTATGTGTTGATAATTTTAGTTTGACTCAAGATCTCCCTTCTCATTGGGAAGAACTTTGGTATAGTTATTTGTGCTTTTCACAAGTACTGAATTGTTTTACTTTTTCACATGTGTATCCAAATCTAGGATGTGCTGATGGAATTGTTGGAGCAGTGTGCTGATGGACTCTGGAAGGCAGAACGCTATGAACTCATTGCTGACATATATAAACTTATAATTCCCATTTATGAAAAACGGCGAGATTTTGAGGTACTAGATTCATCATAAGTAATTCTGAGCAAGAAAAAAAAAATTTCTAGTCTAACTGCATGACACATTTGACATCACAGAACAAGAGTATTAAAATTGTAACTGAAATATGAATGTGGAATTTTTGTTTTAATTTTGAATAATTAAAAATGTTTAAATAAATGTAAATAATTAAAAATTAATCTTGCATATTGTCATTCTGATACAAGTACTAAACCTATTACTACTGTTCAATGAAACAGTGGTTTTAGTTGTTATTAATTACAAGGACATAATTTATTGTTGTTTTAAGATAGGAAAATTCTATGTTATTCTTTTACCCCATGATGGTTTTCTTTTATTTTTAGAGGCTTGCTCATTTATATGACACTCTTCATCGAGCGTACAGTAAAGTAACAGAAGTTATGCATACAGGCAAGAGACTGCTGGGAACTTATTTCAGGGTAGCGTTCTTTGGACAGGTGAGTATTAATTGGCTTTCATTTGTCTGCTCTGTGCAGTAAGAAAAACTGGAATTTATTTTACAAGGTATACTATTTCATCATCTATATTGATACCATGCCATAAAAAGTACAAGAAATGTGTTCTGTAAGAAATAATTAAACATCAATAATTTAGTTTAAAACATTTATCAATTCCAATACAATTCTTCCTTATTTTCCTCAGTAAATTTTTTGCCTTTTTGTCCTTTTTCTTCTTTTATTTACTACCTTAAGGCAGCGGTAAGTTTTCTATAATGTCAGTTCTTAGCAATGTATTGACTTAATGTGTAGTGCTATAGTGTGGTTTGCAAGGCTGCTTCTTAGATTGGTATGCATTAATAGCCATTGCAATTCAAAAAATAACATTAAGTTCCATTTAGAGAACAAATCACTCTCTTCTATGCATCAGTATTGCATGCTTTGAACAAAAGTTCTGGCTGTGTATTGGACAGCTTCACACCTTCTAATATATGTCTATAACGCTTATGTATCAGTATGGTATCACGCAGTATCAAGTAATACACTTTCTACATGCATAGCCCAGTTGCTAATTGTTCAGCTGAGCATGGAGAATTGTACAATACTCTGAGCAGTATAACTTTACATGTATTCTGTTGTCTTTTATAACTTTATAGCAATACCAGTTTACAGACAGTGAAACAGATGTTGAGGTAATTACAGTAACTGCTTACAAAGCAAGCAATGCAGTAAAAACTACTGCATTTCACGTTAGTTTGATGTGGGTATTTTTGTCAATCTAGCCTGTGTTTATACATGATATGTTGTGCTTTTCTATTTTGTCTGTTTCATTTATGACAAAAATATTTCTTTTCCGATTCCAAACGTGAACTCAGACATGGCTTGTTGTTTTAAACCAATGACCTGTTTCACTTTCCACACACTCTACATTGCATTTACTTATGGTTTTAAAACAAATGCTTTATGTAATGAAAGTAAAGTAGTATATGCCAAGATAGTACAACATAAAATTAAGATTTTTAGGTAAATTAAATTTCATTTTCTGGGATTAATTTTTTATTACTACATAAAGAAAATTTTCAGATTATTTTTATATAAACCATTGCCAAAATACTCACTTGTGAATCAGATAGTCGTGTTGGGCAGCAAAATTTCTGTTTTGGCAAGTGAAACAGTGCTGAAAGTTCACTTTTAAATAAAAGTGAAGAAAAGTTGTCTCAAAGGCTTGGCATACCATAAAATTACAATGAACCTTCACAATTTTAAATGTGTGTTTCCATTGTCTTTCACTCATTCTGTAGTAGATAATTACATTTTTCTGTTTTTTTTTTATTCTCTTAGGAAACCTTTTTTACTTAGATTTTAATTTCTCCTTATTTACATATGCTTGAATCCTGATGTTAAATGTTTATATTTGCTTTGAACCACATACATTATGTTCATCTTAATCATTGTCCTATGTGGGGTTTTTTTCCAAGATTTTGATTACTTCATTTTTTGCAGGGATTCTTTGAGGATGAAGATGGAAAGGAATATATCTATAAAGAGCCTAAACTCACACCTCTCTCGGAGATTTCCCAAAGACTCCAAAAACTCTACTCTGACAAATTTGGGTCTGAAAATGTCAAAATGATTCAGGATTCTGGCAAGGTATGATCTTTATTCTCTCTAAAAAATTCTGGTATATTACTTCCACTAATCCACTTGAAATACTGTGGGATCACTGTCTGTCACACATTGTGCACACAGACATAGGTGTCTAAAAAACTTTACTGGCTGAAGGGCATGAAAGAAATATCATGTCCTATTAAGTTTACCTTTAAGAACAACCAAAAGCTTGGTTTCCATAGTGTTACCTCTCACAATAATAATTGTGTCTTAGAACAAATTTGGACTATGATCATATCCTGTGTTATGTTTAGCTGTATTTCTTGCCAGTTCATGCACAGTCGTTCTTTGGAAGTTTATCCCTTTTCTGCACCTTGAAAGCAGAGTCCAAACTTTCTTCTGAAGTAAGAAACAGACCCCTCTTCTGAGAAAAGTACCATATGTAAATAACATTTTAATTCTGTATCAGTTGTTCTTGTTATCCTTTGCTTATGTCTCTGAGCCTGTTCAATTTTATAAACGCTTAAACTGTAGAAAAACATGCTCATGCAAAGTCATCTGGTTAAATCTACATTTGTCATAGGAAATGCTTTCCTTGGTAATTGAAGGCTCCAAAACTGTTTAACTGAAGAGGGCTACAGTATCCCACATGCTGAGAAGAACACATACTGCACAAGATGCCTCTCTGCATTCCTTTTATTCCCTTCCTCAGCCAATTTTTAACTTTTGTTTGGATTCAGACTTTGATTTTCTCTTATCTATCTCTTCTGTTCCTTGATTCTACCAGTAAGATCACAAAGTTCTGTGCTTCTTGGCCTGAATGTGCAGCAATGGTGGGGCTTTTCAGTATGGGAACTTTAAAAGGAGAGGAGGACTTATGCAAGGGCTAGATTTCATGCCACAGAAGGCAAGAGAATTATATTGTAATCTCAGTTTTTCACAGCTTTTCAAGTATATTCTCTTGAATTCTTTAAAATTAATTATAATGCACGTGTGTGTTACCATTTGTAGGGAACATTTTTCTGTCAGCTGTATCAGAATGAGTACATAAATTACCACTTAAGTTCCAGTCTAATAATCTTGAAAACATTGCAGATTTAAAAAAAAGTAATTAATCAAGCAGCATGTTCCAATAAAAATGGGTGACAGCAGGGAGACCTTAGCTCTGTTCCCAGTTTGCTCCACGACTTACCTGGTGACTTCATGTGTGTATTTGCATTGTTGTTTTTCCCACTTAGTTTATGAAAGTGAAATGGCTCAGAGACAGGCAGAGATAACATGAATATTTGACGTGGGACAAAAATGGTAGGCAACAACTTTTAGAAAGATGTACAGGTTTAGGGTGCCCTCTCTATCCCATGGTTGGGGGAATTTACAAAAAAAAAAAAATCCTTGGTCCATTTAGTGACCCTGTTGGGTGAAGACTTTGGAGGCCTTCTCTATTGGTACGGGCAACTAGTTGCTGCTTTTACCAAATTAAAGATCAGCCAGTCCATGAACTCATCCAGTTCTAGAAACAAAATGAACTGAATAGTGAAGCCTTCAATTTGCCCTGCTCCCACCAGTATATTCTTTGGGACCTTCATAAGGTGTCAGAGTTGAGATGGGTTGGGAGGAGTACCTTCTGAAGGTAATATCTGAATTATTTGCAATGTAGGGTTTTATTTTTAATTATTAACTTTTTTTAATCACTAGCAATTTTTGGTCTCCAATCTACTGCTGTATCAGCTGTCATGGAGGACAAGTATTTGTTCCTGGGTTTTCTGTATCTGTGCCTTCCAGTGTTAATCAAGGGTATAACTCTGTATTATGTTTTTGTTAGCAGATCTGCATACAGCAATTATCAATAATGAGTGTTAAAAAAAAAAAAAAACCACACAAAAAAATCCAAACAGAACAAAAAGCATAACACGTTGTAATGCATCTAGCTATGTTGTCTTCCCAGTAGTTAGAAACTGAACACAGAGGAGCCCTGTAAGACCATTAACGTTTCCTGTGTTTTCAATAATTTAAAGATTGAGACCAAATTTAATTTCTGAAAGTTGTGTGACTAAAATTAAATCCACTTTATTCACAGTGTAGCTATCTGATTGTTTTTTCATGTTTTTAAGGTAAATCCAAAGGATTTAGATTCAAAATATGCATATATTCAAGTTACACATGTAATTCCATACTTTGAAGAAAAAGAGTTGCAAGAAAGAAAAACAGATTTTGAAAGGACCCATAACATTCGTCGCTTTATGTTTGAGATGCCTTTTACTCAAGCTGGTAAAAGACAAGGAGGAGTAGAAGAACAGTGTAAGCGACGGACTATTTTGACAGGTACTGATTGAATGGAAATTTCCTTTAAAAGAAAACTGCCTTTTTATTTTGTTTTTTATACTTAATTCTTGATACTAGGTCTTTCTATATGTTGTGTATTTTGTCAGAAAAAAATCCATTAGAAGATTTCGCATGTGACTGTTGGAGGTGACAAGAGTTGCATAGTATACCAAAATACTGTTAGACAAAACAAACTTTTAAAATTAGTACATACTTGAAAATAACACTAAAAATTGTGATATGCAAACACTTATAAATGACCATCTGTGAACATGTATATCATTGTGTGATTTCTTAACCCGTAAGCATTGGAAAAAGAGTAAAATCTCATATTTGACTATGTTCTAACTACCCTTCACTTTTAAATAATTTTGGGCTTTTTTAATAATGGAATGTCTGCATTTCTCCCTTTGCCCTTTCCTGTGCTCAGCTCTTTGCTATAAAATATTGAAGAACGGTGTTGTTATGCTTGCTGATTTGGGTGAGAGATTTTTTCAACATTCTTTCGGTCTTGGAATGTGTAAAATGCAGCATTGGTTCTTTTGCCTAAAGCACTAGAAGAGCCTGAAGGGCAGGTTCTAGTTTGATTTCCAGCCTCTGTTCTGTTGTGGCTTTGATCTAATCACTGTGATTTAGTTTCTCATTTGTTAGCTTTAGAAGGGAGAGAGAGTGCCCATCTACCTCCCCATGGGCTCAAACTTTAAAGATATTTAGTTCACTGATACAAAACATTTTATTATACTTTTAAGGGAGATAATTAAAAGTTACGGTGTGTTTGGCAGTGTTTCTGTATAATGTGTAAATCTGAGTTTGTGAAATAACAAGTTGACTGGAAGCATTAATTCAAATGACCTAATTCTGTTCTGTATGGGTTTTTCCATTTCACTTAAAGTCCTTTATAGCTATCAGCCAAACTACTTTTAGTATTTTTAGCCAAAACTAGGTTTTTCAAATTGGTTTCTTCAAGGGATAATACTCAAATAATTTTGGGGTTTTTTTGCTTCAGCTTCAAGAATTGTGAATCTGGAGTCTAGCTTTCCTTGCTCTTAAATAAAAGACTATTTTGTGTTTTGTCTCTGTTAAGTGTGAGCTTCTGTATCACTGTCTTAATATAGTGATAAAAACAACTTAAATAAATGACTTCATAATGCCAGCTGTCCATAGCCAATACTTGTGAAGAAATAGAAAATACAGCTTTTCTATTTTTGATTCTTCTCCTCTTTGAGATATGTGGATGATAAGCAATTCTTTTTACAGTTCTCATATGAATTAAGTTCCAATGGTTTATTTCTTGGTTATTATTAGTAGCAGTAATGACAATGATCTTTCTTTGCTGTAATACATGTAAACCTATGCATATTTACATTTTCAGTATTTTGTTTGCCTGTACATTTGGTAGTATTTCTGATTATATAATGTTATTAAATTGAACAACTAATTACATCAAAATGAGATCTTAGCATAAAATTCTGTCAAAACACACCTTACTCAAAAAAATTTTTCTAACTGTATTAAACTTGTTTCCGTCCATAGCTATACATTGTTTCCCATATGTGAAAAAGCGCATTCCAGTAATGTACCAGCACCATACTGATTTAAACCCAATTGAAGTAGCCATTGACGAAATGAGTAAAAAAGTTGCAGAACTTAGGCAGCTTTGCTCTTCAGCTGAAGTGGATATGATCAAATTGCAGCTGAAGCTCCAAGGAAGTGTCAGTGTTCAGGTAAGACCATATACTTTGCCATTCAGCTATTGTACTTGCTTCTGTCCCTGAAAAATTATATTAGTAGCATTTAATCATTAGTTTCTATTCTGTATATTTGAGAATGTCCTAAATTAGAAATATGCTCACTGTTTGCAGTTATGTCCAGAATAGGAAAAGCAATAAAAGCATTTCATATAAACACAGATCATGGACAATTACATGAAAGGATTAAGATTCATCTCTGGAATCTAAGGTGCTCTGAGCCCCACCAGGTTTTGGTGTAAAGCTGAAACTACCATAAAATAGTGACTTCCCATATGAGGATGAATAAGCGTATTTTGCCTAAGTGTAGGTCTGCTCGCAGTAAGTTCAACATGGTCATTATTACTTTTGTGTTTTGGTAAGACCCCTATGGAGATGAAGAGGAAGTGCCAAAATAGAGAAGGGTAATAGTAGAAAATCTCACTGGGCAACATGTTGTTTTGCCTAAGGCAAGCAAGAACTGAATGTATAAAGAAACTGTCAGATTTGCCAAAATAGAGTACATAAAGCAGTTGTAGCGTGTACAAATCAATATGGTAAGGGTCTTAATGCAGTGACAAGAGTGCCGCTGTATTATTTTTAACTGATTCAAATCAAAGGAACAGTAAACACAGTCATCTGAAATGAACAGTTGTCATATTGAAGATTAAAAAAAACCAAACAAACAAACAAAAAAAAAAAACAAAAACCAAACACAAAGCAAGGTTCCAGAATCAGCAAGTTGTCAAGCTAGCATTTGGGATGAGAAGGGAGGGGCTCTTACTGTTAATATAAAAGAATAATAGGGATGAGTCAGAAATTGTTGAATCCAGTTTTCATGTAGCTGTCATAATGGTGCTGTTGAATTTCTGCTAATTATTGAAGAATTTTCAGCTTGGAAGAGTGTTTTCAATAGATAAGCAGACCAAACAGTAGTAGATCTAGTTCATTTTTTCTTTTTCCCCCCCCTAATTTCATCAACAGAGATGACAAATTGGCAATATCAGCAGTCACTTTGCCACATCATCAAAGTGGTTTCTTTGTGCCAGGACAGGTTCATACAGAGTGCTGTAGATGCCTCTCCTGCTCTTATGTTCCAGCTCCAGCAGTTTTCTTATTTCATAAGTCCAGCTTTTTTGAAATCAGTGTGTTTTCCTAAGAAAAGCAAATCAGACAGACACCTGTAGTACCTGTTATTGCTAAGACAATATGTCAGAGAACTGACTTTATTTTGTAATTCTTGTTCTTTTTAGGTTAATGCTGGTCCATTAGCATATGCAAGAGCTTTCTTAGATGACACAAACACCAAAAGATATCCAGACAATAAAGTAAAGCTACTAAAAGAAGTTTTTAGGTATGTTTTTCGGGGGGGGGGGCGGGGCGGGGAAGATTGACTTTAGGTATGTTTTTCGGGGCGGGGGGGGGAAGATTGACTTTTTTCTTTTTTCCAAGACTGGTATCATAAGAATTTTTTTTAAACTTTTAACTTTTACAGTGTTCCGACTGCATTAAAAACATACTTTAAGCTGGCATTTTGAATTGATCTTTTGGATTTTGTATTCCTGATGGAGATCTTTTTTAATTATTTTTTGTAAAACAGGCAATTTGTTGAAGCTTGTGGGCATGCTCTGGGTGTAAATGAACGACTTATAAAGGAAGATCAGTTGGAATATCAGGAAGAAATGAAGGCCAACTACAGAGAAATGGCAAAAGAGCTTTCTGAAATAATGCATGAACAAGTATGTGCTGAAATTAAATTATACATACCAGCATTCAGAATGTAGCTGTAATGTGAACCCACTAGGAAAAGTGTATGTAATGCTTTACATAAAAGGGACTGTTTCTTTTTTCTTTTTTTTTTTCTATTGGAGTATAAGCATATCATGGAATTGTGGAACTTCACCATTTTTTTTCCTGTTTGTGAATTTTCTGCAGATGTTTTCTTGACCTTCAGAATTAAATCTCCCTCATCAAGGAAGTAAATCTGGTGGGCACCAGCCTGTTTATTTGTAGGAGAGGAAGACTGCAGTAAATATAAAACAAATTTAATGACATGAATATATATGTCATTTATGCTTCGTATGTATAGTTACAGGGGTCTCTATTCAGTGACCCAAAAAGCTTATTTTAGTCTATACTTCCTGGTAACTGTAGGGGGATTTGATCTGCAAGCTTAGCCCTTTTTCTTCAGAATTTGGAATTACAAATATTTACTTCTGTGACAGAGTTAAATATCTTTCAAGAGGTATTCCAAGATGTTTTCTTGAGGTCAATCCACTGCAAATAAGCTGGAGATATGGGAGAAGGAAAACCAGAACTCTTATGGAGTGAGATGTAAGACCTTGAATCTGGGATCCATGGTAGAAATGTCTTCTGACCTCAGAGGCAAGGATATTATTTCTAGGACAGCAAGGGCTGACAGTTCATGCTTGATCCCTGACTTCTTGACATTTTTATTCATCATATTGATCACTTCAGGTTCCTTTTTCTTTCATCTACTGCTATTTGTATAATCTTTTCCCAGAGCCATAGAGTGACTCATAGTTCTTAATCCTCAAGACTCGTGTTTCTAGCCCACAAGAAATACTTGTGATTTCTGATAATATTTTACCTTACAAATATACATGTCTATCAGACTTCCTTGGGTACGAGCATAATAGCAACTTTTCTTAGTCTAGGAACCAATGCATCCTAGTCTGGATAACCAGTTGATACAAAGAGGAGCTCTGAGTTTCTCTTGTTGATACAAAAACTATAGGCTTTACTCAGAAATCAAATTGTGCAGGAAAAAATCAAACTTGAGACCTACCTGAGGCATTTTGTCTAACTGACATTTAAATGCTCTGTTAATCTTCCAGCTTTTTTTCGGAATTGCATCCTTCAGATGTACAATGACTCTACCCATTTACTATTTTTTGACATCTCTAAATTACTCTTCTCTTGGATAATAATAAAGTGCTCAAAAAGCTAGTCAGCTTGCTTGTGCAACAGCTTATCCGTATGCTTGTCTAAGAAAGTTTTGCCTTTATTCTACCCTTGGTTACATGGTATCCAAAACTTTTATGGCGTTTTTTTTCTGTTCAAAAATGTGTCAAGTGTCTAAAGTTCACTTCATGCACTTTCTTGCTCTCCATTATTTCCTGATGTGGTTTTCTCAGGTACTGTGCTATGAGTAGCTCTGTGCTATCATATAATTATGGTGAGACACAAGAATACAGCAAGCGCATAGGTTTTATTTTCATTCTCTTATTCTTTTGTTATACTATCACAGGGAAAAGCTTGCCACAAAACTAACTTTTTTTAACCACCAGTATTGGAGAATATTGTGAAACAAGGCTTGTAGGGAGTGACACCATTTTGTCAGAATTCCTGTGTTGGTTTTTTAATAAAACCCAGTATTTTTCAGATATACATGTAGAGGAAAACAGTTTTGAAACATACCTGGAACAGAAAAAGATTTGCTTGGCTGGGACGGTTTGACTGTATTTCCACGTGATTTATTGAAAAGCAGAAAGCAGTGGAGGGTTTTAGAAAGGAGGATAACTGATGGGACAGCTGATTAAGATGAATGAGGTATATGGGAGAATTACCTCCCTTTGGAAAAGAGAGGAAGATGTTTTGGTCAAGTAATTTAATAGTAATAAATGAAAGATTAATATTCCCCTGGCATAAGAAAAAGTAAAAGCATGTAATGACAGTTTGTACACAAGAAAAAATACTTTAAACTCAATGCAAGATATATGTTTAAAAAATGCTCAAGTGTCTGAGTTTCCAAAGATAGTTTCCAAAGAATAAGAAAAAGCATGTAATGCCTGAAACTTCAGGAGTAAATCACATTGTCTAAAAGTAAATGAAGAGAAGAAGGGGCAAACAACTGATACCTATGAGATAGTGTGAACAGAATGTGAAAGTACAGCACTTACTGCAGTAATGTGTACTATTAGCCTACCACTGTGTTCTCTTTATACAAATCTGGTTAGTTGTAAATAATTAAAACATGCTATGTTGTTAGGTTGCTTTGGTTTTGTTTTGTTTTTTTTAAATAAGATTGATCACTCCCCTGAAGGCTTAGAATCATGAGGGTCTTCACTGACATCTTTAAAAACGTCACCTTTACGTGCCTGCCTATTGCTGTATTTGGAAAAAGCTTCTCACAATGTTTGTTTCAATGTCATTAAAGAAACTGTTAGCTGTCTTATAGGACTGTGGGTTTTAAACAACTGCAAACATTTTGTTATGAAAAATACAGAAAAGAATCTTAACAGATTTTTCTTTTTTCTCCTCTGCTGCTTGCCAATATGATCAGATGGGATGGTAATTAGTTTTCTTTACTTCTGCTCTTTGTTTGTCTAATCTTTGCATCATTCCTTTTTTTCCAATATTTCTAATCTTAGCATCAGTAAATTTATAGCTGTTAAGAATGAAGTCTTTTTGGTGCTTCGATAGCTTTTGATAAGAAATGCTCAAATCATACCTCAAAGTCAAAAAAAAAAAAAAAAGGCAAAAAAAGGCAAAAAGCAAGCCTGTTGTCATTGTGAAACTCCTTTTGCAAGTTAACAAGAGAAATGAGACAAGTTATACAAGCTTCCTCTAGCGAGGACAGTGTAATACCTAAATTAGGAGAACTGATGTTGAAGTAACTACTGCCATCCTAAATCAGGTAGAGGATGACTGAAAAGAGTAACCATCCTCAAAAAGTAGTTCTGTACCTTTGAGGAAGTACTGGAAAGTTGAGTTGATAACCAATTTCATAATGTGCTGCTTAGCTGTTTTATAAATACTTGTGTCATTTTGTAACATTGTGGTAAATGCATGTTTTCCATTTTAAGATTACTCCAGTTGAAGAAAAGGCCAGTGTTATGCCTAATTCGCTACACATTTTCAACGCCATAAGTGGAACTCCAACAAGCACAACAGTTCATGGGATGCCCAGTTCTTCTTCAGTTGCATGATTGTTTTGTAAAGGAAAGTATGTTCGTTTTTTTTAAAGTATGTGGATTTGCTTCATTGTGTGCAGACTCAGGATGATTTTGAAGCTAAATGTTGGGCACGTGCAAGCTGCATAATTCATACAAATGTCTGAGCACACTTAGCGAATAGCAGTTACTGGTAATAGTCTTTTAGAGTAAGGGAGGCGCACATATATTTTTCAATCTTGCTGGTAACACTTAAAAGTATTCATAATGTCATTGCAGAAATGCGTGTTGGAAAATTATAAAGTTGAAGTTAATTTCTCTTTTTCGTTAGAAAGTATTATTAAAATGAATTGCACATTACAAAAAAGTGTCGTGGGATGTAATTTTGCAGATATGTAACATTCAGGTGTTCTTTTTGTGTATGGCACATAGAGATTGATTCCAAGTACAAGAACTATTTTGGGGCTAGACAGAGACACTAGTTTTTTGGGTTTAATGGAACTGGCAATAGTAGTTTTTGTACCATTTGGCAAATTATTGTGCTTTATTTTATACCTTGTTGCATTTTGGAGGTATGTGAGCTTAGATCTTATTAAACAACTAAATACAACCAAAGGTCTGTATTAATGAACACTGAGTTATACTAAAATATCAATAGTAGTAAATTGTTATGTACATATTGTTTGTTAATACAGTCCGTACAGTCTGTACATAAATGTATTACATTTCTAAGCATTTTTTAATATTCATACCAGCTCTTATCCTTCTGCTTTCAGTTTATTGTGAAAATTTGCTCATTCCAAGTATATGCAGACTTTACAGTTCATTTATTCCTGTATATAAATAAGTGCAATATAAAGATGTATACAGTCTTTGCTATGTTAGGTTTATATGCAGTTATTAAAAGAAAAACACTTTTTTGCCAAAGCAATGGAGTATGTAATTGGTGATCATGGTTACTGTGGTAAATGGTGGTATAATTTAAAGCTTTTTCCATATTCTTATTCTTTTAAGACATTAATTTAGTAATTTTATATTTGGGGGAAATAAAGGTTTTTAATTTTATTTAACTGGAAGCACTGTCCTGCTGTAATAAACATTCTGTACTACATCTATATTAAAAGGAAAAAAGTAGTTACTTTTCTCACTGTGTGCTCTGGTGTTTATTTTAGATTTGTCCCTGAGACTGGGGAAAGATGAAAGCTTGATCAAAAAAACATGGCTTTTTGCAGCCTAAGTATGAGATGAGGTGAGATGCAAACACTTCTAGGGTTTGTTTCATATCCTTTGTCAATAAAGGGAAATTAGGTTATTAGTTAAGACATCACTTTTGGATCCATCACGTTTGACTCAAGTAGCATGCTACAGTAACTAGAGGTTGTTATTCACCAGTACAGTTAATATTAGGAAGTCTTCAAAACTTTTCATCACGTGGCAGTGGAAATCATCTTTTCCTTATGACATAAGGTTTACTGTCATTTTCTGTAGTGTAGCATGAAACTCATACGTTGCCATTACTCATCAAAGGTTTTTCCAAAACAGCTCATTCTGGCAGTGAAATGCTGGATAACTGTTTTTTCCAATTATGTTTCTGAAGCAAAATTCCTGCTTGTTTAAAATTCTTTTCCTTTAAAAAAAAAAAGGGAAAAAACCCAGACGCAAATACTTCTAGACAGTGAACCCATAGCGCTGTGTTAAGAGGCAGTCCCCTTTCTCGCCTTCTATATGCTTTCACAGCATATGGAAATGGGTGTGGGAATACTTTGTTATCTATCAATGTAGTTAGTCTCAAAAGGTATTTCATGATTAGGAGAAAATATCCTGGAAAGTTGTTTTGCCATTCAGGAAGATTTCTGTATCAATATATTAATAGAAATTGTGTACATCATGGTGGCTTCTTGCAATTACCCTGCTTTTTCTAACTTCCCCTTTGCCCTGGGACCGGAACTGACAGTTTCCTACAGCTATACAACACCTTTTGCACTGAGACCTCAATTTGATGGAGTTGTATCTGCTAACCAACCTATAAATGTAGTATGTATTCATAATTGAATACATGTCTATGTATATCTGTATACATCTAAATATATGTGTAACTGTTTTGCTTACTTGCGGAAAGTTGGCCAGTGAAAAACAGTGAAATGTAGCTGACAAAACGTTGATGTAGGTTTACATAGGGTAGTATTAATGATTAGCACATGTTCAACTCTAAGTATACAGACATTTTGTTTATAATCTTACATGACGCATTTATATGAAGGAACACACCCTCTAATGTATTGTTTTGGTTTTAGATATGCTAAGATTATAATTGTTGGGTTTTACCTCTCGAATATTTCATTCTGTACCAGCTTCCCTTTTCTGCTGTTACTTGCGCAACATGTAAATTAAGTATCTCTTGGTTTAAGCCCGGCGGGCAACAAAACACTGTGAAGCTGCTTGCTCACTCCTCCCCCCTGCGGTGGGATGGGGAGGAGAAAATACAAAGAAAAGCTCGTGAGTTGACACAAGGACAGGGAGGGATCATTCTCCACTTATGGTCATGGGCAAAAACCAGACTCAACTTGGGGGAAAAAAACAAAATCAATTTAATTTATTACCAATCAAATGAAAACAAGGATAATGGTAAGTAAACCCAAACCTTAGCACACCTCCCTCCCACCCCTCTCTCCTTCCCGCCTCAACCCCACTCCCGGTTCTCTGCACCTCCTCCCCCCAGCAGTGCAGGGGGACAGGGAATGGGGGTTGGGGTCAGTTCTGCTGTCCTGGTTTCAGCTGGGATAGAGTTAATTGTCTTCCTAGTAGCTGGTATAATGCTATGGTTTTGAGTTAGGTATGAGAAGAATGTCCTCATGACATGACATCTCCACACGTTGTCTCTGCTGCTCCTTCCTCCTCAGGGGGAGGACTCCGCACTCGGCCCCTGCTCCACCGTGGGGTCCCTCCCATGGGCTGCAGTCCCGGGTGAATTTCTGGCCAATCGGTATGCACAGGGTGGCCAATAAATTAGCATCAGTTTAACTCAAAATAAGTGATAATATGGTTTCCTTCCGCAGATGCTGGTGTACTCCATAGCATACTGTGGGTAGGTAGGGTACTGTGGAAAGAAAACTACATGTACTGCAGAGGAGAGGAGGTAAAGTCACAAAAATGAGGAGGCAAGTTGGGCTTAAGGCAAGTAGGGATGAGGGGGTGTTTGGACAAATCAGGAAACCAGGGCGCTCTGATTCAAGTGCTTCAAAAATCTTTTTTCAAGATGCTGAGCATGCTCTATTTTACTGTTGTCACAGTTACCTATACAATAGCAACTTGTAATGTGGTCTTGGGGGTCTTTGCAGTTAGTTTTCAGGCTGGACATGGCAAACAATGTTAAACCTAACCATAATGTTATAAATTTTCTTAAAATAGTATTTAATTAAATGGAATGAGTTCAAATAAAAAAGTGTATTTAGGTGAAACTGGCTCTTAATGAAAACACCTAGTCCAGTAGGTCAGGAATGCTTTTTTCTAATACCTGTTTTCTTTTATCTTTGTTTTCTTTGTGAGAAGACTTATTTCCAGTAGATAGAAGACATGTAAGTCACTATCTGTCGTGAAGGCTCTCTGGTGAAGTTTGGGAAAACTAGTGTTCTGTGGTTTTCATGAGCTGAAAAGCTCTGTGTTTAACTGTGCTTAGACTAGGGGTCCCGGGGCTTCTTGGACAAAGGGCAGAAAAACCGGCAATGCTAGGCAGATAATGACTAACTTCAATTGTCTCCATATTTGTAGGACTGACGATCATTTTAACACCTTTGAAATATTTTGATGGTGGCTTTTTCCTTTCTGAAGTATTATATTGAATGTATAATGAGTTATTAAAAAGTCATTTAGACTTTAAATATCTTTTGGTCTTGACACAGTTAATTAATTTAAATTATATCTAGTGATTAGGCACTATTTCCCTTTCAAGTTAACTGTAGTAGATATTAGGTTTTTTGCTGGCATTTTCTGCCTAAGGAGTAGTTTTATAATTTCTTCACTCTATGCAAAACTTGTGATTGTTTTTTCTGATTCTTTTAGGTTAGTTTAGTTTCCATTTAATATTTTAAGAATTGGTATAAGGTTTAACCAGCTTTACACAGACAAAATTTTCAAATTAATGAAAGTGAGACATCAAATTTTTTTCAAGTGTATGAGGAAAAGCAGATGTCTACCAGTCTAGAACAGTTATCAGACTATATACAGGAAGACACTGGTAACCACTGAATAAGTAAGTTCAAGCTGGCATTTAGAGTTTGAAAAAATGGAATCTGAAGCCTGGAAGAAGTCTGAACAGAAATTGGCTGTGTTGTTTCGCACTAGTCAACATTATTAGCACAACTACCAAGAGAGCTGAAACTTCTGACAGAGCTGTTGAGTAACGTGATTTTTTTCAATGGCATGAACTGTAAATGGAAGAGATAAGAAGTTCTCAAGGACGTCTAGATAACTGTAAGAAAAAAACCTTAGTTAAGCAAAACTGTACAATCCATTGCTCATTCCATAACTCTGCGAACTCTGTGAATGTTGCTTGAGGAGAGATGAGTCCAGAGCTGTATTGGATTTAGTGAAGCTTTAGTAGCCACCTTAACAATGGTAATCAATAACAAGGCACATAAGGGGACAAACAGTTTTTGTCATTGGTCTAATGAAATGGAAGAATTGTCAACATAACTATTTAGAGTTTTAGAAGGCCTGTGACAAGAAAGAAAATTTCTGTTCATCCATCAGCAGCCGGGGCGGGGGGGGGGGGGGGTGTCAGATTGCTTAAAACTTTTTTCTCTCATCATCACTAGTGATGGATCCTTGTTCTGCATCCATAATTTGGTGTGCTAGTAGACTGTAAAAATACATCATAAAGCCTTGAAACAATTTATTTAAATGTGCCTAGAGTAATTATGTGACTGGGATTTTTTTTTCTAACCACTTATTTACTTGAGAAAGATAAACTAGGGGAGGTGACACCCTACACTAAAATAGAATGTTATCTCTTTTGAAGATACTGGTAACTCCGAAGCATAGGAACTGAAACAGAAATGAAGGAATGCACCGGCTGGTAAAGCAGGAGGCAGCAATGTGTTGGCGAAGAGCTGTGTTGTTAAAACTCAGAACTGGATGATTAACTTGCCGTGCACATCTGCGGGGGAAGATGACTCACAGCCAATAGTAAAGTATGCTTATTACAATATGCTGGTAGAAAACCATTGGGTCTAACAATACACAGCCAGTTTGGATAATAGATTATTTTAATTAAATAATTACCATACTGGATTTCAGTGCATGTCTAGGAACCAGTGATCAAAACTTGGCAATATTTGTTACCAACTGGCAGAGATAACCCTAAAGTGAAATTTATATTTTATTCCAGAAAACGTAAATCTGTTCAGCTTGTTAAATAAATTGGTAAAAACTAGAAGCTTTAAAAAAAAAAAGCGGACTGGATAGACACAAAGCTATGACAGCAAGAGAGGAAATACTTTTGCTTTTTGACAAGCTGAGGATAGTGATGAAATACTGACACTTAAAAAATCAAATATTTAAGTGGAAAGAAGAGGAAATTAAGGTACAGAAAATTGCTAAGGAATTTAAGAAGTTGATTGGAAAAATCTACCTCACACAGCTGAAGATATTATAAGGTGTTTTGCTGAAATACTTGCCAGCTGCAATATAGCCTCATTACTAGGCAGGTGGTCAAAGGTCAAATTGTTAAGTATGGAGCTATGTTCAAAGTGGTTATGTTCTATCTTTAGAAACAGTGACAAAAACATACTTTTGCATGAAGGTAATGATATATTTCGTAGCTTCCTTATAATCCAACAGGAAGTTTATTTCTATCAGGTATTCAGTATCTACAGGACTAAAAATTGAAACCCGGCGTAGTAAGAGTTGACCGAAAGGCACTGGCCTGCTAATGTTCCTTCAAAAGAGATCTCTGAGCAGAGAAATTTTGGAATAATGTTCACGTCCAAATATTCAGGGAAAGCATGTGGGATGATAATATGCTGGTTGCCATGGTACTGGTGTGAAACACCACACTGGGAGGTCTATTACAAGATCCGAATAACAAAGAACTAAAATAGGCTTATACAGAAAATAGGTCTGGTCAAATAGCTATCCTCCTTCTTTGCAGAGACTATACATTTAGAGGCTGTTTTGTAGTTCATTGACTGTGTGCAGTAGGAAATTAATCTGATAAAATTCAAGACCAGAAGGCAAGGGAAGGCGGTATTTATTTTAAACAAAACCAATCTAGGTCACTCACGTTGACTCTCTCATAGATTTCACCCAGTCATATTCTCACACCCACGTGCTCACGAGCACCAAGAAGCCCATGTCCAAGCGGCCAGGCCAGGCAGAGCTGGAGATGCCCCTGGAAGACAAGGAATGGTGGCTCTTGACTAAATGCCATGTCACTGGGGGTCTTCTTTGGGGGTGGAAAACTTTTTCAGTATGCTGGTTTTGGCTGGGATAGAGTTAATTTTCTTCATAGCAGCTGGTCTGGGGCTCTGTTTTGGATTTGTGATTAAAACAGTGTTGATAACACAGGGATGTGTTAATTATTGCTGAGCAGTGCTTGCACGGTGTCAGGGCCTTTTCTGCTTCTCACCAGTGAGTGGGTTGGGGGGGCACAAGAAGCTGGGAGGGGACACAGCCAGAACAGCTGACCCCGACTGACCCAAGGGATATCCCAGACCATATGACATCATGCTCAACATTAAAACTGGGGGAGAGGGAGGTTGGCCAGGGCAGCATTACTTGGGGACTGGCTGGGTATTGGTTGGTGGTGAGCAATTAGGCTTTTGGCAACACTTGTTTTTCTTGGGTTTGGGGTTTTTCTATCTTTGTTTTATTTTTCTTTTCTTATTTTGGGGTTTGGTTTTTTTGGGGGGGGGGGGGGCAGGGGGGAGTTGTTTTGGTTTTGGTTAAATTATTAAGCTATCTTTATCTCAACCCACAAGTTACCGCACTTCTACCCTTCTGGTTCTCTCCTTCATCCCACTGGGTGAGGGACAAGCAAGCGGCTGTGTGGGGCTGAGCTGCAAGCCGGGGTTAAACCACAACAATCATCCAGGTATTTATATCCTTCAGCTATTACAAGGCAATTTTCCATCATAATCTTGCTTATCTCATCCCCCATAAACCGTAGCAAGGTTGCTACCTGTTGTTTGTGTTACCTCCTTTGGGTATCTTTATGGCTACAGCCTTTCTTCCTGCTGGGATAACAAGCAGCGGACTGGCACATACGGTGTGCTGCAACCCTGCTGCCATCCTCCTGTTATCGGACCTCAGGTCTTCTGCTGACACGTCACCCTGCTGTGGCCTTATCAGAGCTCAGGCCTCCTGCTCTTGATGTAAACAGCACATTCCTCAGTGTTTACTAGTTTAATTGCTGTTAATCACGTCCTCAGTTATCGATTCATGACATTCCTTCAACCCATGCTGCTGCACATGCTTTGACATAAATAATTCCCACTCATATTTCATTCATGTTCATATTAGTGGGTCATTATAACAGAGCGTGTGTCCAGATGCTGAAGTGCAGCCTGGCAAATGCTTTTAGAGACCGTTGATGGAAAATCAAATGGAGATGCTTTCTAGAAGGCTTCCCAAAGTATTGGTGTCATAGTGGTACTACTCAACATCTTCACTGGTATTCCAGAAACAAATTTAAAAAAAACCCTGCCAATTTAAATTGCATGAAAACGAAGGCCAATCTCTCCCATTTGAATTGTTCCAAACTAGGACCTTTAAACATAGTATGCTACTGTTACCACTACAAAGGCATACTTCTAGGAACAAGAAATGAAGATTAAATGTATGTGTTGTCTCTTGGAAAACAGTATCAGCGAAAAGGATTTAGGGATTGTTCTGAACGTAGAGCTTCCCATAAGCAAACTCCTAATGTAATTCTATGGTAAAGAGGACTAATGCAGCAAGTGGATGTAAACAGAATGTGTCATGGTGGTTTTACCCCCTGCCCTACAGCACCTGTGAAACCACTGTGAAACCACTCTGCTACTGGACAGCCACTGGGGCTAAGGATTTAAAATGTTGAACTGAAGGATTTATACAAGAGTCACAAAAAACCAAGTTCAAGGAATAGAGGAAAATCTTATACGGTAGGAGATCTGGGGGAGGGTGTTTCAACTTCACAAGTAGAAAATCGTGAAGGGCTGTACAATACAAAAGCAATCTTGCCAAAGAGCATAGTGGATGCTGCGAGGCTTTTTTGATGTGGTTAAGGAAGACGTAACAGAGATTGGATACTGAAGCCAGGCAAATTCAGATTGGATATTCAAATCAGGCTCTTAATCCCCATTAACTACTACTTGGAACACTACCAATGGTGCTGAATTCCGAAAGTCTGGACGTCTTCTGTCAGATATTCTTTACGGTAAGGAGATGTTATTTAATTACTTCTTTATGTCAGGTATAGCTAACCTGTGGTACAAAGCTCAGGCTGTGTGCGTTAGTTCAGAGCTAACAGTCTCTCTTAGGTCTAAATGCCGAAGCCAAAATTTGAAAAATAGTATGAAATCCTTAGCTGTCTTAAGCTAATGTTAGTTACTATTAACTTGTTCTGTTTCGTGGCTATTTTGTAACAATATTCTGGAAAAACAGATGCATGCAGTCTCTAACAGGGTAATTTTAGGAAGTGGTCTTATTGTTGACTGGGTCTTCATTCAGGACAGCGTGTTGTTACTTATCAAAAGACTTGTGTTTGGCTGCCAGATTTCAGCCAGTTGTTAGTCACAGCAGAAACTTGTACTGCAAGTGCTAGTGAAGCAGTTGACAAGCAATTATATGCTAATATTTCTAGTGTTTGAAGCGATTTGAAATGCTTGTAAGTGAAGAAATGCCTGGGATGCTTGTTTGAGAGTGCGGTGTCTTATGTGAACGACCTAGAACTTCAGTCTCGTTCCTTTCCTCTGTCTCCACCTTTCAGGTATCAGGTATAGTTACTTTATCTCAGTTTTGGGTGGTAGGTATCAGCTTCTACAAGACAGTTAAACCATTTGGTCCATGCAGCATGAAAGTTGGATTTTGTCTAATCCTGTTAAAAGAAACAAGGCACTGGGTTGAAATTCTTAGAACCTGGAATTCCTCAATCCAATTTCATACGCAAGGTGTCTTGTGTCCTAATTTGTAATTTTTAAACTGTTCTAACTTCATATAGCCATTTGATGATGCACTGGGAACAGCTACAGGCTTAAACCTTGTCCTGTTTCTTGGCTGACAGCTGTTCTTGCTCAAGTTGCAGACATCTGACTGGGGCTCTTCTGAAAACTGACTTAATCTAAATTAATAAGCATGTGAAAATTTCCACAATATACTTTATTATCCTCTTTAAATGTAAAAGTCATTTATTGAGCTGTGGTCCTCCTGGAGCTCATAAGTATTTCATTTGGGCTTTTTTTTCCTTATCCTTTTACCAAATTGCAAGTCACCTACTGTCCTGGTTTCGACTGGGATAGAGTTCATTTTCTTCCTGGTAGCTGGTATAGTGCTATGTTTTGAGTTCAGTATGAGAAGAATGTTAAACCATGACACCTACATATGATTAAATTACATTGGAGTTATTGGTCAAACAGTTAAATGTTTGATAGAAAGCATTTCAATTCAACCTGTTTGAACCCCCTTTTCTTAATCTACTTGTCTTGTTTGTCTGTTTTAATGAATTTTGATTCCTTTCAATTAAGACATTAATACACATCAGCTTGACTCTATCCTTAGCTAATTATATCACTATATGTAAATTAAGACGTGAACAGATCTCCATCTTTTCCTAGCAGGATGTGTTATACTGCCATTGAAGCTTACAAATTCTTGCCCCAAACCTGCACTAAATTGACCTTTCCCTTTTTGTATGTATTGTATGCAATTTATGTGCACAGTTGTCATCAGAACCATTTTTTAGATCCTGTATTTAACAATAACTGGTATATATTTTATTTATTTATTGGTGATATAAGAGGGGAAAATCTTGGGTTAAATTACAGCGTCATCCAGCTTCCTGACCTTGTCTCAGGCCTAGCTTCTCCCTTACCGAAATCTTGATTCTTGAGAACCTCTTCACTAGGAGAACTGAGCCACTAAATTAAAAATTAGCCGTATTTTGTCATCTCTATTCCTTCTGTCTGTTCTGATTACAAAATATGTCAGACTGCTGTAAAAAAAAATAAATTTGAGTTGCTACAACGAAAGTTAAATAGTAAGTTAAATAGCACCTCTCTATCCCAAATAATTTAAAACCCAATTCATATGGTTCCAACTTCACCCTGATACAAAATGCGGCAACACCTGTCAGGAGGATGTGGCAATGGTTTCATAATGTACAACTGCATTGCATAACAGCAGGAGTGAAAAATACATGTTTGATCGTGAGAAGGGAAAAGATAAGTCAGGTACAGTATATCCCTTCTGCATGGACTAACCTTTCAACCCAACTTTTGTGCCAGTTAATTTTCAGCTGTTTGACCGCTGAGATACAGTTGGTGCTTGGTTCTGTCTGTACATTGGTTCCTTTAGATAAGGTCTCCCTTTAAGGAGACTGCTCACGGGTCTTTCTCCTCATCAGTCCATCTGCAAGGCCCCATCTCCGAACACTCCTCTTTGGCCGTTCTCCATTCTCTTCAGGTCTAGTGGCCTTGTTGCAGCCAAAAAAATTAGTTGTCTTCCCTGCCAATAAGCCATTTAGCCAAAGTCCTTCATGATGTTTAGCTCCTCTTTCATAGCACGCATCAGCAGTGTTCAGGCTCAGAAAATAGTCATGGTCAGCATCAGACAGAACATCTTCTTGACCATTGTTCCCACGTCATGGTTCAGCTCATCATGTTTAAGGTGAGCCAGACACAAATATTTTGAACCGTGCACACGTGCTCCAATGGTGTCCTAAATCTCATCTCAATCCATCCTTACCAGGGTCGTCTTGCACCAGAGATCTGTCTTCCTCCTCATTAACGACACCACGCAACAAGGTGGGGTGACATTGAGGATCCTTGGCAGGGCAGCCTCTGCCTCTGTACAAGCTTTCTGAAGATACTGGTTTTTTTCTGTAGTAGGCAGTTTGCCCTCTGAAAAATCTGTGGTCTCAGCTGAGTGCAGTTAGACACCTTTCCTGGAAGGTTTTGCAGGGCTCCGGAGAAACTCGTCAAGGGTTACTGGTTGGAGTATTTCAAGTCTCAGGCAGATACCCAGCATCAGCTGTTCCCAAGTGAACCATAAAGGAAAGCTCAGTGTGAGTATTAACAAAAGCAGCTATAGCCGAGAGGCCTCATTAGGAGTTTGTGTTATCTGATAACAGGAAGAAAAGGAAGTAGTTTTAGTAGGACGCAAAACCAGGAACTGCTCCTTGTCTCCAGGAACTGTAAGTGAATGGATGTGGGAGCAAGAAGACGACACCTTGTTCTTTGACCATGTTTTCTCATCCCCTTTTAGAAAATGTTCTCAAAAAGAGAATAAAATTAATCTTTTTTCAATACGAGGATGAATATATCTGTGGATACCTCTTACTGGGACACACCAATAAGTATTAGAGAGGTTGTAATAAATAAGCAACTTGATTTTATCAGAAAGGAGGTCACAAAGTACAAAGCTATTCGATACCATAACGAAACGGGTATTCCTGTTTCTTACGGAGAGGATAAACCTTTTCTGCTTGGACAGACTTGATTTTTTTACCATAAGCAAAAGACAGGTATTACTGCAGCAGTAGCAGGACTTGGTAAAGAAAGCATTTCTGACCAATATTACATTTGTAAAAGGAAGGTAATAACATACTAGAAGCTGGTATTAATAAAGAGCTGCTTTCTAATAACAGCGTACAAGCTTCACTTTATATATATATATATATATAACTTAAAAGTATGTAAGTTTAACTCCAGTACTGAAACAGATAAATGTGGGCTCTGTTCTAGTACTTGCTTCATCTGAAGCATCTGCAGTTCTGGAGGGATAAGCCTGGGTTAACTTCTCATACACAAACTGATTCTCAACCACTCCAGTTCAAGTGATTTGTGTAGCTTATGCTGTATTGGTTCTCTGGAAGATGATTTTATAGCCTGTTACTAAAATGCTCAAGTGTCTTAAGGCCCCTCCATAATAACGAGCCCCTCCATTTTAGGCTACTTTTTTTTAGAGCTTGTATCTATAACTAGCTAGGAGTGTTTTAAAGAGCTTTGCTCTCAACCAGATATAATTGCTTGTTCATGTAAGCAAGCACTACATTGCAGGCTAATCTGTTCTGCATCAGTTTCCAAACAAACAAAAAAATAGAGCAATTTGTTCTGCTTGCATGCCCTTTCCCATTTCCACACACACACACACGCGCCCCACTTTTCAACATAGATTGTAGGGAAACATTGCGCTGCATTGGTTTTGCATCACGAGGGACGGTTTCCATTATAGAAAACATTTCTTGTGTATGTAGTGTATCTGTTGTATAGGTTGAGCAATTTGAAATCTTTTAAAAGAAAGATTTTCATGTAGCACGTGTGTGGGAACTCAAGACTTCCAATGTGCTAACGCCATGGTCTCATTATAAGAAGACTTAGACAATTTTGAATGCAAGGTATCATCATATTATATAGCATTTTTTAGGGTAAAGAAGTAGAAAACTATCTGTGTGAAAATCTGATTAGTATCTACAAAGGTTCATAACTGTTATGTTTTTACATAACATTTACAGAAAAACGCGGGAAGTTCAGATTATTCACTGAACTGTCAGTCAGTCAATAGCAAAGAAAGAATTCAAGCTGTGAATTCTGAATCCCTCTTTTCAGCCCTTTAGGCCTGTTACCCTCTGATTAATAACAACTCTTTCTCTAAAACTCACTCATTTTTAAATACTTACAGTAGAAAAATAGCTACAAACTCTGCAAACTTGGACAGTTAAGAAAGCAGTGAAAATTAAGTGTTGAGCAAGGTATAACCTTTGATTAGATAGCATATTATTTTTTAAAAATTTCATTTTTTGTATAGCTAACTGCAGGTGTTTGAATAACTTACAAAGTCTCCTGAAACTTCAGCTACATCTTCAAATGTCTTTTTTAGCACTGGATAATCAGAATTCTCAAAATGTGACATCTGTGACAACAGAAAATATTATACACTGCTGCCATGGTTATCTTTGGTGTTTACATTTTAATGTAAACACTTCTTCCACCACAAGACAGTATGTGAATTATGAGTGGCAGAACTTGATTTACTTTTCAGTATCATGTTTATCAGGGGGTTTTTTTTAAACAACTATAAACATAAGATGCAGGGTTTGTGATCCTTACCGTTTCCATACATAACAGCCATGCTTACCAGAAGAACTGGAGACTGCAAGAGCTCAATCACAAGTTATACGCTTAATTTTTCTTCCCATTGCAACCTTCCCTCAACAACAGGATTTCAGGCAGGAGGTTGAGAGATGGCGATTTGATTCCCAGTCTCATGAGAGAAGGAGGGAGCAGAGAGGAAGCAGAAGGTAAAACGTCCCACTGGAGGAAAAGGACCCACCTCCCCGCATTACTGTTCTTTAAAACATTAGCTGAGATGTAGATATCAAAGATTTTTTTTCTGTCTAGAGCTGCTAAAAAGTGACTCTTTTTGTTCACTCTTTGCAGGTTTGGAGGCAATTTAATTACAGAATTAAAATCTCTGTATTACTGATGCTGCTTCTCTGATAAGGACACTGCTAGAAGGCCATATAAATCTTTTCTGTGAGTAGATTGCCAATTACCTTTCTTTCGGTTGTTGGGATCTCCAGGAGCTGCTTCGGACAAGTGGAATATGTTTCAACACATAAGAAAAATGCATACTTAAAAGAAAGAAACAGCTGGGTGTATTCCAACAATGAGTACATCCAGAGCAGGAAAAAGTCCTACCATTTTAAGCAGCCCTTGTTAAGCTCCCAGGCTTTGCTTTTGGCCTGACCTGAAAATATGGGAATGGGGTTCTTGTTTTCTACTTCTCTCACTGGTTCTTCTCAGAAGACTATCATCTCCTGTTTCTTGGAAAACTCATTATGTTGAGGGAAGCAGTGAGTAACCCAGCAACGCATTATGCTGCCATGCAGGACTAGGTTATTTACGTGCTGCAGTTTCAGTTTATGAAATATATTATGTAATTTTAGTGGTTTATGTGCTGTTATATTGTAACCTTACCTTTGTATTGAATGCATTTTAACCAGAAGCCTTTGCAAGAAGCAAAAAGCTGTTGCTGGTTGTTTTTTTGTCGGGTGGTTTTTTGGTTTTGTGGGAGTGTGGGGGTTTTTTAGAATTTTTTTCCTACTTCTCAAAATCTCCCCCCTCCCTTAAAGGGGAAAATGGGTTGAGCTTTTAGCAGGAAGTGTAAACAAATCCAAGTAATAACAAATCCTGGGCTTTCCAAGCCTAAGAAGGTAAGGGGACATCCCTGTTTTAAAAGCTACGAGAACAAAGTAATTGAATGGTGTTGTGCTCCCTACTGGGAATCAGTTGCTCAGGAGAGTGCCAAGAACAAAGAAAATAAGAATATAACTGCATAGGTCAGTAGTAACACATTTTTTTCTAATTTGAACAAGTATTAAAAAAATAAGGAGGCCAGCGAAAGAAGGTTAGAGGTGCTACTGGAAAAGACCAAAGAGAAGTAGAGAGGTGGGGAAGCCCTGGGAGATACCGCAGCGTGCAGGTGATGCTTTTGTTGCTTCATGGGCGAATCCATATTGTTCAGCACCATCTCAGTATTTCTTGCTGCCCTAGATCCAACTCCGTTCTGCAGGAGTGGGGGTCCGGATGAGGGCCTGAGAGTGCAAAAGGGGGAGCAGGAGGGGTGAAAGGGGTTTGGAGGCTGGGAGACACTTCACAAGGGAAGATGACGTTTGGGGTGGGTGTTCGCAGCCGGTGAAGGACCTGGGAGGTCTCAGACGAATTTCATTGAGGCTGTGGGCAATAAGAGCTTCTCTCTTTCTAAGCACCTCATTGACCACCTACCCAGGTTAGTGAGCTACAGGCGTTCCTGCCCCTCTTTTCAGACCCTACTCCCCTTCAGTGTGAGATCCCCACCATGAAACCCTCTTCTAGCCCTTTCCCCCACTACACTGTCCCTTCCGCCCGACCTCTCCTTCCACCAATCCCTCAAAACACAGTGGGCTGAATTAATCCAACTGAGCCCTGGACGCTTGGATCTCTCAGTAGCAACAAGACTGACCAAGATTTCTAAGACAAAATATGAAAATTGACTTTATAGTGACTTCGCAAGAGAGCAGTGAGATAAATGAATCCATTGAAATTTAATTACGTATTAAATTCTGTCAGATACTGCTGCTAAAATTTTCATTTAAACCTGAGTGAGATACAGTAGAGCTGTAGGTAATGGAAGGAAGGAAGCTTTGTATCCTATGGTGAAAATATGAATGTCTGTGTAAATAACGTGAAAATCCATTTCAGGAGAGATGAGCCCATCTGCAAACTTCTAACAGGGCTGCAACAGCTAGATAGTGTCAGCTCTCGGCCTCCAGTTGCAGAATTTCAACACCAGAAAATGCATCTTTAGAAAATAATATGATCTTGTCTTATTGCCTGAACTCGAAAGACGTTATTTCCACTGTGGACATTGATGTTATCTGAAATCATGTATGTTTTGTATAGCAGCACTGCCTCTCCCACCCCCAAAATGATGTACAAAGTCAAAGGATGTTTTCCCTTGAGAATGTGAGCATCCAATCTTATACAATAATTTATTTGAGAGGGGAAAAAAAAGCATGCATCACTTATAAATAATCATCTAAGTATGTCCACAAGTTAAATACAAATCCCACTTCAGTTCCTAAATATTGGGTCAGTTCAACGCCCGTCTTTTAACATGTGCTTGAGTCAAAACACAGATTGGTCAAGAGATGACACTTGTACTTGCGTTGTCCAGTCAACAACATGATTCATTTCATAGGGCTGGTTGCCTAAGTTGACAAGGTAATCCAGCCAGCCCTAGCAGCTGCTGCGCTGCTGACACTCGGATGTGCTGTCCTTAAGAAAAAAGCTAGGTACAGTTTGTCTGAAAACCTGCTAGTGATGAAACTTCAGCAGACACAATGCAATGAAAAACTAAAAAGCTCACTTGAAAATGTCATTTCTCACAACATGAATCTGAAGTTTCAGAAGAAGAATATCAATGTTGAAGTGTAAAGAAAACTAACTAACTATCGAAGAGATGGATGGGTGGTTTCAGTATGTTTGAACAACATTCAGCAAACTTGCGTTGCCTTAGGTGAGAGAGGGTGATGCTGTGTGTCAGGCAAATTCAAATCTAATATGAAGAAAGGCAGTGGTACATAATTCAGAATAAAAAAAGCTTTCACCACCCAATGAAAGGTTTGAATCCTAGCTGGGCGCAGGATGCTTATACCTTTGTTTTTATCTTTTTTTCTTAAACACCATTACGTGCTTCAAAGGTACATATTTCTCTGTAGTAGAAAGGAATACATAAAGGCTTTGAATTGGGACCTCTTTTGTTCTGCCCTACTTCTCTTACCAGCTGCCCTTAATGCTTACCCTGACACTCCTATTTGTCTACCCCACATACCTGCTGGGAGTGCCCTCACTTGGCAGGCGAGAATCTCCCAGCCTCCGAGACGATTGCACAAGGTCGGACAGTAACTCGGCACCAAAACTGATGGGTTACTATGTGTGTTTCTGTTCTCCCAGTCTCACCCCTGGTGTATTGCACAGGCGCAACACGAGCTGTGCTCTCTGTATTTATTGACTGCGGCGCGTGGTACAAAGGTTGAGGCTGAAGGCTGGACCCACAAAGGCATTTCGGGGCTGGAAGGGATGGTCACATCTCTAAGTCCAAAAATCAAGATTTTTAACACCACCTTGCAACTGTCAGCTAGCGCTGGTTTCCATACAGACCTGCAATTCCAGAACTGATGTTCCCTATTAAATCCAGGCTTTGCACAAAACACCGTCCCTTCAGATTCCCTGAGGGGAAAACTGTGGAGCAAAAAGGCAGCAAAGGTATTGTCGTGATGGAGATGGATGTGAAGAGGAAGTGGACAAGGGGTAAATCCAGCTCAGTGGCAACACTCCTTGCTCCTCGCAGTGGATTGCGTCTACTTTTGACAGATGTCTGTGTGGGGCTTCTTTTCCTTACTGGCAATCTGTCCTGCGCTCTCCTCGCCAATAAAAATACAAGTGAATGTAACTGGCTCTACAGAGAAGACAAGATTATCAGAGTAAATGAACTGGAAATAAAACACTCTGAGTTATTGACCTCAAGTTATGTTTTCAGCAAAAATAAAAACCCCAAACCCACTTTTTGGCAGAAGTGACTTCACAATGTTTCACGTACCATTAACTCATTAGATCTACATCTGCTACGTTAACTTTGCATGTTGCCACAGGCACTGCTAATGAGCCGAAGGGTTTTGGCATCAGTCTGGGGCAGCTCCAGGTAGATAAAGTTTACTTAGTTACTTTATTTACGTGCAGGTCTCTGCTCTAGTTCCTGCTACCCTGCTTCCCCCTCCACCCGCACATTCAGCGTGTGTACAGACAGACCTGCCAGAGAAGCCAAGTCCCTTCTGGGCCACAGAGCACAAACTCCTTACCTTTTTCTGGGGAGGAATACCTGACAAATGCTGCTGAGCTGGGTTGGCAGGCTGGCTTGGTAGAAAACTTCTCTACCCTTGCATGTCCCTGGTCTGGTTTAGCAAAATTCTGAAGTAGCAAGTCCATATGTTTTGGGGCCAGAGTTGATCTTTGCAGGGGAACTAAGTGAGCATCTCAAATGCCAACCCTAGTGTCACTTGTGGAAGTGCCCAGCACCTGGCAACTGTGTTGCTGGTGGTTGAATGCGGCTGAACTGCTGCAGCCCCTTCTCGGAGACCCCTGGTGCCCTCCCTCCCTGCCGTCCCCATCTCCTCCGGACCGTCCCACCAATTATTTGCTCTGCTAGCAAACCGTGTATTCAAGAAACAAAATGAGACATGGTGCTATGAGAAAGGTCACAGCAAACAAATTCTGTTTTCTTTGTAATCTGATCGTTCACAGTTTTAGTGGGATGCCTCAGTTACATTAGAAAGCGCAGCTCCTCTGTGGAAGGCTTTTGTATACACCACCTAATTCACTAATCACTTTTTTCCTCAGATTCCCTATATGGAAGGTGGGGATAAACTTATCTCGGAAGGATGTATTATCCTGGGAGGAGTAGTTACTGGGAAGTGACTAGTGTTAGTGTTTGGCTACTACCATTGTGCAAGCCAAACAAATTGTGGTTATAAAGCAAAATCCGTTAGTCTTTGTTTGCAATGGAATTAACACACTACCTAAATCAGTTTTCAGCATCCCGCCCAATACTGGCTATCCCACGATGAGCTGCACACCCTTGCAATTTCTTTATGCTTATTATCATTTTTCCAATCTAAAATGCTGAGTCAAAAACATCTATTAAGATTTATAAAATACACGTATTCTAAACAAATAGTAATTTGTCTTCATTTGCTTTAAGATACTTCAATCGTAATTCAGGTTGCTAGTCCTTAAATAGTGGGTAGTTGCTATCAACTATTCCATATTATGGATTCACCTCACCAGCTTCTCTGAAAGGATCGGGTTCTTCCTACCTATGAGACACAAGGAAACAATCTTACCAACTTCCCTACAACCTTTAACCGAGCGATATTTTGTGGCATTTAACTAATGACAGAGTAAGGTACCCATCAATTAAAATTTCCACCCATACTGCCAAACAGTTGGTGCTAGGGTATGGTCTTGGAATAATGTGTCATTTTAACCCACACAGTTTACAGAAATCACTTACTGTACTTTCTAATCACCAACTGTGGTGCATACTTAATTATTCAAAGTTAATGTTGTCTGAATTTTCTATTATACCTTGAAAATGCACTCCTGTGAGTTCAGAGCTTTGTGGAAGAAAGCAGAATTACATCTTTATCTTCATTCGCTGAATATTTAACAGCCCTGCTGTGCTCTGAGCTCTCCTAGAAAGTGAGCCTCCCCAGGGAACTCAAATCCTCTGAGAACAAATTCTGTCCCTCCAAGAAGTACAACCACAAAATAGCCCCGCAGAGGTCAACCTTGTGGCATCAGCTTACTAAATGAAAGCAGAATCCAGTCCACCTTAGAAGTAGCTGTGAAGCAATTATGTGGACCTTTATCTCTCTCCGTGGGGCAAATGAAAACATTTGTACTCATCAGGGTGAATTCTTTACTAGTATTGTTAAGAGATTTCTGTTTTGTTTTTTTGGGGGGGGTTGGTTTTTTTTTTGGTTTAAGAGAGACCTTGAATATTGAAAGATAACATGAGTGGAAGCCAGGGTGTTCCAACTAGCTCATTTATCTCAAATTGCTGAGAAAACAGGTGGGTTTTGTCTTAATTTCTGCTTCCCACTTGTATGTCTCTTTCTAGGAAGAAACATCAAAGGCCTGCTCTTTGTTTCCACCAAATGCACAGGGCTATATAAGATGTGCTGGAGAACAAACCGAAATTCCCATTCACCACCTTTGTTTATGCAAGGGGAAGAGACCAAACGTTCAGGGAAGAAATGACACCTTTATTTTCGTGCTTTAACAGCTCAAAAATGGTGGTAGTATCTGAATTATTGCTGTACGTGAATGAGCTGTCAGCGATTTCAGCATTCTTCTCTGCATTACAGACCGCTTGTTTTGCTGGAGTAACCATAATAGAGAAACGCAACACTGCCCGTGCTGTGCGGCCGTATATCACAGAGCAGTGATATATGACTAGCATCAGCTGTGGCAGTGGAACTTATACAGCAAGATTTGTGTTTCTTACAGGAGTACGTGCTATAAATATAGCTATAACCACCCACTCGTTCTTTACCTTAAGAATTTATTCATGAATTTTAACAGTCAAGAGTACGAGTAACTGATAAGAGAGTAGAGCTCCTTTGAGCAGATTACCTCCATATAAACACGGTTTAAGAAATCTGGGGTCAGTGGTAGCTCTACACCACAGGTCACAGCAGCCTACTTTAGCACCTGAAGTGCTGACTGTAGATACTCCATGTTGCAATATATTGCAACGCTTGTTTGATTTGTACCCAAGAAGAAATCACCCTGTTCAGCAGCCAGGTAATTATTAAGTGTGCACTTAGGAGATGCCATTAGACTGATTACATAAACTGGAGACCAGTGTAACACAACACCAGCAAGCTTCAAAGAAGGGGTTTATTCTTCTTTCAGGAAATTCTTTTTTTGGCAACGCCTACTAATATTTTTCTGTTTCTGCTTCTGAGTATATTCATGTCTTAATATTGCACAGCTTCCCTAAACTGCTGCTCTTGTTGGCCTCGCACTCTGGCCATTCTCATGCTAAACTTCTTGTCCATTTATTTCACTTATATAGTTCAGTAAAGTGCATGCGTGAAATTTACATCATGTTATATTGATCAGCGTTCTCCCAGCCTTCCCCGTAGTTTGGCGGCACACAGAACACGCAGGATGGCTGTCTGCTGGAGACAGACCGAAGTGATGAGCGAACTGGCTTACAGAAACATAGACTTGTGGACGTGTTTGGGTTGGAAGGGACCTTAAAGATCATCTTGTTCCAACCTCCCTGCCATGGGCAGGGACACCTTCCACTAGACCAGGTTGCTCAAAGCCCCATCCAACCTGGTCTTGAACACTTCCAGGGATGGGGCATCCATGGCTTCTCCGGACAGCTTCTGAGCAGCACCAGTTCGTGGGAGCCGCAGGTCAGTCATCGTTAGAAACCGAGCACCAACCAGCAAACTTGTGTTTTCCCTTGCGTTTGGCAGCAGCAGTCGGGAGAAATTCCGTCTCCCTGGCTGGAAAGGAGGGAAGGAGGCCGAAAGCTGCCCTCCGCACAGCGCGTAGTCCACTTACTCAGTGAGTTTTCCATCGTGCCGTTGACATCAAAGGGACAACGCGCGGCGTGAGTATTGCGCAGAGCAGATAGTTACACCTCTCGCTTAAAAGGCGGAGCGGGATGAAGTGCTGGGACTGTCTGCGGTTAGCTAAGGCAAGAACGGATGAATCTAACCACCGTCAAGCCGGTGATAAAGAGTAATAAGCTTCCCCCGCCGGGCCCCCCCGCCGCCACCCGCGCTGTCCCTGCCGGCAGCACCGCCCCGGGGCCGGGCGGGGTCCCCTGAACCGCCCTTAATTTAAAGCCCGGCCACCGCCGGCATCTTCCCTTCTTCTCCCAGCGCTCCGCCAGGACCGCGCCGGCAACATGGGTACGTGCTGCGGGGCGGGCTGGGGGGGGTCCCGGCTGGGTGGGAGGAGGAGGAGGAGGAGGAAGAAGAAGAAGAGGAGGAAGAAGAGGTGCCTTGTGCTCCTCTGAGCCGTCCCCGGCCACCGCTTCTTCGGCAGCTCTCTGCCTCCGGAGCAGCTCTCCCTCCCTGTGGCCAGGCTGGTGCGAACCCACCTCGGAAGCCTAGGGAAAGCCGAGCGATGTTGGTTTTAAGCTCTGTAGGCTTTTTGAGCTGAACTCCTAGCTGGTAAGGTTTGCCTTAAACTTTTAAGGGATGTGGAGTTTAAAATCCTAGCACAAGTTAAACGCGGTGTTTCTCGCGGCTGTTAACGTTTCTTCACAAGTGCGGTTACCCAGGGTTGACCTAATCAGTGCTTTTTAAATATGCAGACGCACAGCTGGAAGACTCAGGTAAGGGCGGAGCCCATTTAGCTAGTCAATCCTAAAGATTCGTTCCTGTTTAAACTGGAATACTGAATAGTAAAGGCACGAACGACACTTTTCTGTGGCATAGCTCTCCATCACCCTTTGCTGGTCCTGCAGCATCTGAGCACGTTGGCGTGCCTCTCCTAGCAAGCAGTCCTTCAGCTGGAGAAACCTTGCCTTGTGTAGGGCAGGAACTCGGGGTGCCAAAAACTGAGGCATTACCACTGCATCTTCAGCAGACACATCTGTGCTCTGGGGACAGGCAACCGTAGTGACAAGCAGGCAGAGCTCGGCCGTGATGCTGCCCAAAGGGGCACCGGGGTCTTGCTGGCTTGGACAGGCAGCCAGGAGAGCGGTGGTGGCTCTGGGAAAAGAAGGAAACCTGATGCAGCTGGGTCTGCTCATGTAACATCAGGTTTGCCGCATTATAGGTTTGCTTTGACGGTTTCGGTGTCGGTGTTTTTCTGGAAAAGCGTGAAGTGTGAAGCGGGGACTCCTGGAGTCGCTTGTCCTGACGGCAGCAGCGTCCTTGTGTAGGCTGTAAGGCTGCTCCAAGGAGCAGAGGCAACAGGCTTGGCTGTGCCACGAGTCGGGTGGCAGGAGAGCAGGCTCGCTCTGGAGCCAGGAACATCCTCGGTGAATGTACGGTTGTGTACAGATTTAGCCCGGACACAGACATGAAGCATTTCAACCAGGTAAAGTTGCCGTGATGGCTGCTGCACGGAGCAAGGCGATGCGCTCCCATCTTGGGACGTGGACCGAGAGCCGCAAGAGCTGCAGCATCCTACAGCATCTCTGTGGCTGCAGGGAACCGTACTGGTGGGATCTGCCGGGGAAGGGGTCAGAGCCGGGAGCCTGCCCCCCCGCCTCGCCTGCAAGCGTGGGAAGGAGAGAGTGACCCACCAATAAATAACTATTTAGATTCGGTGCTCAAGCCAAGAACTGAGTGGCTTCTGTCTTTGCATTGCTTAAAAATATTTGGTATCTTAAGGGAATACCAAGTGCATAACTGTTTAGAGTTTTAATTTGAAAAATGAGCAGCTCTTCAGCATTTTGTGGTGCAAATGAGCAGTTCTGCAGGTCAGTCTTTGTGGCGAGAGAATGAGAGGTACTGAGGGTTGCCCAAAAGAGTGGCGGCTCTAATGTGCCACTAGTGAGCCCCTGATTTATCACTAAAATTGATGCAAAATGCTGGGTGCTCTCTGTTTTTGTAGGTTTAACCCTGAAGCTGCCTGACCGTGGAGTTCCTCAGACAGTTTAGTTGCCTATGTTGAAATGTTGGCTTCAATGCCATCTGGAGGTTCCCCAATTGTGGCTGTAAAAGAAGAGAGGGGAAAAGTCAAAATCGTTGAGAAATAAGCATGTCTGTTAAACATTGAAATCAGTCAGTGTTGTCTGGAAAAAATGCCTCCGTGATGTCCTCTGTATCAGGTTTCTTGCAGAGGTGATACTTTATCCTCTGGAATGGAAAAAACCCAACCTACTACAAGTTCCTTGATTTTTTTTTTTGTTGGTTTTTTCTTTGGTTGTTTTTTTTTCCCCAAGCCTTAGCTAACAGACAGGAGTGAGCTGCTCAAACTGGTGTTCCCTGTATGGGTTATGAAAAACTGGCAGCATGATGCATGTGTGCTGGAAAGGCCAAGAAGTGGAAATAATCAAAAAGTTGTTATGAAGATGGTCTATCACTAATGCCTTGGTATCCTTCAGTATATCTGCTCATATGAGTCGTGTAAGGGGCATTACCAATAATTTTAATGCTTCGGGTATCTGCATGTGCCCTGAAGTTGGTGTGTTAGCACTTTCTGGATGTTACTTGTTTTCTAGAAAAATATATTTTCGAATTGCCTGCGTAATGTTACTGTCTCTGTTGTGAAGGTAGTTGTCCATGGCAGTGAAGAATCAGCTAGATTTGTTTTAATAATTTTTGAAAGTGGCTTTATTTAGTATCGTGTCAAACACCGTAGTGTTGCTGTCAGCTGTTTTCATCTTTTGTGAACTATGGACTAAATAATGACCTTGGCAAACATATTTTTCTTAGAGATCTATTATGGGCACACTTCACTTGCAAGCAGGGATTTCAAAGTTCACATCTTGTACTTGGTCTTATCTTAATGATAATGAACTCGCTTATGTGGTTTTATAGGAAATGCTGACACCCACTATGTGGGCACAAGGCTTTTATCTGAAACGGGGCGAGTTCAGCCTTTGAGCCCGTCCCCTGAGCCAAGCAAGCCCTGCAGGACACTGCTTGGAGGGCTGCCAGGGGTAGCGAACCTGCCGTGAGCAGCTGGAAGTGACTTCAGGGCTGCAAGCAGCTGCCTGCTCTTGCTGACCTCCGTGGGAACCCTCCTGTGCTTCCAGGGCTTCCTAGTTTAATCCCCAGGTTGTGGGAATGCCTGCTAATGTGGATCACTCCACTGGCCCATGTATTCAGCCCTCCTTAAGTCCGAGCAATGGGAAGTTTGTCCCTTTTCAGGGTTTGGCATCCACCTCTGGCAGGGCATCTTGACTCTGTTCCTTACTCTTGACTTGCCTTTAAGGTAACGTCCCTGAGAGTGAATTGAAACAGGATTCATCTTCTGCGGGTGGTAGAGTGGCCTACCATCACCTTGAATGATGTGCAGTGAGCAGTCATAGTAGGATAGGATGCTTTGTCTCGTCAGCCCTGTTTGATTTTTCCCTGGGAGTGTATGTGACTCTATGCGTAGCCTGAAAAACAAAAGGCTATCAAGTGAAGTTTTTCCTAATAACCTTCTTGCACCCTGAAAAGTCCCCCTTTCACAAACTGAAAATTTACTTACCCTGAACACTACTGTGTTTGTGTTTCACAATTTGTTTTGAGCTGAACTTTTCCCATGTCTTCTAGTGATTTTAAAGGAATGTTACTTAGTAGTTTTCATTAACTTGTGGTTTTTTCCCTCCACAGCTGCAAAAAGTAAGAGTAAGGGCAAGTCGGTAAGTACTGTTTTCTCTTATAAAAAGTTGTAATACTGACTCTTTTTGGGTTACATTGTTTGGGTAACTTTAGCAGTGGACAAAAAAAATCATCCTATAAACATACTTTAGAAGTATAAAATAATGAGTTATTGGCCAACACGCGCAAAGCAGCCTGGTAGCTTATTAAATCCCAGCTAAGCATTAGTGTGCTCACCAGCCCAATACAATGTCTGAAGAGCCTTTGCTGACTGAGCAGACATCGGTTGGGAGGAGAAGGGTCCCTGGAGCCCGTCCTTCGTGTGGCTGAGTTGTCATCATCCACCGACTCTCCCTTAGGGCTCTTTTACCTTTCGGTGTTAGTTCTTCCTCTTGAATCTTTGAACTGTTAATGACACCTGTCTCAGCAACCCTATCTCTGCCATTGCTTTTCTTATCTCGCAAGGTTTTACTCCGTAGACTTTCCCCGCAGCTTTCTCACAGCTTAGTGGCTTCCTCAGCAGCCAAAGTCAAAGCTGTGCGGTGGCGTGATGTCAGACCTGTGCCAGACATCCCCAGGGCAAGGGAAGGTTACAGAGAGCAGTATAAAACGCGAACCTTCAAGTTACCTCTTCCGTGGTGGATCCCGCGCTTCCTGGCCAATGAGGATCACAACAGAAAATGTTTTAGTAAATGCGTGCACGTGCACATGTATAATGCAACAGATATTTAAGAGGACAGTATAGTGCAAGATAAGAACAGTATAGGTCATATATTATCAAAACACAGCTGCGTATTCTCTTCTTGCTTGTAGCATCTTGGAAAAACAAAAGAAGGTCTGTTACCTTGGGAAAGACCCCATAGCTTTCTCCTGCATGCCCCTGCTTGTGCTCAGCCCCTGCTGTGACGTGCAGATCTCCACCAGTTCAAGGGCAGCCGGGAAAAAACCCACCAGTGCCTGCTGTGCTGGCACGTGAATGCAGGACGTCTCTGCCAGGCACAGAAGCACTTAGTGGCTTAAAACAGAAACCCAGCCTTGGTGGAAGCTTGTTACCTCCCCAGCTCAGCCTGTAACACCCTCTTAAACAGTAAGCTGTTGGGTAGTGTGATGGCGTAACACTGGGGAGGTTTCTGAGAATGCCGAGAAAGTCAAAAAGATTTTAGTGAGGTTTTGTGAATTTCTCGAGGGGATGGGTCCCACCAGACCCTGGGTCGGGACTGCCCTGTCCTTTTTTTACTCTGTAGGCAGGACAGACACGGGGAAGGCTTTGTTCTGCTTCAGGTGGGGTCATCCTCTTCACCCGAGCTGGCTTATACCCAGTTACCCTGGCAGAAACCAGTCTTGCAGCGTGGGTTACTGTTTTAGGGCCTAGCCTAGCAACTGCTGAAATCAAAACCTTGTGGGTATATCTAACGGGTGCTGAGCCAAACCTTCACGGTGTGGTTCTCTACTGGTCTCCTCTGAAGCATGAATGTTTGCATGGCGTAGGGGATGGTGCAGAGACAGGGCTGGGCACCATTCTTCTGCATGAACTCCAGTCTGCCAAGAGCTGTGTCCAAGTTGGGGCTAGTCATCTAGAGTTCCTACCATCTTCAGCTGAAGGACATGGGCACCTCTGAGTGAATTTTATCTAATTTTGAATACGTGTGGATGGGCTTCCTTTGGAGACGCCTCTTTCTGCCCATGGAGGATGTGATAAATCAAGAGTGACAAGTTTCTGTTTAGGCCTCTGATTTTGGTTGCTTTAAGCTATACGAGTCCCACCTGGCACTCACCTCAGCTGAAGTCAGGTTCTTTCAGTGAAGCCTGATTATCAAACCGTGGGTAAGATGTCCACTATATACTTGGTTCAGCAGATAATAAAGATCAGTGCTGTTCAGGCTGCTTGGACATCCTCGTGACTGAGTTAGTCTCAAGTCAGCGATACTCTTGCCATTCTCTCTTATTTTCATTTCTCTTGCAGTGTTCAGAGAAAGCTTACTGTAGCACACAAGTCTCACAAAGTGGTGTGTTGTTCGTTACGGCTCTGGCCAGCAGCTTTGCTGGAGACATGGGCTCTCTGATTTACTCGTGTCAGGCAGGATTTTCCCATGTAAGGTTTCTTTCCTTTTGATCTACAAAGTTAACTTATTTCTGTTTCACATGGAATACAGATCGGTTTGATTCCCAAACCCTTACAACATGAAGACAAACGATGCCTTTTTTTTTTCTTGTCTGTGCTTCTTAAGTTTCATAACTGTTTTACCTCTGAGATGTTCTGAGGCTTATTAAAAAAAAAAATCTGATTTTTGCAACTTGCAGAATTAAACCCATTAAAAGGGGAGGATTACATTCAACTTGCATTCCTGGTCATTTTAATAGAAATGATATGTAGTCACCCACTAAGAAAAGTAGGCAATCAGGTTAAACTTCCAGTTCTACTGATCATGCCAGATTTGTACCTGATGTATGTTTTCCCTTTGTCTCAATGGCAAGAGCCGTGTCACAAGCTGCATGACAGTGACTGTGGAGATGCCTATCACATCAGGTGAAGGCTCAGTAAATCTGGCTGTTAATGTCATACCATTTTAAATTAGGAGTAAAGTCAGTTCTATCAGCAGGTCTGAAGAAAAGGATTCTTTATCAAGAAGAGTATTTGTAAGGACAGGAAGCTTCAAAGAGATTTGAATAAAATGTTTAAATGTTTGTCTCAACTGGAGGCATTTAAAAATAGCCCCAGGCTTCTAACTGTGGTGTGCTGTGGGGGTTTAGCATGGTGGGTTTTCTGTTGGGCTTGCGTTTTGATTTTTTTCCAAAAAATGGGCTTTTTGCATATTTTTGGATACCAATCAAGATTGCTCTAAGGGTTAAATGGTGAAGATTTCAAATGTGCAATGGCACAATGCTTGAAGGTTAAATATAGCATTAGATCACTTGCAAAGGGCAGATAAGATGTGTAGAGCTCTGGGACCAAGAGGGGGAAGTGAGAATTGACTCTTGGTTCAGATTAACCAGTGTCGTTCCACAGCCTCCTCACCCCTGAGCACCTACCCGTTCCCGCTGAGTCCGTATTGAGCTCGCTCAGGCCGCGGGGCGCGGAGAGCGATGTTTGTGTTGCACAGCTCTGAGCTCACGCTGTCTCTTGCCTCCAGCCAAGCTGCCTGGGCTACCCCTTGAGCATCTTCTTCATCGTCATCAATGAGTTCTGCGAGCGGTTCTCCTACTATGGCATGCGAGGTATGTCCAATGCCCCGTGTCTCCTCATGCTGACTATTACTTAGCCAGCCCTGACTTCGGTTTGTAAACCATTGTTTTGTTCTTCTTCCTACAGCGGTGCTCGTTTTGTATTTCAAATATTTCCTGCAATGGGATGACAACTTGTCTACAGCCATCTACCACACGTTCGTTGCTCTGTGCTACTTGACACCGATCCTTGGAGCGCTCATTGCAGACTCTTGGCTGGGAAAGTTTAAGTGAGTGCTCCCTTAGAAAACAACACAAAATCATGAAAGCTCACCTGAGATCAGTGTTACTTAAACCATCACCTAAAGCAGCAGCTCAGAACAGCAGCTTCAGAGCTGATGTTGGCTACTCCAGGATTGTTTGTGGTTTTGGTTTTTGTTTTTTTTTTTTTCTCCAGAGCTTGAGGTTTTAATTGATTTAGCTCAGACCTGAAACTGCACTGAGTTAACAAATGTTATGCCTGCTAATCAGTTAAGGGTAGTAGCTTGCTTTCCAAGCATGCTGCATGTTTTGCCTCTCATCTGGACAAAATGCAAGCTAAACTAGGGAAAGCATTCACCAAGGTGCGAAAGTAGATACTGGAGGTTATAGTTACATTGGACTGCCTCTTTACCTATCACAGGTGGCCAATGAAATAGTGAAATACTGTGTTATCTGGTATTAACTGGGACTTAGCATATATTCTAAAGTATTCTGTGATTTCAGTATTGACTTGGCAGCTTAGTGGGAAGTTTTACTGAGTTGCAACTCTTTCTTTAAATGATTAATTCTGGGCTTTTACCTGTGTGCTAGTTGCTCAGAAAAGTACTGCTGAGTTAAGTGCTTTGAAATGTAACCAAATTATTTCCAACAGCCTGATCTCGCTCTCCTTTACTGATGTCGTGATTCTAATAGTGTTTACTTTGCCCGAAAAAAGCACAATAAAGATTTTATGGAGGGATATGAGTCAGGAACGTTAGCTGACTTGTCAAAGGTCTCCCAGAGATTAGAGATGAAGCAGTCTGTGCAGTCGCTTGGCCGAAGACTGCACCATCATCTTCTGCTGTGTTGACAGCCTCTGGGAGCCCAGGGCTGCAACCACTGTCAAGTGTCCTCTGTGGAGCTGGCCTGAGCAGTGTGAACTCATTGCAAGTAGCTGGATATCTTGCAGATTGCAGCCTAAATATATTGTGTACTTGCTTGTTTAGATGGTATGATTTCTTTTTTTTTAAATCTGTTTTGGCTTTTACCTGTTTTATCAAGATGAAGCTTTGCAGACCTTGCATACCTTCTCCTCTGGTATTTGTGTATACCAGTGCCACAGCTGCAAGCCACTGGCCACCAGACCCTTAACACAGGAGCTCAGTAGGATGGCTCAGGACTCAAAACTGGAACTTTAAGCTTGACAAGGAAAAACACGCTTTTGGAAAAAGTATGGCTTTAATGTATAGATGCCCTAAAATACAGCCAGGTGCCATGAGGAAGGCTTAAACAATAATTCATTAAAAAAATCTATGATGACAAGAGGAAGAGGTTACCCAAGCACTGTTAAGCACTCTTATATTAGAGACTCAAATCTTCCACAGTCCATGTACTTTGTGCAATGTCTGCCAAGGAGCATGCTGGGGCCTGCTCACATACTGTTAGATGTGAAGTTCTTGGGGAAAATAGTACAGAAATCACAAATTTTTTTTAATTGGGTACCATCTATGCAGTGCCAATTATGTAAGTGTTGTTTTCATAGCATGCTTATGAGTCTCACAAATAAAAAACAGAAGTTTCTCTCTGGGTCAGCTCAGGCTTAACTTCAATTAGAAACTTTCTCCTAAGTTGTTAAGCAACTAAAGTAACTATATGGAAGTGCTATTTTAAAAAAAGTTCTGATTTATCTGCTAAATACCACTAAGTAGCAGAATCACTGTTGCCCCACTTTGTATAGATTTTTACCCTGCTACAGGAAAGAGCATTTTTAAGTCAGAGAAACCTTGTTCTAAAGTGAGAAGAACTTGGTCAATGGCGCGAGTGATGCTTCCTCTGTCCCTCTCGTATCAGGGTGCTCCAAGCTTGCTGTGAGGATCTCTTGCCTTTGTCAAATAGATTCGGATTGTCCTAGGTCCTTGAGCCTTGCCCTTCGTTGTCATGGGCTGCACTGGGTTTGGGACTGCCTCTCCTGCAAACTAGAGTTTTAAATGATTTCACATCACTGCATCCTGTTTCTCCTGCTTTTTCTCCAAACTGGAGACCTGGGTCTGTGCCTATTGAATGGAGCCCCAACCAAAGAAGCGGATGAGCGTGCATTAAACTATAGTCACGTACTTAAGCTCCAACAAAGTTAAAATGGAGTATGATCTTACATGCAATAAAGAGGAGCAGACCCTAAAGGCATGGGGGTGAGGGCTGGTGATTCTGTAGTATTACCTTCCTAGGCACAGCCTGGCAGAGAAAAGTCAGGCTGAAAGCCTGTGGTCTATACTCTTCAGTGCTGCTCTTGCTCTGCTCTGAGTTTAAAGATGTTGGTATGCTTACAACTGAGAGGGTGGGGTAATAGAGTCATCATTCACAACAGTATTTTGGGGGAGTTTCCATGTTTAAAGTAGATTTTTAATTTTTTTTTTTTTAATAAAAGAACATAGAGAATGTTTAAACAATATTAAAACCAGTGTAAATTGCATACTTCAGTGTTGTAGAGCAGCCCATTTGAACTTCACCATATATGAAATATGATAACGGCATTCTTGAGTTGGTTATTAAAAAGGCAACCACCAAAGATATTACAATATCTCCCGAGACCTGGTGGTAGCTACAGAATCCATTTGTCATCTTGCCTTGCTTAATTAAACAAGGCTAGCTAAAATAATAATAATACTAATAAAAAAAACAGAATAGAAATATTGTGACATAGGTACGTGGACAGATTTTTACAGTAGCTTGTGATAAGTTGAGTCCATAACTTGTCGTATCTGTTAATTATGCTTCTTTATTAAGCACCTTTGAAATGAGCAAGAAGTCTGCATTATCTGTGTGTGCATGAATATGTGTGTAATTGTGTTAACATATCTAAAAATTCATCTCCTCTCTTTATAACAGGACCATTGTCTCCCTGTCTGTTGTCTACACGATTGGGCAGGCAATCATGTCTGTGAGCTCCATAAATGACCTGACGGATCACAACCGGGATGGCTCTCCCGATAATGTATCAGTGCACATGTGAGTTGCCTTTTACATGGTTTTTTTTTCCAGATTGATGAAGGGTGGGACAACTTACGCCTTAAATTTATGCTACTTGAATTTCAACTGTCTTGCAATCAGTCTCTTACGTATGCTTTAAGTAAGAAAGCAAAGTGGTTTTGTTTATCTTTTTTTTTTTTTCCTTTTTCTCTTTTCTGCTTTGTTCCAGTGCTCTGTCCATGATTGGCTTGATCCTCATTGCACTTGGTACTGGTGGGATCAAACCTTGTGTGTCAGCATTTGGTGGAGATCAGTTTGAAGATCATCAGGTAACAATGTCTTTGAGATTTTTTGATCATACAGATACTCTTACTAATGTTTGACTATTATAATACTCTAATAATAATAAACATATTTAGACATGTGCATTACTGCAGTGTTTCCTGAGTAGCTGAAGAAGGAGCTAGGTAACTATTTGTCTTGAACTGCGCAAACAGAGCTGCTGATTGATCTAGGCTGATCAACGTGGTTCTGGCTAAGCCTTTCTAAACATCTTTTTGTTTTTACTGTAGGAAAAACAAAGAACTAGATTCTTCTCTATCTTTTATTTGTCAATTAATGCTGGAAGTCTTCTATCTACTATAATCACCCCAGTTCTCAGAGGTAAGGCCACACATTTGTTTATAAAATGGTTAAACATCAGTAAAGGATGAGTGTTGGACTGCAGTCCAGTTGGGTTTAAATGAACGGTTTATTCTTTGACACCTTGTGGAAGTAGTCCACCTCGCAAGTAGCCTTCAAGTTTTCATGTATGTCATCCCACTTCCCACAGGTGAGGTACTGTCAAAAAGAAGCCAGTTTGAGATCTGAATTGCCTTTAGGATCAGAACTACTAGATCTGAGGAGGCGTGCTGAAGCCGTCAACTTGTATGCCTAATGCATGTCTTAATTCCATGGAGGTACAAATGTGGCACCTCTTCCAATGCCTTTAAAACCATCACACAAGAAAGAGTTGTACTGTTGTCTGGGAAGGGAAGCGGGGAGAGCGCCCTCCATTCTGGAAGTGGAGACAATTCTAAAGCGTGCCCATGCAAAGTACAGAAGCATCTATGCACATGGGAACACATTTATCCATGTGACAAAGTAAATGATGTTTTTCATAGTGTTAAAGGAGAAAGTTATTTTCTCTCCTGCTTATAACGAATAGCGTGATCCTAAACAAAAAGCAAACGATTCACTGATCTATATGCGTATGGATATTCACGGCAAGCTTACACAGATGGTGCTGTGTGGATGTGCTTGGCAGGAGTTTGAGGAAGGCTGTTTTTCCCAAAAGAAAGAAAACAGCATGTGAGTTCTGGAATAACCCTAAAGCACTGGGCTGAAATTCTGGCCTTTGGATGTCTTGACTGGAACAGACTGTGTAGAAGCATTTTAGACGTTTGCTTAATGCAAATTCTATCCTTTCCCAAAGTGGAAGGAGATATGCATAAGGCACAACATGCAGTTTACTTCCATGCTGATACAGGGTGAAAACTACCTTAGAAAAACAGACAAGTTCAGCTGAGGGAAGTGATACCATTATGTCCTGTAACGGTTTAACCAAAAGGTTAATGCAACTAAATCAAGACATTAATTAGCTGCAAGCTAATATTTTTTCAAATCAAACTCTCTAATTCTCCTGTTAGAAGAAGTATGGTGAAAAAGGTAATAATTTTGTTTAGTCTTTTACTTTTCCCTGTTAGTAGCTATGTCCACACTCTGAGCATCATTTCAGGATGTATGTGTGAAGTTTATAAAGTCAAATCACTGACTGCTGCCAGGGGGGTGGGAGGGTATGTGGTGTCTGAGAATTTTTTTCAACAAGCTACACTTATTATGTTACTTACATTTTTGTTTATGAACTTGTCCCAGAACTTTTGTAATCTAGTTCCTTTCTCACCAAGAATATGTGTTTGACCATCCTAGTAGGATTCTTCACTTCTCAGTGTAAAACTAAATGTAAATCTCCTATGAGGAAAGGCTGAGAGAGCTGGAAGTGCTCAGCCTGGAGAAGAGAAAGCTCGGGGGGATCTCATCAGTGTATATAAATACCTGCAGGGAGGGTGCAAAGAGGACAGAGCCAGGCTCTGCTCAGTGGTGCCCAGTGACAGGACCAGAGGCAATGGGCACAAACTGAAACATCAGGAAACACTTTGTCACTGTGAGGGGGACCGAGCACCAGCACAGGCTGCCTAGGGAGGTTGTGGGTTCTCCATCCTTGGAGATATTCAACAGCCGTCTGGACACGGTCCTGGGAAACCAGCTCTGGGTGGCCCTGCTTGAGCAGGGAGTTGGATTGGATGACCTCCAGTGGTCCCTTCCAACATCTAACCGTTCTGTGATTTTTTTTTTTTTTGTGATAGGTAATTTCCCTTTTCAATAATGAAAGATAAGTTGGATACTGATTATCCACTCTGTCAATGTCAGCAGAGATTTTTTTTTTTTCTTCCCCTGAGTTAATGAATGCAAAGAACAGAAACCCTATGTAAAAACTCTGGCAGAGCTGACTGGGACTTATCTAATGTTACTTTGTACTTCAGCTCAAGAGTGTGGCATTCATAGCAAACAGCGATGTTACCCACTAGCTTTTGGAGTTCCTGCTGCCCTCATGGCTGTCGCCTTGGGTAAGTGGGACTGCTTCCATCTTGCTGCTTCAGTTATAGACACGATTAGATGATAACAATCTCGGAATAAGGAGGAAGCGATAGAAAGCTCCAGGTACCAACTTCTACCAGTACTTGATCATTTCTGCAATTTTTTACTTGGGAGGTGGGGTGGGGGGTGGGGATTAACCTGAAGCACTTGCTTTTACAGAAGAGTGTGATTTACCAGGCAAGACTGATGGGGCTGGGGAGAGGCACAAATATACCATTGAATTCTGTACATTATGTAATTTACCGTCTATGTGTCTTGGACTACTGGGGTGTATAAATAAGATCTTTTGAATGTAGTGTGAGAACTCTGAGAAAATGTGGGTTTTGGAAACTGTCCATAGTCCAGGATAGTGAACTGTATAAAGTAATCATCCCTGCGCTGGAGAAATGCCATACTGGTGTGTCAGTATTTCTCCAACACCTGCGTTTTTACTAGCTGTGCTACGGGTCACTCCCCGAGCCACAACGACCGAGAAACTGGAGGGGTGTCGGTATGTACCACAGCATTCCTCGTGGTCCTGGTCCTTCACGGTCCTGGTCCTTCACGGTCCTGACCAGGAGCCCACCCAGGGTGGGTGTCCAGCTACGGGTGACCCCATCTTGCCCGTGCGCCCGACCCAGGGCGAAGGGCGGCTGCGGGGGTTTGCCCGTGCCCTGTCCCGCACGTGGGAGGGTGAGGATGGGGAACGTGCCGGGACGTGGGAGCCGAGGACGCCTTGGCGAGTCCAGCAGGTCAGGCAGAGCCTCGCACGTCCCTGCGCGACGTGAGCCGCGGCGTCCCGACTCCCGAAAAGGAGCCCCGCGAGCTGTCTTAATCCTGTACAGCAAGGCCAGAGCCAAGGTCCGAAGTGGCCCTTGTTTTGACCTTCCTGCAATTAAGCTAACGTCCCACTGAGGACTTGCCCTCAGAGTTGCCAGATTTAGTCCTTTGTCTTAAATAGAAGCAATCTGCTGGTATTAATCTGATTTCTTTTACTGCATGATAACATGCCAATAGGCAATTTCGTTGCTCCTTAGGAGGCTTATTCCCACCCTGATGTAACTCCTTGACTGTTACAGTTTCCATACCAAATTATTTGCTGCTATTTTCAATTAATCCTGACTTGATTTTTGTTTCTGTTTGCGTACTGTAGTTGTGTTCATAGTTGGAAGCAGAATGTACAAGAAAGTTCAACCTCAAGGAAATATAATGATTCAAGTTTCCAGATGCATTGGAGTAAGTACTATTTGTATGCCCAAACCCCTGGCAGCAATTTTTAAAACTGTTCAGTAAACTTGCCTAGATCAGAAATCTGTCATAATATGAAGAAAGCTTCTTAAGTTGGTTTTTTGTGGTTTGTTTTTTTTTTTTTACTTTTTTCCTTATGGAAGGCTTCTTACTGACACCTCCAGATTCAGAGTGCCTTTTTATTTATCTATATCTTGGTTTATATGTGAATTTTTACGCGAAGAAAACAAAGTAAGATGTCAGGTATATGTAAAAGCTTATTCCAACTTCTGGGAATCATTTCTTTCTCATTTGTGCACCTTTATGCAGCCTTGTAGTAGGAGGCAAACGTGCCTTGACCTGAGTCAAGAGCCGAGCTACTAGTATATGTTATCAGCAAAGATGTTATTTACAATGCAGAGGTATATTGATCCCCACTGTATTAGGGAGATCAGGGAGGTTTACATGTCAGTGCAAGCCTGCAAGAAAGGGAGCTAAATCTGCATGAATAGCACTGCATGCCCCAACTTTGCAGTGCCTTAGCTTTGAGATCAGTGGATTTTTTTCATTTATGGGCTGCTTCATTCTCCATACAGGTCTGCCAGCTTATTATAGCCCAGATTGCTGCTTGTCTCGTAAGCACCGTCAACACCAAATCTCTATATGTGACTTTGGCTGTTGCTTAGAGTGCTGCTCCTAAGGCCCAGCTCAGCCTTGCATGTTATTCCATGCAGAAAGTCTTAGGAGTTCTTCGGGACTATACCTGTGTATGTTCAGTGTCAAGGTATGAGGAACATCTACAAGATGCAGCTTCTTGTAGTGAAATGTACTCTTACAGACATTCAGCTCTGAAAACCTGTGCATATGACATTCTTCTATTTATTGCTGTACATAAATAAGTCTGAAGTAGGCAGGTCTTCAAGTTCCTAACAGCAACCTAGACTGAGAGAGACTACTCTGAGCTGTTTGGTTCACCTCATCCCAGGTGCACACTCCACTGGATATCCAGTGTGAGGCCTTAAAAGCAATATTCCCTCAATGCTTACAGCAGTTCAGAGAAGTAAGTTACCTTTAGCACCCTCTAAGCACTAGAAGCAGGAGTGTCACCTTTAATGACAAAACAGTTTATAGCATTTATAAATATTTGTAACGCCATTAAACAAAATTCTGTCTCTCCTCAGTTTGCCATCAAAAACAGGTTTCGACATCGCAGCAAGGAGTTCCCCAAGAGAGAGCACTGGCTAGACTGGGCGAGTGAGAAGTATGACGTAAGTACTGGGTGAGGACTGCTGTGCCGTGACATCCCTCGACCCTCAGCTTCCCTTCTGTCTGCTCTGATCCGCTGCCTCAAGCGCTGGGCAAATAGTTTTGGGCCTCTCAATCGTTTAGAAGCTAACAGTCTGGCCAAACGTCAGTGCTTCCCTGGGGTTGTAGGTAATCACCCCAGCTCCCGTGGGAGAAAGCAGAGCTGTCTGAGTTAATGTTCTGTGTGATCATAGCCTGCCCAGGGAAATTCAAGGGAGATAAAGAAAAGGCTGTTTCCCTTGTCGAACAAATGCAAGCACCTATTAGTCTTGGAGTTAGTAAAATAGCAAGCATTATCCTTGTCAACTTTTTGTTTCTCTCGGTAAACTGGCTTCAAACAAAAATATGCTGCTTTAACGACCGCAGAAGGGAAAAATGGGCATGGTGTTGACTGTCATGGTTAATACGCAGGGCCGTAACACTTGTCTCAGGGTCGAACTGCAGAATTATGCTTAGGAATTTCAGCTTAAGTGGGTAAACGCTGCATCCCCCCGACCTCAGTAGAAGCTCCTTACCATGACTCTCAAAGCCTTGTGTCCCACAGTCCCCAACCATGTCCCTTGCTGCCTATCCACCCTGCCCCATTGTCAACGGCAGCACAAACCTTAGCCTGTCCCCTTTATTTTCCTTTTGCCTATGTGCATTTTTCACATGTGAAATGCATTCCTCAGTCACCCGTCATTCAAATGCCTCCTTCCTAGAAAAAAAATGCAGCACTAAGTGCTAAATCTCATGCTGCCATCAGTACACATGCCAAGAGGCACAGGTCTCTCTGATATCAGTGTCACCTTTAACCAGTAGCCTTTCCCACACCCACAAGCAGACCTTGTGCTTTTTAACAGAAATCAGCAGAAGTACTCACAATACACAAAGTTTAGGACGTGGGTAAAGATTACCTGATGTGTCTTTACCTGTTGTGCTGTGAACAGCAGTCTGCAACTGTCCCTTTTTTGTTGTTGTTGTTTTTTTGACAAATTCCTCTTGTGTAATTCTTGTTTGCTGCAGAAACGACTGATTGCTCAGACTAAGATGGTGTTGAAGGTGCTTTTCCTTTACATCCCTCTCCCCATGTTCTGGGCGCTTTTTGACCAGCAGGTAAAGTAGAAATTGTTTGGCTTGGCAATTAGAGATGTACCACATCACTCTATGTACTCTGAGGTCACCAGACATAAAAGGTGCCAGTGGGAGGGTGGAAAATAATTCTTTGCAAATTCTTTAACCTGGTTCTAATGTGAAGGGGTAGTTACTGAGTCATGTTAGTACAGGACGTTCTGCAGCCAGGGGAAACTCAGTTTACCTGGAGATGCCCAGGACTGATTCAGTGACTGAGGTATCTCTAAATCTTGTATCAGCCAGGACTCAGAGGATGAAACAGTAATTTAAAGCTTTCTTAGTTCTAATGCTTCTTGCGCTGTCAGTTGTGACATGAAATGTAGGGTCCTAGTGTAAATGCTCTGGAGAACCAGGGCTGAAACTGCCTGGATGCCAGTTTGCTTAATCACTCAAACTTGCTATAAATACCTCACGCATTCAAGCAGAAGTATTAGCCTATAATTCCCATTCACTTGGTGGACTGAGTGCTCAGGACTCGTGACAGTAGGCTTTCAGAGTTAAGTGTTGAAGTATGAATTTAGGAGGGTATCTGTGAGAACCAGGGGGCTGAACGCTTTATCCGAGGCAGACCGTAGGAAGTTTGGTCCGGATTGCCTAGGTCGTGCTGCTTTAGTCTGGTACCAGTGAGCTGTAACTACTGGTGTGACCTGTTATAAATGGGCAACCCTGCTATGAAATTCAGAACTCGGTACTCATTACGTGAGCAACAACTCGTCTCTCAGACAGCGGTACATCGCGGGTGGTTAAAGGCTCTCGCCACAGACGCGGCGATGCGCGTTCCTGTCTCGCCCCGGGCTCTGGCTGAAAGCCAGCCCCGTTTGACCGGCTATCGGCCGGTTTTCGGGGCAGAGGGCTCAAGGCAGGTCCAGCCCTGGTCTGGCCGCTGGCTGCTGGGCTGTGTGGAGAAGGACGGACGTGTCAGCGGTGCGGGGGGCTCGGGCTCGGGCAGGCGGCACAAAGGCACTTGGGGGGCTTCTGTGCACGGCACACGGCAGTGCTCTGGGCGGGGTGTCCCTGCCATCTCTCCGGCTAATCTCTGCGTCTAAATTATTTTCTGCTCTAGTTCACAAAACTAGTAAATAAGTGAAATGGGCCACAAGGACCACTTTGTTCAAATATTTACATTGCAGAGGAAGAATACTCCTGTAGCAAGCTCGCTTTGTATTTTTATTGTATTGCATCTCTTTCCCAACGCTTGACTTACAAAAACAATTAAAGAGGAACTTTGAAAGATTGATTTACTGTGGCATTTAACTCTCTCTTCTTTTGTTAAGGGGTCAAGATGGACACTGCAGGCCACAACAATGGATGGGAATTTTGTAGGTTACTTTTTATTGCTTTTTTTCCTAATATTTACTTTTCAGATCAGTTTTATTTGTTGTCATAACATTAAAACCTATTTATTTTTTCTTCACCAGGGATCTATTCAGATTCAGCCAGACCAGATGCAGGTACAGTAATCTTCTGTCTGATAATTCTAAGTACTTCCCAAAGTGTATATATATATTTTAATTGCATTTCATTGAAGAAAGGACTTTGAAAATACTTAATATTTTCCCTTCTTATATTCATCTTCAACAGACTGTGAATCCGATCCTCATTATTATAATGGTCCCAGTTGTGGATGCTCTGGTTTATCCTTTAATCAAGAAATGCAAGATCAATTTTACGTAAGTTGATGTACTTACCTGACTTCAAAAGAGGCTCATTTTAGTGGTTTCTTTAAACTGCTCTTCCAGCCATGACGTAACAAGAGCAAGCATTCAGCTAAGGAGAAAATAGCAGTGCATTTAAAATGGGGTTAATAATTTCAAGAAATGAAAATAAAAAACCCCACAGAATACTGCAAGTGGTATGTACAGGCACCACAGACTAGAGGAAGAGAATCTAATAGTAAAGTAACAGTATTTTCCAGTTAAGGGCAAAATCTTTTGACTGCAGGAGAGATGTTCACTGTTTTCCACTTCCCCCTTCCCCCATGTCTACCCCCTCTCCCTCCCAAAAGTTTAAGAAATAGAAATACAACATACATCCTTAGCACGTGTCAGGTTTTGGGCTTAAAACTACCTGAGGCAAGATGTGTTTCCTCTGTGTGAGGAGTCTGGCTCACTGGATGCTTCTAGGTGTAGCTTCAGAGGGCATTGCACATTATTTTTAATGTGGGTAAGGAAGTAGCTAGCACTTACAAGTTGGAGAGGCAGAAGATAATACAGTTCGTAAAACAATTTTTATAGGGCTGAGATGCAATGCTGTTTTTCCATCTATTTATGAAAAACTGGGGGCGTGTGCTGTGCTGGAAACACTGCCATTCATTTGTGGACACTCTACATCTGATTAATGAAATATCTACCTTTAAATTTACCCTTACAGCTCACCTGAATGTCAGTAGATGTCTCCTAATTCAACATATTTCCCTGACACTTTTTGTTCAATATTATTTTGATTTAAACATAGCAATATTGACACAAGTTGTTACCCTTTTTTAAAAGGCGTAACTTCTTGTCTTTTCGTTGTTTTAAAGCTAACAAGTGTACCGGATTGGGTTTTTCCTTCCTGCAGATGAGACTTTTCCAGAAACCTAATAATTATGTTCAGTCAATGTCTGAGCCCAGCAGATGCAGAATAACATGGTATTCAGATGCTGCAGGAAGGATGTATTTCCCGATAGTGTAACTATGAATCGAGAGGTACCCAGCTTAGCAGAACACTTTCTGTAACATCAGCCCTTCAAATGGTGATAATGTGCTAGTTGCGGCCATTTGAGTTTCCCCACCGTGGAAAGAAAATAACTAACAGCTGAGGCTATGAATTAATATCTGTCTTAAAACTCACCTATGTGTTTTGTCATTGTACTAGGCCCCTGAGGAAGATCACTGTTGGTATGTTCCTTGCATCTCTGGCTTTCGTTGCTGCTGCCCTTGTGCAAGTGCAAATAGATGTAAGTTCAGCCACGTGCAAGTATTTACTATTAATATTTAGTTGTTAATGCAGAACAAAGTGTGTTTAAGGGGAAAATGAGCCAAGACTCCTAAATTTGGAACCAAGCATATGAGCACAGAAGTAGAGGGAGGGAAAATATTAAAGTATATTGCAATAGTGTGATTAGCATAAAAAGTTAACTAGCTATGGACACCGTCCTGAAAAACATCTCATCTGCCATTAGCATAGATCACGCATTAAAGGCAGCCTTGGGTCTTGAAACTGAGACTAAAAGCTGAAAAACCAGAGTTTTATTTGGCCTACCTGCTTCGTATCTCCTATCTCTTCTGATATTTAGACTGGAGGTGAAGTGTGACAGTCTGGGAAGCATCATCAGAGCAGGGGCAAAGCTGATACCTGTTTAAGGCAGTATTCATCACACCGAACTTTCCTTGCCCCAAAGGGAGGTGTCGTGCCTGAACCAGATGAAGGTTTCCCCTGTAGCTGGGGTGTCAGCAACACCCCTGGAAGGTGATCCATTGCATCCCTGGGTAGCTATCCAGAGGCGCCTGCCTGTCTTCATGCACTATCAAGGCAAGATGCTCAACTGTTGAACAGCTTTAGTTAGGAATGAGGAATTCTCTCCTTAATGCCTGGGTCCAGCAGTGAAACCAGCTTTATATTCAACTCTGCCTCTTGAAGTGGGGAGTAAAGGGTCTGGCCTTCAGCTGGTATAGACACATCCAGGCTGTATTCCCGAACGCTTTGTCTGGAAGGCTGGGGCTGTGCACACACACGTACTGGCATTGGGAAGAAACTTCATCAAAGCTGGTAACTTCCCAGGCTGTTGCACAAGAATCTCCTGCAGAAAGGTAAAGATGGAACTGCTTTTCTTGTGTGATGTACCTAAAGAGATGGAAGCAGATGACAAAAGTGTGGGAAGCAAAGAAGGGTTGAGGCAGAACTGAAATAGACACAACTCCTCCGGCTCTTGATGCTCTGCAAGAGCAGAAGCTATTTACTGCTAGATCTGGTGGGAAGCGAAGTCTCCAGAAGTTCGGTTTCTCCGGGCTGTCACACTGGGCAGTGCCCATACATGCTTCTGTCCAGTTCAGCAGCACCAGTGCTGGGGGAGAGCGAGTCAGAACATGGTACGGAGAAGCTCAGGAACCCAGGAAGCCATAGGATGTGGGAAAAGCCCATCCCTTGAACCGCAGAGTGGCCTCGGTAGCGGCAGCACGCTGCAGGACGTGATCAAAGAGGAACCACATCTGGCCACAGAGGCATTGTTAGGGTTGAGACACTTCTTTCTTGAGGCAGCAGTAAGGCGGCTTGTGAGACTAGTAACAAAACTTGTTATTAAAGTTGCAGCCCTCTGACAATCACAGATCGTCGGGCAAATGCTAATCTTCATCATGAGATAACTAAGATCACGGTAATTATAGTACTTTTTCCATGTGACTTAGGGCATTGATTTTACTTTTTTCTGTCCTACAGAAAACTCTTCCAGTTTTCCCTGCAGCTGGGCAATCCCAAATCAAAATAATAAATTTAGGTACTAATGATGCAACAGTTCAGTTTGAACCTAAACTTCAGAGTGTGGATGTAATGTCTATGAAGTCGGTAAGTAACAGGAGATGGGGAATAGCAAGTTAAAAAAAAAAAATCTAATGGAGTAAGTCAAAGTGGTTCTTAACTTATGGTTCAAAATTTATTCTTTTCTATTTTTTTTTCCTCTATTCATTTTAAAGTGTTGGGTTTTGGGTTGTTTTTTTTTGTATTGTGGAATGAATTGTTACTGAAAACACAGTGAATGAAGAAATGGTAACTCTCAATATTGTAAGAAGTACTAGTTTGTTTCAGTAAGAGGGTTTTTTTTACGAAACTTAATAGTGATTTTGAACTAATGGAAAATTTCACTCTTGCTAAAAAGGTGTCATTTCTTAACAGCAAGAACACACCTTCCTTCAATAAAAGTCCATTCAGCTCTAGTAAATCACTGCTCTTACTGTGAGTGATTGCTTACTTGAACAGGGAATTTTTTTCTGTGGCTACATCACATATATTAAGCTTCAGATTTTGCTCTTAAAGAACCTTTTTGGGTTCTATTACAGGACAACCTTGATAGCCCTGTTGCCAGCAAAATGTGGTGGAGCTGATGGACATGTATAATAACGGGTGTTAGGAAGCATGTTCTCTGACAGCCTGCAATCCTGTTTCCATATAAGAGGAGAAACCCTATTCCATCCTCCAAATTTGCCTCACATGGAAACTGAGCTGTGAGGAGAAGATAATGGCACCCAAATTGTATGCTGATGTGGAATTGATACAACTGTGGTGCATACCTGAAAATGAAGGGTGTAAAATGCTCCACTCCCTGCTATAGACATCTTAAAATCCAGATGTTTTGGATTATAAAATACTTTTTATAATCCTATAAAACAAGGGGGTTTAGTACTACATTAACATGTTTATTAATGTTTTAAGTATTTTATGCTGATGAAATGTATTTAGAATATTTAAAACATGTCCTGGTAATAGTCACTCCTGCTATGCTGAAACCATAAAGACACAGCTTGAATTTGCATCTCTTAGGAGGTGTTGCTATTTGGAAAATGCTGCATCTTAACTCATGCTAGTGCTGCCTCTGTAGCTAAACAGAATTTTACTTGATAGCAGTGGTAAGCCTGATTTATCTGGAGCAAGAAATACACAGGAAAATATAACAGCTATTCCTTAATGCTTGTGGGAGGCTAATGTTACTCTGAAGCTTGTGTAATGAAAGAAATGAATAAAAAATAATGATCAAATGAAATTAATGTTTGATGTAGAAAACCTAACAAAAATGAAAATTAGGAGATGCTCACAATCTCTGGCACTTCAGAAGTAACACACGTGTAAACTTCTGACCACCGGGAGTCCATAACACTCCCTCAAAGGTATAGACAAATATGTAATTGCATGGAAATTCATAGCAATTTGTTTGTCTTTATAGACGGGCTACATGACATTTGAGAATTCTCAGTTGCGATCATTAAACATAGCTTCTGGAAATAAAACTATAAATGCAGTTGTCAAGTTGCCAGGGGGAAGCCGTCACACTCTTGGAGTTAAAAATACTGCGACAGGCATTGATGTTAAATGGGTAAGTCTGCTTACATTCCCAAGATATATATTAATGTCTTAGCAGCTATCTATGTGGAGTGTGTGAAGCTGAGAGGACAAGCCCTTTGTCTTATTTTCTGTCTCTCCTCCTCTCACCAGTCTCACTGGTAGAGCAGAGAGCAGGGCAGGATGTTGTTTAAAAAAAAAAAAAAGGTAAAAAATTACCAACTTAATATTTAACTTGACAATCTTGACAATTACCTTTTCACCAAGACTTAAGTGTGTGGTCATACAGCGTTTTCTAGTAGATGTGTATCCTAATAGGATCCTAAAAGGGAAGGTCTGGAGTCTTGCTCTGAAGCCTCTGTTAATTCTCACTGCTATGTAATAGTGCATATTTAAGCTCTTCACTGATGCTAATGAAGTATCTTAATAACGGTCTCTTCCACCAGCTGTTTGACAATGTCACATCAAAACCAGAAGAAGGAAATAATCTCATCAGGTAGAGTTTGTTTTGCTCCTAAATTTTGGCAGGAGTGTGACTGTCTCTTCAATCTGCCTCTTGGGTGGACTCTTCTTGCTTAGCATGGTTTTCTATACTGTAGGAACTCGCCGCTTGCTGGACACTTCACTCAATGTTTAGGGGAGGAAGGAAGCTCTGGGGCATGATTTGTCTAAACTATGTTGCATATCGACCTTGGGTATAATTTAGCTAAAATTGGAAGTGTATGTTTAGCTCTGTTGTCTAGACTTTTTTGTAGAAAACCAGCACAGCTTGCATGTATATTCCTCCTTTTTAATCTTGGGTAAGAAGTATCCTAAGTATCCTACTACTTCTCTACTTTTCTTCTATGTCTTCCATTTGCAGATGCATTTGTTACCGGTTGTAGTAGAGGCTTGCTTTTGACATTCTCCTTAGCAGGCAGTGGGCTGGTGTAGGTCTAGCTTGCTTTTTGCATTGGCCATGCTTTGAGATTTAGAATCATAGAATCATAGAATCATTTCGGTTGGAAAAGACCTTCAAGATCATCGAGTCCAACCATTAACCATGCCCCCTAAACCATGCCCTGGAGTACCCTGTCCACTCGCTTTTTGAATACCTCCAGGGATGGTAGAGTTCTTTATAACTGTTAACTGACAAAAATAAAAGGGGAAGACTTGATGCTTGTGTGCTGCCAGTATATAATTAAAAGTAAAACCTGTATTCTTTGACTTATATATATTTTGCATAGTATTTCATCACTCTTGCATTTTAAAGGTTCATAAACAATTTGCCTGATGCTGTCAACGTCACTATGGGTGACACTTCTTTTGGAACACTGATGCCTCTTTCTGCCAGTAATTACAACCTCTTTCCAGGAGGAAGGTAAGCGTTTTCCTTCACCCTAATCTAACCACTTGAAGACATACTTGTCCTTGGAAAAAGGACATAGAACTCTCTTATTTTATATAATACACGCAATTGTCTATACCTATGGTCTGAACTGTGGGGTTTTTTTCTTTTTCAGAAAAGATAAGATTGTGGCTATTAGAAATTCAATCCCTTGTTCAGTTACTTCAAAGGCATTTGGCTTTGGCAGTGCCTATACAATTGTAATTAACCGGGTGAGTTGCCAGTGCTGTTGGATGGACAATACAGAATTACTTTTCATGTCAATATTTTCTTTAACTAAAAAAACACTTGCAGAATTATTCCTCTTGTCCTTAATTGTACATATGATAGAATTCTGGTAAGTTAAACAGAACATAAAACCATCATTAACTATAAAAATAATGATGGGTATGATAATGACGTAATGCAAGAATTCATGTTCATCACTAATGGCCTTAAATCTTTAGCCCTATTAGACACTAAGGAATTGCATGAAGTCTGCTGTAAAATAACTACTACTTTATAAATAAGTACGGAGTGCTTCATACATAATACTTCTTATTTACCCAGAACTTTGCATATATATGATTATAGGTATGATACAGAACTGGTTAGAGTGCCTTTAGTGTACAGACTCTTTATCACTGTTCCTAATGTGCAATTTTAATTTCCAGTGTGTGGGAGACACTCTTAATGTAACATATTCTGAAGATATCCCACCCAATACAGTTCATATGGCTTGGCAGATCCCTCAGTATTTTATTCTTACATGTGCAGAAGTAGTCTTCTCTGTCACTGGGCTGGAGTTTTCATACTCACAGGTAGGTTTTGCTCTTCAGAGCTCTCATTGTGTTAAGAATCCTGGTACAAATGCAGATCTTCTGTGATTTGTTGTTTTTAAGCGGTGGTTCTGTATTGCTGCTTGCTTTGAACAATTACGTCCTTCAGAGCTCCCTAGCAGGACTATAGGCTGGTGCAAGTTGGCCTTGTTTCACTAGCATTCAGTGTTTTCCATGAAGCTATGCTGAATTACATCATTTGAAGACTTGACCACCAGTCCTCAAGTCACCTTCTCACACACGTGACTTTCCACTGAAAATAAGTGGAGCTGTACTGCTGCTGTAAAACTAAGCTGGAGAGCCCTCAAATGCGAAATGACCAAGTACTGACACCTCGTCTCCACACCAATTTCCTCCATACAGGCTTTAGCAGCAGTTTAATTATACACTTTTAATTCCTTTGTCTTGCAACTCCAGTTTGTTATTAGCTGTGTGTATTTCTTCCCTTAATTCTGAGTCTATAAACTGCGGTGATGGGAACATTTTAAGTTGTAGCTTGCTAGTCTATGATGCACTCAATTTCTTCATTTAACGTGTACCATGTGTGACTGAGATGTAAAATGTGCCTGTTATTACTCAGTGTGTACAAAGTAAAAGGTGTTATAGTTAGTACTGCTAATCTCTTGCTCCTCAAAGCCTTCTCCAGGTCTGTTTAATTCTCTAGCGATTTTTAATTAAAAAACCAAAAACCAAAAAAACCTAAGAAATCCTCTTCCCCCCAGATAACCAGTGCATGTTACAACATAAAGAATGCAGTAAGCATCAGAAAATAAGTGATAGTAGCGTTTGGCTAAAACTTAAGTGTTTTACTTCTCTAATAGGCCCCATCTAATATGAAGGCAGTGCTGCAGGCAGGGTGGCTGCTGACGGTGGCTGTCGGTAACATAATTGTCCTTATCGTGGCTGGAGCGTCCAAACTCAGCGAGCAGGTAAGCACACAAGCAGTTGGTGTGCTATTATATTACACTTTGAGAAAGCAGCTCTAATCCAGGGGGGAGTTGTGGCTGATAATCCTCAACCACAACTCTTGAACGTCGGTGTTATGGTGGATTTGAATTTATAGTTGGAATACAGGAGGTTAGTGTTAGCTACAAGAGTGTACCAGTCAGTTGTAGAACTAGTGCTTGACTGAATAATCTCATTAGAGTATATAAGTAACAGAGATATGAATCTTTATAACCTATTTGGATTAAAACTAGTGTTGAAGGCTGTGACAACAGGGTGGTAACTTGTCTCCTGGAGCCTCTTCTAAAGTTTCTGTTGGACCTTTTCCCCAGCACTTCCACAACATGTGTGTGAATGTGTACACACACATGAAACTTTAAGCAACTTCAACAAACACTTCCTCTGCAAAGGCTTCTACCTCTTCTATCTGTTGTTTGCCATTCTTAGGTCTTGCTCCGTCAGCCTCCTTTGCTTGCAAGCAGCAGTTTCTAGCATCTCTACAATAAATTGCTCCTCATGGTGTGGAAAGGTTGTGAACTTCTGGGCTGAAATTCTAGACTAATGAGATTAAAACCTACCAAAATTCTGTTCACTGCTATTGAACCTTCACCTGCATACCTCAGCCCTGCCGCATCCCTCCTTCTGGCTCCACTGGTTCCAGTCCTCATTCTTTGGGGCATGAAAGCTGTGGTTCTCCTGGTGAAGAGCACTTGGACAGGACTTTCTCGGACTGCTAGTGGCACTCCCTGATGAATCAAAAGGGCTATCTGAGAGAGGGAAAAGCCTGTCTTTGAAACGGGTCTGGCAGCCCTGGTTTCAGATAAATTAACCAGTAAGAGCATGAAACAGAGCTGTTGAGGCTTTTTGGGTGGAGGTAGCACTTTGAAACCAGGGTTCTTGGCCTTGCCCTCTGCCCAGATTTGCAGTCAGTGGAAACTTTTTACTGCTGACCTAAGTGGAAGCAGGATCACTGCCAGCCTGGTTTAAAATGAGATTACCTGACAAAAAGGAGGGGCTGAGTTTCCTTTTCAGTCTTTTGGTCCATTCCCATGCCTCCAGGAAAAGGGTACTGTAGAGCTTTTCAGTATTCATAGAACTTCTGTCTCTTCAGTGAAGACAGAACTGCTGAAAGGGCCTCAATTCTGAGTTGCTTTAATACGTATTATATACATCTAATACTTAGTCTTTTAAGTCATATGATACTTGTTATGTATGCTTAGTTTCACATTCTGAATTAACTTCATTTCTTGCAAACAGTAAAATGGTGTCATTCTTTTTGGGAATGAATACTGATGGATAAATTTTTTTTTTTTTTTTTTTTTTTTTTTACAGTGGGCAGAGTATGTGCTGTTTGCTGCCTTGCTGTTGGCAGTTTGCATCATTTTTGCTGTCATGGCTTATTTTTATACCTATACTGATGTAAATGAGATCGAAGCCCAACTGGATGAGGAAGAAAAGAAACAAGCCAAAAAGGATCAAGATGTCTATGAAAAGCAATCTGAAACTGTCTCTCAGATGTAAAAGGTGTATTCAAGGGGTGTTTATAAATTATGGTATCCCATTAACGATCCCTGCAGTAAGAGGAATCAGGGTATCGGTAACACCTCTGGATAATATGTCTCATGGGAGAGGTTAAGAAAAACTGGTTTAACTTAAAATGCAGCCTCTCTTGGGAAGCAAGAGGAAAAGATTAGTCTCTCTTCTACTGAATGATATCCTGAAGAAACTCCAGCAGAATTTGCACTCTTAATGTACCTCAAGCTTAAATACCATAGCATTAAAATATTGAAATTGCACTTGGCACTATTAGACCCTGTGAAAAGATGTATTTTTATACTGCATTTCAATTTTATATCATGAAAGAAACAAGTATTGTCAAGAAATAGTAATTGAAGCCAAGCTGTCTGCATGACCCCTCTAGCCTCACTGTTACTTGAAAGCAGCAGGTCACATGCGCCTTAAATTCTTTTGTACTTCCTTACAGATAATGGGAGCAAAGCTCTGGCATTGCTCAGATTAAAAAGCTGTCTGTGCTCCACATGGCAGTAACTTGGATGTGCACTGTAATATAATGCTTTATGTGCCTGTTAACTACCCATTTAACTCCTGTTATGGTTTTTAATTGAATATAGTAATGAGGTGTCCACTCAGGTAAACAGCCAATGGCAAATGATGTTTGGAATAAGCAACAGCAATAAAACTTGTGTTCTAACAAAACAGTGGAAGTGGTGTACAAGTATGAGTTACGGTTGCATGTTAACAAAACGTGATCCTACCTCTCTGCTGCCTCTTCGTATGTGCTCCATCACTTGAAGCTAATGGACAAGTGTCAATCTTCTCTATCTTAATATACCTCTAACACCCATCAATTTTATAGTAGGGAAGACTAAATATTGCTGCTCAGCAGGATTGTGTAGCCCTGTCGGCCATATTACGGAGTACCAGTGGTCTGCATAGTGTTTTGGGAATTCTTGTATTTAGATCCACATCCTGCACTTTCTCCAGCAGCTGGCTTGGACTCCCTGGCCCCTCTAGTAGCCTTGCCAGACTTACAGCTGCTTTGATACCTGTTTCCCAATACTCTTACAATCCTATTTTACAGCAAGTCCAGCTTGATATTTGCAAGTAATCACACAGACATACGTATTTAAGCAATGCGCATGTTGCTAGCACTGCAGATGCATGGGCCCCTGTGACCCCTGGTTCCCACTCCTGTTGCTGGCACTTAGATGTCCATGTACGTGTATGCACAGAGAATAGAGTCCCCCACCCAGGAAAACAGTTAGAAATGGAGTTTGATAAGACAGTGTTTAGTTCTGGATGCTGCTGTCTAGACTACCAGACTGCTGGGAGGGTCTTTTGCATATCTTTTAGTGTTACAGAGAAGATGCCCTGAAATCAATCGAGTTAACAGCTGATCATTCTAACTTCAGTTCTTATTTAAAACAAACAAACAAAAACCTTTTAAAAAAATGCAAGAGTGGTGAACTATGAAAGCCTGTTCTAGCAATCAAAACTGTACTCATGTCTGGCCAGGTAGATACAGGGATGTGTATGTCCATATGCTTACTAATATTACAAATATACTGTGCAGCTTCCATGTTTTTCCTACTGCTCGTTAGCTCAACCTAATGACACTTGACTTAAAACTGTTCAAAGTCAGATTTTCTGAACTACATGAATCCAGTCCCTGCCATTTGCTGTTCTTGAAAACGGGCCAATGAGCAGCACACTCCTTTCAAAGTCTTCTCTATAGTTTTAGGCAAAGGTCTATACAAAGCTGTTGGGTTTTTTAAATTCCTGGAATTCTATTCCTGGAAGCAATTGCAAGCCACCTATACATGCTGTTGGTCTACAAATTACTTTCACGTTTTTCATTCATACCTTGACACAGTGCTTTACCATAATATCGCTGACAGTGTTGCAGAGGTTAGAATATTGATAATAAAATAACTGGGTCATGCCTTAAAGAGTGAAAGAGAGACAAATTATCAAAGGGGAAGTAACAACTCCTGAAATCATCCTACTTCTCCTGGAGGTGGTTCAGGACAATCAAGGATTCCCCATTTCCAGCCTAATTCAATCACTGCTGTTCTTCCTAGAGACACCACTGCAGGACAGGATTCTGTGGAGTTTAGCACAGAACAAAGGTAACGTGAGACCCTGCAATTCAATGGACTCTCCATTATTGCTGTTAAATTTTATCACTTTCCCGCGCTCGTTCCTAATCCGAGTCAAAGCTCTGCATAAAACACCTGATGCCCAGAGGCGGATAACAAGTCCATGTGCCAGGAAGTTTAACAGTGGATCTGACTGCGTAGGAGGGAGAGAGAGGAGAGGAAGATGAGCAAAACGGGACCTGTGTTTTTCAGAGAGTAGCTACGTGCTTACCTGAATTGGTTCAAATCACAGGTATGTTTTAAGAGCCTTATGTGAAGATCGGTGGCCACCCACTGCTGGTACCCACTTGGAAGGTCTCAGCAGCATCCTGGTGCAATGACTCTATGGGACAGCAAAGGGGGGTGGATAGGGAAAAAATGGGCAGGGTGTGGGAATTGGTTCGCCACCTTTTTGGAGAGGACGGGCTGGGGTACGCATTTCATAAGCGTAGAGAGCTCAGTGAAGAGCTGGGCTCTTGCAGCAGGGCCTGAGTAAGCTCGAGCAAAAGGTGGGGTGTAGGCAGCGCACCCTCACGGGGGAAGCCCGTGGGGCAGCAGGCACGGTTCGTCCCTGTGTAGCCTCCGTGACTGCTTTCTTGGGTAGCAGCTGGGCTGGACGTAGCCGAGCCGCTTGTGCTTTTGTAAAGGGTCATTTTCAATGAGACGCCGAGCCCAAAGCCTTTCGGCAATGGGACAGCTCATAGAAACTACGTGTTATCACATCCGTCATACTGACATGCCAAACACTGATTTGACGATCTTAAGCAGTGTTACAACTGTCACTGACTGCATCCTAAAAGAATCCTAATTATTGCAGAAGCTAATTAGATAGGTTTGCCTTTGCCAGCAGAAGTACTGGAAAGAAAAAGCTGGCTTTCCCTGCAATGCCAAAACGGCCATAAGACCTTCTGAAACACTCATAAAGAGACTATTTGAGGTGAAAGTGGCTGTCTCCATAACACCATTGCTGTATTTTGGGGCCGAGGGGGAAATAAAACCAGAAGCTCCATAGCTAAAGAAAAAATGATGCGAGAGCTAGGCATGAAATAGAGTGAGGCACTTTCACAGCACTCACTCTCAAGCTGTTGTTGCAACCCCTCGTTTGACCTGCTTCTGCCGTTAGTGGCAAATAAAGCCCTCGTGAGATTAAGCTGAAATCTCATCTGTCTGCTTATGTGAAATTGTGTTTGTCCCTCCTCCTGTGAGATTCGGCTGACTGCAATGTATGTCCCTGTCAGAGCTTCTTTCCATCATAGCCTACACAGGGCTTTTTTACTCCAAATTGAACACCCAGTCCTCACAGGTGGGAAAAATAATTTGTTTGAGCCTGATAAACTTAAAAAAAAAAAAAAAAAAAAAATCAGTGCTCCTGAAGCCATGCCATGCTTCCTTGGTAGTAAAAATTGGAAATGTCTTCTACTTAGATGGGAGTCCTATTTCCTAAAGGTCTTATCTTACAAAAAAATGTTTCAAGTAAAGGTTAATTCAATTGGTGCAGCTCCTTCAGGCTGGTACTTTACTTCAACAGAGTGCCTGAGAGCAGTTCTGTAACCACCTAACTGAATTAATGATATTGAATGCATTTTTACCGAAATCTGATCCCAAACATGGGAGGGCGGGGGGGGCAACACTGCTGCATGAGTTTACTAAAGTTAAAGCTGTGAATGTCCCATGCTGGCAGGGCCTGGCTGAGTGCTGAACCTGGGGGGGGGGCATGGGAAGGGGGGACTGCACTTGAGAAACTGAGCATGGAAATGAGGGGGGGGAGTGTGGAGAGGACCTCCAGGTCCAGGTAGTCCTCTACCCTGGACTTCTGCTGCTCTACAGGGAGCAGGAATAAAAGACTAATGGTCATACTATTCTCTGTCGCAGCAGGGCAAGAATTTACTGTCACAGACCATCTCCTCCCCCTGTTTGGGACCAGGCTGTGGTCATTCACCATCACATTCCTGATAGAGCTACAGAAGCCCAGGCTGGGGTTTGGGTTTTTGGTTTTTTTTTTCTGGTTGGGTGGGTTTTTTGGTTTTGGCTCGTTAGTTCACACATGCATTGCAAGCGTGACTCATCATTTCTCCACTACATCGGCTTCAGAGCAGATGGCTGCCCCAGCGCCCAGCTGATGAACTCGCTCCCTCTCCTAACTTGCAGACCCAAGGAGCTGCTCTGTGCCACCTACTTCCAGCTCAAGGAGCCTGGCAGAACCAGGAGGAATCAGAGAAGCCCGAGCCATCTCCAACCTGCCTTGAGGCAGCTTTCAGAACAGGAGGAATTGATTTGCTTTCCCCAGATCGGGCTTTTTTTTTTTTTTTTTTGCAACGAAGCGCCAGTCTGTGACTACAGATTCTAGGTAATATTAATAGGACTAAAATATACGACGCTCTCCTGCCTTTATTTAACCTTTTTTTTTTTCTGCCAACTCCAGGTTCCTTGCTCAGGCAAAGCTGCCCGAGGTCCCCCAAAATTCCACCCCCACCTCCCCGGGAGTGGCGGGTCATTTCTTACCACCAGGTGGCACAAAAATACACCACAAAGGCAGGAAAAGCTGGGGGGGAGCCTCCCAGAAAAAACCCTCTTGCATCCTTGCCTTCATCATTTTTCACTCGCAGTTATCACAAAGCTTCGGGTTACCCCTATGAACACACCTCGTGCATCCATCGGTATCGCTTTTGAAGACCGTAGGGCTGCTGTGTGTTGAGGAAAATGAAAATATCTGGATGGATTTAAGGAAGAGGTGGTCCCTGGCAGCCCTGGTGGAAGTCATGGCTCCTTAAAACTTTTAAAAACTTGTTAAAACTGCCAAAGTCCCACGTGGTATTATGAAAAGAGACTTTGACAGAGTAGTAAAGAACAAGAATAAAGCCAACTGTGCTGCAGCACCCAACAGTCTTACTCTAAAAGATGATAAAATCACTGCGTACATCTTCATGTTGCATTTAATCCAATTTAACTGCAGGACTTAAAACCTGGGCATGAAATTCTACCCTAAGAAGCAAAGCCACAAGCAGGTTTGAGGGAGTTTTTGTAACTGAGCAAAATGTCAGTCAGACAAAGCAAAATTGGCTCCTGTGGGCACAGCAGACATCCCCAGAGAAAACTGCACTGTGTTAAATACAGGGATGTATAGACGTTCCAGCAAAAGATTATTTTTCAGTGGATACAGAATTTGGGCTGAATCTACACTTGGTTCTGACAGACTAAGGACGCACTGATTTCAGATTCCTGCCTCCTGGGTGACTTCCCAAACTGTTAATCTGTTGTACAACCACAGAACCCATCCCCTGTCTTTAAAAAGAAAGCCACAACCACCACATTCGGTAGGGGCCCCAGCTCACTGAGGTGGCCCTTGGTGAGGCCATGCCAGCTAGATACAGTCCATTAAGGGAGTTTGCTGGAGGAGCATCTCATTCCTGAATGACATTGAGTATTAGACCTCTCCTAAACGCTGCTCTTTTCACACTGACGTCTTCTCAAGCATATACAGAAGCAGGTTTTTGAGCTATCCCACAAACTTTGGGGTCAAACTTGGGCATGCTTAGGCAAGAATTTTGGGTATAGGGCTGTTACAGTCCTTGGGAGGGCAAGAAGAAACGTCTGTAGCCTGTGGATGCTGCTGCTGCAAGGGCTGAGAGGGTTGTGAGCAGGGTCTGGATGGCCCCTCAGGCAACTGGTCCTGAAGACGTCTTCCAAGCAGAAAGGATTTGTAGTGGGTTGTGACTTGGATGGGAGACCTTTGGGAGGCAGGGCTGCTAGGAGGAGAGATTTGGATTACCCTGGCGTCGGATACTGAAATAGTTTGGGAAGGGCTGATGTGGAAGAGTTTGGGACACCGGGTGCCAAAGCTTTGGGATGGGAGGAGTTAGGATAGTCACTCGATGGCAATTCCCGGGGCACTTCTAACGAGATCTTCAGGTTGGGGCCAAGGACCTGTGTGCAAGGACTGCTGCACCCTGATCCCTCTCCCCAGAGCTGCTCCTCCCTGCTCTGTCCTCTACTGTGTCTGCCCTATGGAAAGCAGAGGAAACTTCAGCTCAGGGTCGCTGTAGGGGAGAGGTGTGGTTTCCAGCTCAGGTTAAGTTAATATGAAACGATGCCAGTGCTGAAGAAGGAGGTGGTCACTTGGAGGGGCAGTCTTTGAGCAGCTAAAACCCCTAATGACACTGCACCCTTATCCTCACAGGGACTTCTTGAATTTAATTTTAAAGGTGAACTGAAATACTTTAAAAATAATCTCTACAGAAGTTGGTTAAACACCCAAATTATTAAATACAAACACTTTACATGTATAAAAATCACAGATATGCATATTTTGAAAGTGCTTCTTTCTTTGCTTAACAGTCAGAACATAACTACATGGTCTTGTGTTTCTGCTGGAAGAATGACATAAAAGCACATGGTAAAACCTTGAGCTGTAATAAGGAACAGGTTAGAAATTTTTGTTTTACTTTCATAATTGCAAATAAATGCAAGCATAGAACTGCATTACATTCTTTGAGAAACTTGCTCATGGAAATAAGTAAGTCAGTGGCTACAGTGTCAGCCTCTATACAAGTGAGAAAGGAAGATGCGCCATGGGCTGAGGAGCCTATGTACTACCTACAAACAGCAGAAATCAAAAATCCAGCGAAGCTGATGAGAGTCTTTCCACTGATAGCGGTATGCTCTGCCTGAGCCCCTCAATGCACACAACTACAGCACCTTTCCATGTCTGATCCAGGTGGGTAGTGCATTGGCACTGGAGAGCTTCTCAAAAGAAGAGCGGGGAAGGTCATGATTTGCACCAAGGGAATTTGGGAGGAAGGTGCAGTTGGGGCCAGGATATATTCTAGGTGCAAGAAGCAGAATGAGCAGAACTGAGAGTAGATGTGCAAGACAACTGCAGTATTAAGATAAGAAACCAGAACCTGACCCAGGAAGAACAGAGTGTCTAAGTGACTTCTGGACACTGAGTGTAGCAGAAATTTGCATTTAGCCCAAGTCAGTCTGTATACAAAGCAGGGTCATCCCTGTGTTTCTTGCTGTATTCAGAAGATACAGAGTCAGTACAGATAATTCTTGGTAGCAGATTCGGGGGCTTATCTGTGTATTTCTCATTTAAGCCTCATCAGAAAATAAATGTAGATTTGTGGGCTCCTGCAATTCCCTCTGATCATTTCTACGGTGCTGAGGCAAATCCCTCTGCTATCAGGAGACAGCGGGGTGGGAAGTCTCTGCAGCTCTGCTACTCCATGAGTGTTAATAAGAGCCTACAGCCCATACCTCCCCCTGTAAATTTACTTCTGAGCAGGGAAGAACACCGGTGCTGATGTGGAGCAGCAAAATCTGTTCTTCTTTGCAAGTAAAGTATTAGGTACCCACTATCTCAGTGGGAAGAAAAGACATGCTCAGTCCAAAATCCCCAGGAAGCCTGCTCTCTTGAAAAAGATGGGAGGAAAATGGAGCTGACAACTGTAGATGCCAAAGGAGCGTGAGGCTTTGGGATCTTGCCAAAGGTCTGGTGCAAGTGGGAGGTTGCAGCAGATTTTTGTGAATGAAAGGAGGTCTGCAGGAGGAGGTGGAAGATGGCTGGAGTGTGTCAGAGCACCATGAGCACTACAGGAACTTACTGGGTAACTACTTTTAGAAGGCTGTGGGATGGGAATGATGGGGAGGGTGGGAAGGCACATGCACAGGACCCGCATTTTTGTGGGGGCACAGTTATTACAGGCTGTAACTGTCCCACACACATACTTAGTGGGGATGATGGAGGGTTCAGACATTAGAAAACAGCTTACAACCTGTAATTTATTTTCCTAATAGAAACCCTCCCAAAATAAAAACCTCACAGTTTTGGGTCTATCTGTGATTTCTGGCTTTTCACTCTTGGGTGTTAAGTTTTGGGGCTAGAAAGGCCGCAGGCTTGTGTTTCTAAGCACTGAGGGTCTCTGATTGCCTAGCAAAGAGGTTTAGTTGCAGCAAAGTCATCCCTCCACTGTTTGCTTCTGTACCTGCTCTGCAAAGACCGACCGCTCCAGATACACAGCTTTGGGCTTAAACCACGGGCGGGAGCATTCCTTGCTGCAAGCTGAGAAGGTGGATTTTTGTGGTATGAAAGAGCTGGAGCCACCATCCCACTCCATACAGGACATTCTGGATGGAGTTTCACCTTCTACCTCATCTGAGCTAACTGGGGGCTACCAGTGAACGGGGATGCGCTGGCCTCCCTCTCTCCCACACACACACGGTGTCTCTGCTGCGTGACACCCAGCGACTGCTGCCACAGGACACTAATCCAGCAGGATGTGGATGCATTTCCCACGGGATCAGTGAACCGATCCAAATCGCCATGCAGGCATGTGATTGCTAATGCAAGGACGGGAGCCAAGGCTGGGAGAAAGGAAGAGCAGGATCAGCACTTTGGCAGCAGACCGCAGCTAAATTGGATTAAGCGCAACATGAAGCTGTACCCTAAAAAAACCATCACGTTGCAATGATTTTCATTTGTTACCAACATCCTAGACTGAAAACTGAAGCCTGCGGGAATCCATATGTTTTTGTGTTCAATGGATGAATACAATACACTTCTGTCAACACAAGATTTTACAGGTAGCTTCTGGTATATCATGAGATTAATGAAGGGTAAAATGGGATAATTCTTGAATTAAAATAGTGAAGCAGTGCAGTCAACTGTAAGACCACTACTTATCAGTTATCAGTGAGATACAGTGCAACTTTTTCTGCTGGGACAACCATAGCCTGCAGGCAAACATTTTAGATCTGTGATGACATGGACTCTCTAGGGACATAGTTAGAGGTTAGAGCGTCTCATCGTGATTATAGGGTCACCCTTAATGGATCCATTTAGTCTGGAGATTTTGCTAGTCTGCTGTGTATGTAGACATTAATCTGAGATAAGAACTGATGTCTCCATTACAAAATGTGAAATGTGAGAAGAAGCTAGAGAAGGTATGTTTTCTTCTGTTTGCCTATGTTTGGTTTGTGTGACAAGGGGCTAAGAGAAAGGTTTATAAAAAGCAAGATTTAATGAAATGATGCTCTTCGGGGGCAGAGGCACAGTGCGGTATAATCAATCTCATGTTTCTTAATGAGCTCTAGGTCCCCATCTAATTTTAATTGTCTGCCTGGAATACTGAAATACTTTCAGGCACTTATATTCTGCTCATTATTAATAAAGGGCATACAACACTCGAGACGTTTCTTCCATTTCCTGCCTCATTCCAGCTTATCCATTATGATTCTCAGCACTACAAGAAAGCGAATTTTCTCCTATTAATAAGAATCTTAAAACCCGGCAATTTTCTATGAACGATATGAAGTACATCACTGCAGGAAGTGAAATATATATAGAACAGCATGTTTTATACAAACATAGCAAAATACTGGATTTTTCTTTGGGGAACATAATCTAATAGCCTTTTTTTTTCCTTCAGCATTCACGAGACCTAAAGCAGAATGTCACTGTTTGAACTTCAAACTCTGCTTCTGTACTAAACAAAATCATTTTCTCACAGGATGGCTTATTGAACCAGAACTTAAATGCACAGCCAAGTCTAGCTGTAGAAGGCAATCTGTGTGCTTTTGAAGCTACGTAAGCTTCCCCTGATGGCATAAATACATGGCTGCAGGGTTACCCATGGCATGTCGAGAGGAAGAAAGGCTCCATCATGAACTTTGTAGAAGGGACCCCCCCTTTCCACCAAAAATGGAAAACTGAAATTTTCAGATTTTGGTGGAAACACAGAAACCCCCAATGTTTTGTAGGGGTATGATTCCCACATAGTTTGAAAGCACACTAGAAATTAATCTTGTAGAGCAAACACAACCAAAGGCAGGAAAAAAATGTCAGTTCTGGACAACACAAGGATATTTTTTGTTATTAACAGGGAAATGTGCATTTCTCCTTCAGCACAGTAGAAGAATGTCAGAATACTGGTGTTGTAAATGTCCTTAACGAGGCCCTACAGAAGTGGGGCTTTCTGGGCAAACTTTATAAACATGAAATAGCTAAATCAGTGAACGAAAACCCACAGATATAATTACAGTCCATTTCTGCACACTGAGTCATCCTGACTATGGGTTCTCATTTCAGCACAATGCCCAGTCCTTTCCCCTTTCCTTTCTGAGAGATCTGCTCAAACAGGGACTTATTCTTCCATAGATGAGCCAAGGAACTGGACAAGGGTAGGAAATAATTTTATTAAAAAAAAAAAAAAATTTAGTGCTAAAAAGTGTTTCCAGAGTACAGCTAGAGGGTGTAAATTCCTGTTTCTCAAGGCAGTTTTGGTTCAGGACCTCGTAAACAATCTCAAGCCATAAACGGTTAGGCAGACCATTTTAAATCTTGATTGTAAAATTCCTGATGGAGAGTGTCGCGAGAGAGCCGAACAGCCGGTGCGAGAAGAAAGATACGGAAGGCAGCCTGGGGAATAACCCTCTTACACCTCGCGCAGCTGTAGAGGAGGGATGAGGAGGAGCCTGATGTAGGGACTCTGTTACCTGGTCGGTCTCCCAGGAGGGTCAGGGTTGCTCAGAGTTACTGCTGGCTGACCTCCATATGCTGTTCCAGCAGATGTGACTCCCCGGGTCTGTGGGGTTCAGCCGTCCGCTTTTGCGTAGCTCACTAGCAGAACATATACCCACCCTTGTAGCTTACAAGTTCCAGCGCAGTGTTCCCTACCGGCCCTCCGTCACTGAATAAAATCCCTTCAGCCACATCCCATTGAACTAGGGGCAAACTAGAACCAGAATAAAAATGTTCAGTAACAGACACACAGCATTTCCGCCCATTCTCCAATTCAGAAATGGCTGAACAGTAGGTAAATAAACATTTAGCATGCAAATATGTATTATTTAAACTTTAAAAAAAGTTTCTGAATGGTAATGTGCCAATTCAGCTATAATTATGATATCAATTCAGTAATATGAGGGTTTAAGCCCATCTGCATAAAAGTCAAAAGAGCAGATTGTGATAGCTTATTTCTTCCCATTCAGAGAAATTCTGTTCCTGATGTCGATATAAAACCACATGAAGAGGAATGGGATCCATCTGGCTATATGGGTAGGCTGTTGGATTATTTCACTGTTCACTGTACGTGAAGCTTAAAGCCTGACTTTCTCTCTTTGATTTTCATTACTCTTTAGTGGGGTCTCCAGAGTCCTGTTATTTTTTTCTCTTCTAGTGCTCTATCAAAACTTAATACTCTTTTTAATTTGTCTTAGTAAAGACTATAGATTGACATTGGGAAGCTAGGCAAAGTTATTTCTAACATGTTGCTGTTGTATGAACAATTCTTCCATGAATTTGCCAATTTTTCAAATGAAATCCCCCCCCCATCTCATGGCAGTGAGGTCCATTATTCATTTGTGTTGTTACCTGCTTTTCTCTATTTTCAAGTTTCTGTCTGATAGCTGTTGTTATGAGAAAAAAAGTGTACAGTCACTCCCTCATCATCTTCTTCAGGCCATTCATGAGGTTACAGAACTCTGCTATCCTCATGAAAAGTCTCTTTCCTAAGCTGAGGACTCATAATGTATTTAATTTCTCCATCTAGAGAAATTTTTTTTGAATCTTTGATCTCGGTTTTCTTCCATTTCTGGTGTCATCTTCTATGCTACAGTATCATTTTGGAAATGGAAGATACAGTCTACAGGAGTAGCATGGATTTATAGTGAGGTATAACAACATTGTCTTCTTTATTCCTTTCCTGATAACTACTAACACAGTTTTATCTTCTGACTGATTTGAAATCATTGACAGCCAAGATTTCCTTCTTGATTGGTAAGAACTCCAGTATGTGAAGTTAAACTCCTCTCCCACGTACTTTCCCCCTGTATAGTTTTCAGCACTGAACTCCCATCTGCTGGTATGTCACTCAGCAGTCACTCACTCCGAGATTCTTCTGCAACCCCTTGTGCTTCATTTTAGTTTTTACCTCCTGATACTTGGCAATGTGAGACTATTTTGTCATTTCTCTTTAGTCTCTTTTCTAGGTCATTCATGGATACGCTGAGCAAGATTGATCCCAGATGGATTCCTGTGACAGTCTACTGGTAACACCCTCCACTGTGAAATGTTTTTATTTTTTCTTTCCTCTCTATCATCAGTTACAGACACATGTAAGGACCTCCCCTTTTGCCCCAGGAACACTGAAATTCTTTAAGGTCCATTTGTGAAGAGCCTTGTTAAAGCTGCTTTGCGTTATATGAAACAGGCTAGTGTCATACATTTAAAATGTAAGTATTCAAAATGAAGCCTTACTGACAAATTACTGAGAAATTAATTTTGAGTACATAGTCCATCAGGCTACTAACAGGGTAATTAAAAAAAGGGTAAGACCAGAAACCTAATATATACAGTTACGAGAAGAAATGACACATTTTTATATGGGTTGTTAAAACAGTTTACTAAGAAATTGATCAGTCAAAGCGTAGAAAAAGGAAACAGGAAAGACAAAAGATAGCGGTGGATAAAGATGATAAGGAAGCAAGAAAAAAAAAAATCCATTAACAAGCTGAGCAGTGAGCAGTATGGTACTGTGATTCGGTTAATTGCTCTACAGCCCTCAGGCCAAGGGTGGCAGGATACCCCTGCTGCCATACAAGATGGACCAACTCAACCCCGTCCGTGCGGGAGTCTCCATAACTCCGTAGCCGTACGTTACTGCAGGTAATACTGTCATGCATTCAGCCCCCTCATTCTTCCCTCTTCTGCAGGTAAATTTGTGCCTGCTACTTATTCACCATCGCATTTCTCATGTGCTATATTTTGCAGACATATGTCCCACCTGTTACAATCCATGGTGCTTTTTCTGTAGTGTATTTATTTCAGAATAGGATTATTTATTTATTTATGTCATATGAAAAATTGTAAAAGAGCTAAGTTTCCGGTGCACTTTCCTTCTTAGAGAACATCAATGGTCTTACATTGCTCATTTGAGAAGTTTCGGTCTTGGTCAGTAAGCAACATTTTCTCTTCACAGACAGTTTATAAACAGAAGTTCACAATCTGCCATTATAATGATGTAATTATATTTTTCTTCAGTAACGTTTTTCTTATATAACCAGCGAAGCAGAAAATGTCTGTGTAGTCATATCATTTTAAATTGAAAGCAAACCAGGTATTGAGAATTTTACACAAAATAAATTGAATCTTTGCATGCTGGAAACATCTGGCTTCAAAAACATAGAACAAGGAACGATCTTAATGATAAGAGCTGTTTATTTTTGAAGTCTCTGTCATTGTACTGGGATGGCAGGCTATCATAACATGTAATCATTCTATTTTTAATAAAGATTTCTGCAAAAGTAGCCTTTGGAGTAAAATGCACAAAATCTTTTTTTCTCAGAAAAGGCTGAGAAAAGGAGAGGAAAATTTGCAAGGGTCCGGGGGGGGGGGGGGGGATTGGAAGCATATCAGAACATAAGATACAGTATGGAATACAGAAGCTGACAGACATTAGACATTCTAATACATCGTTCTGACTTCATTAGAACTTAGACTGGTATCTGGTTTATGACACAGAGTTTTGAATCTGCTTCTTTGTTTTCCTGCATTTAACAAGTCGATCTGCTCATAGAGTTTATTCCACTGGCTCAATCCTTTTTCAGGCACAGTCTCTTGTTGAACACATAACACAGAACTTTGAAACCTTGAGATGAAATAAATCCATGATCTTTACTCAATGATGGCATACAAGCAAGAGAAAGAACTCACGGTGGCCCTAGGCTAGGAGCTTACATGGGGAAAGTTACTTCAGAGCAGCTAGCACGTGGGAACTTTTTTGTGCTTATGTGCCTTGAGCCAGAGAATCTACAAACTAAATGTAGAAAGGGAATTAGCAAGGTAAAACATAAACATCTCTAGCAAATCAAGTCTACGTTCCTTATGAAAATTATTTCATAGTATATACAAAGAATATGCTAATGGACAGAAAATAATAGCTTTATACCTTTTGTAATAAAAAAGATAAAATTTAGTTTTATATCTTTTTTATTTTCACTCTGCACCGAACGTGCAACTGCACAAAAAGCAAAGCAGATGCTAAAAATCTGTCTCACAATGACTATATAGAAAGGAGCAAAAATAAAGCTGCACAGGCAACGGTAAACCTGGTATTTTCTCAATGAGGATTTTTAATGTTGTGTGAGATAGCGAAATCTCAGTGGTATTCATGGGACAAAGGAAAAGGTTCACTTGTAGCCCATTGACTTTCTCCCTAGCAAGCTAAAAAATTTACTGCAAACAGTGGAGCAACCATGGAAATACTAAAGCTCTCTCTCTTTTTTTTTTTTTTAAAGAAGATTGCAAAAATGCTTTAGAAAACAAGAGAAAGTTTTGACACCGATTCTTGTGACTGTTTTTTGACTTTTGATTGAGGTAAAATTCAAATGAAAGCTTTTACATTTCTTAGAGAATTACATACCAGTAAACAGTAGAAAGATTTTCATATTTGCTGAATTTACCCCCCCCATCATTTAAACTCCATTCCAGCATTAAGGACACTAGCAACTCCTTCATGAATAACTAATAAAAGAATTCCGATAGTTCAATGTTCTACACAATTTCTACCCATCCTCTTTTCCGTGTTTCACGGCACTCAAGAGCTGGTATATTCAGTCTAATTTCTCAGGGAAAAAAATCAGTGTGTGTGTTTGTGTGTGTGTACACAGACATGCCTGTATAAGGCTGTTTGTTAGCTAATTTTATTTGAGTTTGAGGGGTAGGAATCTTAGAGACATTTATGTTTCTACGAGTTTCAGGAAAACAAGATCGTGTAGCATTAGCTCAGCCCATATTAGACAACAAAGCATATCATAACTATAGGAAAACCTTCAGTGGGAGTTCTAATCACGTTTCAGTAAGACTATTTTATATTTTAAAGTGTTTCCTGCAGTTAAGAGATTTGTACAAACTCTTTGGTGGACTGTCTACTGAAAAGTAATTTATGCTGCGGTAGATGCTCACCCCTCTCTTTAATTCAGTCGAGAAGAGAGTGAACCGCTGTCCTGTGGATCCCAGACCCAGTGGCTGAACGGGTTTCAATCATTTTAACGCTCATGAAACTACCTAGCTTTTTGCGGGGGAAAAAAAGCAAGAGAATCTCAGGGCGCTCCATAGCGCGTTTGGCAACTGTGAGAAGGAGCTCTTGAATCTCAGCTTAAATAGGCCAAATACGAGGAATACAACATCGCCCAGCACTTCAGGGTTTTGCACGGGCCCCGCGTTCCCCCTGCGGGTGGGGGACCCGGCTGCTGACCCACCGTTCTTCCATTTTGGAAGTACCGCAAAACCACGGCCGTCGTTTGGGTGTTTTTGCAACTTCTGAACGGGAAGCCCAGCGCTTCCTGGAACCAAACCCCTCAGCGGGGCGATCCCTCAGTGGGGCGATCCCTCAGCGGGGCGATCCCTCAGCGGGGCGATCCCTCAGTGGGGCGATCCCTCAGCGGGGCGATCCCTCAGCGGGGCGATCCCTCAGTGGGGCGATCCCTCAGCGGGGCGATCCCTCAGCGGGGCGATCGCGTGACCGCCACCATTCCTGAAGCTTCCAAGCGCAGGGGAGGCAGGAAGAGGACACGCGAGAACGTGTCTAGGGTTTCTGCCATCTTGATCTGCCGCCTCGCCCCTCACTCCCCTTATTTTAAGCGCGCGGCCTCCCAGCCCCACCGGCAGCCGCTCTTCGAGCGGGAGCGGAGAGGCAGCTCCCGTGGGGAGGCGGGCTCTCCCCCCCCCCACCGAAAAGAAACCCAACAAAACCCCGCAAGGCCGCGGCCCCCCGCCGCCCCGCCGCCGATGCAAACCCGGCGCCCGGCAACCCGCACCCCTAGAGGTGCTCAGGGGATTCGAACCCGGGACGCCGGGTCTCCTCCGTACCCAGCGGTACTGTACGGCCTTTCGTCTCCCTCCCCGCCGGCCGGTAGCCGATGGCGGCGGAGGGGAGGGGGGGGGTGGGGGAAGGAGCCGGGCGGGGCGGCGCGTGCAGGTAGCCGGGTAGGAGAGGCGGGGCGGGCGCGCGGCCGCGCCACTAACGGCCGCCCTGCGCGCGCGGCCGGGGGAGGAGGAGGAGGAGGAAGAGGAGGGATGAGGAGGCCGCCGCCGTTGCATCCGTGACGGGGGCCTGAAGAGCCCGAGCTTGGGACGGCCCCTTTCCCACCGCGCCAGCGCTCGGGGGAAGGGCGAGGAGGAGGAGGAGGAGGAGGAGGACTGTGTGTGCCTGTGAGAGAGTGTGGAGATGAGCTAAGCCCTGTCCCCTGGAGCCGCCTGAGGAGACCCGGCTCCCCCCCCCTCCACGTCCCTGCCGCCGCCATGGCTCACTCCCCCGTGCAGACGGGCCTGCCGGGGATGCAGGTGAGGAGCAACCGCCTCCCCCGGCGGCGGGCGGGCGGGTGGGTGGTGGTGGGGGGTGTGTGGGAAGCGAGGGGTGGGCCCTCGCCGCCTCTCCCCGCGAGTGGGGCTGGGGTGGGGTGGGGCGGTGAGGGGGTTCCCTGGGGTGGAGGGACAGGGCGAGGCGGGGGGGACGGGGACGGACAGACGCCTCTTCGCTCTGACTCGGCCCCGGGGGCTGGGCTGGGCTGGGGGGGGGGGAGAAGGAGCGGGATCTCGTAACCCGTGGAAACGGAGCGTGCTGTCAGCACTTCGCCTGACGAGGTCCCTCCGCCTGGTGAATCCCTCCCTCCCTCTCTTCTTCCTCCCTCTCTTCTTCCTCCCTCTCTTCTTCCTCCCTCTCTTCTTCCTCCCTCTCTTCTTCCTCCCTCTCTTCTTCCTCCCTCTCTTCTTCCTCCCTCTCTTCTTCCTCCCTCTCTTCTTCCTCCCTCTCTTCTTCCTCCCTCTCTTCTTCCTCCCTCTCTTCTTCCTCCCTCTCTTCTTCCTCCCTCTCTTCTTCCTCCCTCTCTTCTTCCTCCCTCTCTTCTTCCTCCCTCTCTTCTTCCTCCCTCTCTTCTTCCTCCCTCTCTTCTTCCTCCCTCTCTTCTTCCTCCCTCTCTTCTTCCTCCCTCTCTTCTTCCTCCCTCTCTTCTTCCTCCCTCTCTTCTTCCTCCCTCTCTTCTTCCTCCCTCTCTTCTTCCTCCCTCTCTTCTTCCTCCCTCTCTTCTTCCTCCCTCTCTTCTTCCTCCCTCTCTTCTTCCTCCCTCTCTTCTTCCTCCCTCTCTTCTTCCTCCCTCTCTTCTTCCTCCCTCTCTTCTTCCTCCCTCTCTTCTTCCTCCCTCTCTTCTTCCTCCCTCTCTTCTTCCTCCCTCTCTTCTTCCTCCCTCTCTTCTTCCTCCCTCTCTTCTTCCTCCCTCTCTTCTTCCTCCCTCTCTTCTTCCTCCCTCTCTTCTTCCTCCCTCTCTTCTTCCTCCCTCTCTTCTTCCTCCCTCTCTTCTTCCTCCCTCTCTTCTTCCTCCCTCTCTTCTTCCTCCCTCTCTTCTTCCTCCCTCTCTTCTTCCTCCCTCTCTTCTTCCTCCCTCTCTTCTTCCTCCCTCTCTTCTTCCTCCCTCTCTTCTTCCTCCCTCTCTTCTTCCTCCCTCTCTTCTTCCTCCCTCTCTTCTTCCTCCCTCTCTTCTTCCTCCCTCTCTTCTTCCTCCCTCTCTTCTTCCTCCCTCTCTTCTTCCTCCCTCTCTTCTTCCTCCCTCTCTTCTTCCTCCCTCTCTTCTTCCTCCCTCTCTTCTTCCTCCCTCTCTTCTTCCTCCCTCTCTTCTTCCTCCCTCTCTTCTTCCTCCCTCTCTTCTTCCTCCCTCTCTTCTTCCTCCCTCTCTTCTTCCTCCCTCTCTTCTTCCTCCCTCTCTTCTTCCTCCCTCTCTTCTTCCTCCCTCTCTTCTTCCTCCCTCTCTTCTTCCTCCCTCGCCTCTGTTTTGCTGCAAGTGTGCGGAGCTGAGGGGTGCGTCCTGTGTTTCCCCCTCTCCCCCCCCCCCCCCCCCATCCGGTAGTTCTCCTCGGTGTTTTAATTCATGAAGCGAAGCATGTCTTGATGGGCGATTTTTGGTCCCGTTATCTTGACGTGATTAGGGGAAGCATACATAAAAACAGGGCCTGAAAACGTTGACCTTCAGCGCCTGCTGCAGTGCCCATCTCTGTGGTGCTGCTGGCTAGTGGGAGTGCTGTCTGAGGTGGGTGTTTGGGGATCGTGTTTGGCTCCTGTGTTCGAGAGTTGATTAGCTAAGCTGTTGTTATACGGTGCAATTTGCTGGTTCCGTCTTGTAACTATATTTTTGAAATAACTGGTGTGGTTTTCTGGTGACTGAGCTGTCGTCGTCCCCCCTGTCCCCCCCCCGTTTTTCGTAGTCCAAATGCAAACTACTGCCAGAAAAACATTAAGGTCATTGGTATCTGTGTGTTGTTATTCTAATGTTTCCCACATCTTATTAGAAACTTCCCTGCCCCAGCCTCCAAAACAAAAACTTAGGAATGGCACATAGAGTTTTTCTCAATTTGTCTTCTGGATTGGAAGTTTTTGTGCTTCATTTGGTTTAAGTATTGATTTACTGGGGTTCGTTTTTCTGTGAGTCAAGATTCTAAGTCATGAATCTCTTTTCTTTGCCTAACCTGAGGATTTGGATTTAAAATGTTACATGCTTAGGCATAGTATGAATTATATGCTCAGGCATAGTACTGGATGCCAAACAGAGCAGGTAGGCCCTCACTCTGAACTGATTAATTTATTGCACTGAAGGTACTGCTGTTGAGTGTTCAAGTTCACCTTCCGAGTATGAGCAGTTTGCCGATTGCCAGTGACAGAGAAGTAAGGGTTTCTTGCTTTGGCTAGGGCTAGGTTAATGTTGTGGTTTTTTATCCTTTTGAAACATGTTAGAACAAAGATGACTATCTACTTACTTTGAAACAGAATCTGTAATATTTTAGAATTAGAAAGTCAGATTCGTAGCTGCTCGGAAGTGAGAGAATGAAGATTATTCCAGCAATATGCATGTATTGCTTATGTGTGTCACTGAATGATCTTTGTAAGGACCTGCGTTTTTTATTGACTTGATTTTTTACTTAGTTTGTAATACTGCTAGCTGTATGAAATGGGTAGATAGTCAGGCTTTTTGTTAGTCCTCATAATTTGGGAGTTTACTTCAAATCTCTTCTTATTCAGGACAGTGTTATTTTTCTCATGAATTTTTATTGTATTTTTTATGAGAGTTTCTCAGGTGTGAACTTTGGTGGTTTTTTACACTGTTAAAGTGAGGAGACCTGCTGATAGGTAGAGGCATAAAGTCTTTCAGCAATGTGATTACTACTTGCTAATTTTCTGCACCCAGTTCAAGATGTCTATATCCATTTCCATCCTGTCAGAGTATATAGCAATTTTATGGTGGTCTGTTTTCTGTACATGATTCTTCTTGATTTTATTTGCACATAAATGTTCAAAGAGTAAGGTACATACAGCGTGTGGCATCTACTTAAGACAAAGGTTATGGTTTGGGACTTTCTGTTATGTAGAAGAGAGAGGAATAGAGCTTAGTTCTCTGGGTTATAATTAAATTGCCTAAATCACGGGACTATCTTGTCTTTTTCTGTAGTGTGATTCCTCCTCCCCACCTACCAGCTTCTGCAACAAACGGTGTAAGCAGCGTCAGTGACAAGTTATGCAGCTTTCTCCTGCATTCTTTGCGTAATTACACAAGAGAGCAGTCAGTGTCCTAGTGTGAACAAGTGTAACTTCTTGACCCCCCCAAAAAATCCCATGCAGGGACAATGCTTTATTAATGCTGTTTGGCGTGAGCAGAGTAGTGTGTAAATAGAGCAGAGGAATGAAGGATTAATGTATTTCTCTCTGAACAACATATCTGATTGATGTTTGAAGAGTGATGCATAAAAAGTGAGTGGGTAGAGAGTGAGCCAAAGGAATGAAAAACTGGGGAGGGAATATAGGATGGTGCTGGAACGTTGTCAAAACCCGAGATTTGCTGTCTGGTGCGAAGTGGGCCTGTTGTAACCTGAATAAAAACAGAGCTGGGTTTTGACCTAAATTTCTACGCAAGCAGATAAGTTTGGACTCAAAGTTTATGCTGTCCTTGGTTTAAGGGCTTTGCGTAGATGTGAGTTTGTGTGGTGAGAAGGTGCATCATTACTAAACTGAGGGTATGTTGTCGTCTTTAAAGAAGTGGCCTGAGGAGGATGCTTGTTTGTCTGTAACGCACGAGATTTTTGCAAGGCTGGCTCGGAATAAGTGTGTATGACCTTGATTTTCAGACTGGCCTGCATTTCAAGGCTGTGGTAAGCTTCTATAGCTACTTTAGGGAAGCTATATTTTAAATAATAAAGTACTGTGTTTATAAATTTATGGTAAGGGTGCTTGGTGAACCGTAATGTATTTTGAAGCGTGTTATGAGTGTGTTGGACCAAAAAGCTCAGGAAATGTAGGCTGGCAGAGGAAATCTTAAGGAATTAAGCTGCAGAACACAGTACTGCAGTACATAAAGCTGTTGGATGTGTGGCAGCAGCCAGTTTTAAGGTAATCTTTAACAATGAAATGCTAAAATGAATAGTGATTAAATGTCTTTCTCCTCTCTTTCCCCACTTAAAAGGTTTTGGGGTTAAACTGCATCTGGTTTGCTTGTATTTTTCTTTGTTTCTGAAGTTGGAGAACCAAAAAAGCAGGTTTTTTTACCCTAGCTTTTCTGTGTACTTATATCTGTGTGAAATAACTGTGTAGAACAGATTTTATTAACCTACTTTAAAATGAGCTTTGTATTATGGTAATAACAGTAAGAATACTTTAAACTCCTTCTGAGGAAAGATAAATGGCTCTGTCAGCTTCAGATCCCAGAGGAGTGAGAAAAGCCCACAGGTGGTTTGCCTTTTTGGAGATAGCTGTGTTCAGGCAGTACAGTGCCACAGTTAGAATGGATCTAGGTTTGACTTCTAGTTGTAAGTCTAAGTGCTTCCATAGTAAAGGTAATTAAAAGTTTCAGGTGAATGAGAGCTTCAAGTACACTCTGTGGCATAACGAACACTGATACTGATGGACTGCAGAGTTACTGATTACAAATAATTATTGTCACCTTTTTCCTATTTCAGTCTCCTAAAGGGGGGAAAAACCAACCAAAAAACCCAACCCCACTCTCCCCTAAATGCCCTGAACCTTTTTTTTTTTTTTTCCCCACCCTAGAAAAATAATTTGCTGAGAAGGTTTATTTGTGTTTTTAGGTATGCCCACATGTTGGTATCATAAAATTCCTAAGATGCTTTTGAAATCCATCATCTTTAAGCCAAAGCCTCTCCTGTGTGATAAAATCCTTTCTTTATCTTCCTCCCTTTTCAGTTTTTGGTAACAGTAACAGTGTTCATGCAGCAAGGTATTTTTATTCATTCTTCATTGTTACTTTCAGTACAAGAGCTACAGGTTCTTCATCCAAAATGTAAATAAACATTGACATTCACACTGTCTCACTTCAAGAAATGTTAAAAGTTTAACTAAATTTAAATGGCAACTTGACAAATGAACAGAAAAGAAAGGTTGTTAAGTGTAAAGGCACCATTTCTGGCTCAGAAAGCATCTGAACTGTCAGTTTGCTGGAGACTGGAAGAGTCTTTTGGGAAATACTGCGATTTACTTATCTGTTCTTGCACTGTTCCCAGGATGTTCACTTTTGACTCCTGTGGGAGAAGTGTTCTGGCCTAGAGAATCCTTTGTTCTGATCCAGCATGGCTGTTCTTTTTTTCTTACACACTATATATATATTACTGTCTTCCCTATTATAACTCATTGTCCTTTTATAATAAACTGTTGTAACTACTACTTCATGTGTGAGCTTTGTTTTTGGTAATTGCAAAACATTAGGTTGCTAAGTCAAAGGCACTGGAAAGGCCATGTAGCCTCTGCTGCCTTCCATTTGCAGCTTCTGTGTAGGAGATTAACTTTCCCCAATTTGAATTTTTTTGAAAGTTTGTGCTCACTGTTACTGTTTAAGTTACAGTTTGATATATACTTAGCAGTAACTTACAGGACTTAATTATTTGACAGATCCTTGGATTGTTACGATCATGGCTAATCTGTTTTAAAATATCCTGGGGATAGATGTCATGATGGCATATTACAAGCTCAGTCCTTGGACTGAAGAGTTTTAATTTGTGAAAACAAAGTCAGCATGTTCTCTATCTGTAGGTCAAAGGCTGTGTCAGGGCTATGCAATAGATGTATGGAGCTGTTTTAGACAAGTCAACTCTTATCAACAGTGGAACTATTAATACTGGGAAGTCATGTGTAGTAACTTCTAGGGAATATGTGGATACTAGGCTTTTGTCCTCAAACACCCCCAAAATCTTGTTATTAAGCATGTGCGGAGGAGTTGGGGTTGGTTTCCTTTGGACATGCTACTGTGGGTGATTTCTTGCTGTTGTGCTTTACCTAGTTTCCTAGGAAGTCATTTTTGCAGAGGGAGGCTTCAATTTGGATACTGTTGTTAAATCCTGGTGCTGTTAACTCAGACTGTACGGTTAAAATGACTGCAGTTCTGTTTTCTCAGTCTTTCAGCTTCTTTGTTCTGTCTTCCTGTGACCTTTGCAGGTATTTTTCTATTAGGTGGAAAATAACTGGTAATTAACTGTAATGTATAGACTGCTCTGTCTTTGTGGAGCAGTTTGCGGTACTCAGTCTGTTAGGTTTTGGGGTTGACTTCATCACTTCATAAGTAGCTGAAGGATTTATTAGGACAGCTTTTTGGAATAAGGATTGACAATAGTGAATCCTTGTTTTTTATGAATCTCTGTGTTACGTTGTTTCAGCCCTTCTGTGGTTTTGGAGCTAGGCTTTTTAGACAGGCTTTCTAGGATTCTGTTTAATTTTAAATGTTTGTATAGAGGTAAGGTGGGATGTTTATACAGAGGTAGAGGAGGTAAGGAAAGGTACTCTAATTTCCAAAGGCCGAGCTTACAAAATCTGGTTTTGGATCTTTGCTCTGGTATCAGTCACATCCAAGGTGACTGGTTGTCTTTGTCAGTTACTGAGTGGCGAATGTCAATGTTCACTTTTCTGTCTGAACTGTTGTCTCACCATTAGTGTCAACAGCCTCTAAACGGGAAGAACATAGTTCCATCAGTGGCCTTCCAGAACAGGGAAACCAATGCCATATGACAAGTTTCATTGACCAGTTTCATGTTTGAGTAAGGTGCCCTTTTAGTCAACTGCCATCTTTGTTCGCCAGAGAGACAAAAAATTACTGATGCGGTAAATACATTTAAATACTGGGGCTTGTGTTATGAGTGTTGTACAAGGCTTTGATGTCAACTTTTACATAGTGGCATCTTGTCTGTTTCTGAGGTAGGAAATGGATATATGTATCTTGGCTATATTTTTAAATATTGCTTAAATTCTTTTCATGCTCCCTTTCTTGGGTGTGGCAGGGGGGCATGTACCAAACACTGATGAACAAAGCTAGCAAGGCATCTAATACAAAATGCTGCATGCTAGAATAATTTGACCTGGCTGTTGCTTTTGTGGCGATACACCTGCCTGCATTGGTGGAGCACTGTTTAATGTGTGGGGCTAAAAGTAATAATTTGTGTGGATGCAGCTATATAATCAAAACCTCTTTTACTTGTAAACTCTTTAAATTGAGGACTTTGAGTTCGTCCGTATACATCTGTTAATCGGGGGGTAAATTTCCATGTATATGTATGCACCTGACAATTATAAGAGAGACGATACATTTGGAAGCATCCCTTCAGTGTACTGAATTTGAGATGTAGAGGGAGAAATTCTGTGAGAGAATTTTTATGAGAAGACGCCATAAAGATAACAAAATGACTCTATACTACATGAGAACAGACTCAGAACAATTTTGATCTCGGGTTTCCTAACCTATCATCAAAATGATCTCCCTTTCTCTGTAGGGAAAAGTTGTTTTTATGGTGGTCTTCAGCTTCCATATTCCAATTCTGTTGGTACAGAGAAGCTTGACTGTGAATGTAGCAACTTCATTTTGACAAAATTGCTAACTCATTTGAGCTGATGTGTTTGGCTTGTATGCCTAATTGAGTCTTGAGCCATGATCAGTACAAGGTGATGATGGCTTTCACAAGTTAGTTGATATAAGTAAAATTCATTTGTTTGTTTTCCCAAGCTTGTTTTAAGCTTTAGTGTATTACCTGAAACCAAACTCCTGGATATGTTCAGGACGTATAGGTCCAAAATCAGATAAATGTAGTTTACTTTTGAAGAGGTGTATTGAATAGACAGTCTTTTTCAGTGAAATTGCTTTCATAAGCCAGTAAATACTTTGTTTATTGGAAGTATTTATGCATGGAATTGTTTCCTCTTAGTGGACAAGAACAGATCTGAGAGTAATAAATGTTTAGGTTGCCCAAGCATCAGGTTGTTCCATGTGTTGATTCTACATTAGTATAGAACTAAGAGCCTTCTACAGTGTAACTCCATAGAAAGTGAGGCTTGAAACAGGAAAATTTTGGGAATGCTTGTACTCTCCATTCTATTTTTAGTTGCACTGTTAGGCAGCTTCTTAAGAGACATACATTTGGATTTTCTTGTCAGATGATAGAATGGGTGCAAGAAGAGTCTCCCCTCAAACGATGAGATTGCTGTAGATCCTAAAACTCATTCTTTTTCTTCTTTTCCTCAGTTAGTATTAATGCAACATAGATTTCTAAATGCCTCTATTAGCATTATTTATTCAGCCATTTGTCTTAATGGTGGGAATTTCCACAAAGAGCCACTACTTTCTTTTTTCTTTTTATCAATAGCTTAGCTAATTGAGAGGGATTTTTTCTTTTTTTTTTTTTTTTTTTTACCATGTTTGATCTTTTTAGTAAGAGGAAACAAGTGAGAGTCATTGTTCTAAAACTATTGTTTGGGACTCTTTTCCTTAGCTGTCTGTCTCTTGGTGTCTAAAATACATTTTGGGTTTCACTGCTGTGCTGTGTCTACTGATGATACTTGTTTGTTTTTTTCATTCTGTGCTCAAGGCATGGAGAGATTTTTCTATTGCAGTAATTTATGTTTTAAAAGTGTAATGGATGGAAAGGAGGAAGTCAGCTACAGGTTATGAAAGTTTTTAGTGATGTTATATTTAAAAAAAAAAAAGACTGAGAAACTATTCAGAAATTCTGCATATTTAATTGAAATTTATTCTTTCTGAATGCTTGTAAAAAGCAGGGTATAGTTAGGTAACTATTAATTTTGGTATTAAACTCTTAATGTTGTACACTAAACAGTTTTCTGAATGAAAATCTGAATGAAAAATACCGTAAAATTACAGTGTGACTTGTGCAGAGAAAATTGCACCCAGAAAATGGTATTAGATCACTGGGAATTTGGAAGCATGCTTTGGATATCCATGCTATTGATAAAGAACTGAATGTTTTGTATTCTGAATCTCAGATAAGTGCATCTTCCTTGAAAGTAAGTGGAAAGAGGATTATACAATGGCTGAGGAATACTTTTATGATACGCTAACTTTAGGCAACTTTTTAATGTTTTTGTCCTCATTTGTTTGTGACATCTGAAGTGTTTGAGATGGAAGGTTTTACAGCTTTATTCTTCGCTCCTGCCCATTATGACCCACTGAAGTTTCATTGCAGAATTTATGGCAGTTGTTCCTTTTAATGATAGTTAATATATTGCTAATTCTTCCAACTCTTAGCATTTTTTTTCCCAGAAAAAACAATTTCCTTATGGTAGTGTGTGTCTGAATTGAATAATTACAGTATTGGAAATAGAAAATGAGAAATATGGAATGTGTATGTTTGAAGAATAAAAGAAAAGAACAATCGTGGGTTTTTTTTATCGTCAACAAATTCTCAGTGAAACAGCTGGATCTTAGTTTTACATCTGGTTAGTACAGATGAATGCTTTCATTCTAGTCTTTGTGCTTTTCATTAAATGTTTTGCTGATTAGTCTTCTGAAAAGAAAATAAAAATCAGTTGTTGCTGTTCATGATAATTATGAAGTGGCTATCCTAGTTCAGCTGATTTTACTTTATTATCAATAGATGAAACTGAGAGATAGCTCCCTTTGGTTCAAATTTTAAGGCTGCTTAAAAATTCCTTTTTTTTTTTTTCCATGTTTAGATAAAAGTCCCAGACTATAAATCTAAATACTGTAATATATTTTGTCCTTTGGGGTTAGTTAGCTGCTCTTTGAAAATATAGATAGGGCTTGACAAAGTGCAGTAAAATTGAGTAATTTATTTTCTGCATACTGCCTCTGTTTTATTTCAGTTTCCCACCAACTGCAGGAAATAATCTTGTGTATTGTATCAGTTATTCATATATGATGTATATATATAGCTGAAAGCAAAAACTTGCAAGGTTCAGAGAAAGGTAAAACATTGTATAGGAAAATTTGAGGCTTCTTGTTCCTCGAAGTAGTTTTTCCTGATGTGAAACCATCTTATATGAGTGTTTTGCGGAGTTGGGGTTTTTTGTTTTTTTGGGGTTTTTTTTTTTTTTTGGTTGTGGCTTTGGGTTTTTTGGTTTGTTTATTTCCCCCCCCCGGCTTTGATAGCTCAGGCTTGCGGGAGGGCTGCATGGTTTGAATTTGTGCATTTTAATCAAATTTACAGTGTATCTCCACTGCTGCCACTTGTTCAGCTAGCTTTGTGGGGATAAAAGTAAAAATGAAAGCTGTTTAATACTGGTCTGTGTGAGGTAAATAGGCTTTAGATGGCTTTTGAAAGACTGCAAGTGGCAATACAGGAAAACCTTCGCAGTGCTGCTTCTGAAATGGAGAGCTGTATGAAGAAGGCTGACATCAAATGTGCCAGCTGTTTAGTTTGACTGGCTTTTTAGGCTTGAAGTTCTCTGGATACTTGAGAAAATTGCCTGTATGAACTTGTCCGGTAGATTTCTGTTCTCTGGTCTTTAGAGAAATTAATTTAAAGAAATGATGTGTAGCAATGGTGTCTCTTTTCAAAAGAAATTCATGTATTTGCACAGTAAATTTAGCAGTAAAAATAATTCTTGGTGTGACAGAAATAATGTATCACAGAATAGCCGAGATTGGAAGGGACCTCTGGAGCACATCTAGTCCGCCTCCTGCTCAAAGCGGAGTTAGCTAGAGCAGGTTGCTCAGGACCACATCCAGCCTAGTTTTGAGTATCTCTAAGGATCCACAACCTGCCTGGGCAGCCTATTCCATTGCTGGACTACCCTTACAGTAAGAAAGGTTAGGGTTTTTTCTTCCTTTTTTCCCCCCCCCCTTCTTCTGAAGTTTAAATGGAATTTCCTGTATCTCAGTTTGTGCCCCTTGCATCATGTCCTTCCACTGGGCACCACTGAGAAGAGTCTGTCTCTGTCGTCTTTATTCCTTTCCATCAGGTATTCACACACGATAAGATTTCCACCCCTGCCAGCCTTCTGTTCTCCAAGCTAAACAATCCCCACTCTTTCAGCCTCCCCTCATATGTCTGATGCTCCAGTCTTTAACTGTCTTTGTAGCCCTTCACTGGTCTCGCTCCAGTATGACCATGTCTTGTGCTGGGGAGCCCAGAACTGGATGCAGCACGGCAGATGTGGTCTCACCAGTGCTGAGTAGAGGGGTAGGATCTCCTCCCTTGACCTCCTGGCAATGCTCTTCCTAATGCTGCCCAGGATACTGTTGGTGTTCTTTGCCACAGCGGGACATTGCTGGCTTATGTTCACCTGGATGCTAATGTCTTCTCTTTCAAGCCACTTGCCAGCCAGTCAGTCCACAGCCTGTACTGGTGTATGGTGCTACTCCTCTACAGGTGCGGGACTTGGCATCTGCCTTTGTTGAATTTCACGTGGTTTCTGTTGACCCATTTCTCCAGACTGCCAAGGTTACCCTGAATGGCAGCACAACTAGTGTATCAACCACTCCTGCCAGTTCTGTGTCATTGCCAAACTTGTTGAGGGTGTGTTTTGCTCCATTGTCCAGGTTATGAGTGAAAATGCTGAACAGTATTGACACCAGTATTGATCCCTGGGTAGTGACTGGCCTCCAGCTGGCCTTCGTGCTGCTGATTTTCTAGCCTCATCCCTGTACCCTTGGACAATGTCTCTATATTCTTCCTGGGTCACTTGACCCTGCCTCTACCTCTTGTATGCTTTCTCTTTATGTTTGTGTTTAGTCAGGAGTTCCTTTTTCACCCATGCAAGTCTTCCTACCACCTTTTCTTCTGTTCCTGCATGTCAGATGGATCATTCTTGAACTTGGAGGTGGTAATCCTTGAAAATCAACCAGCTCCCCTTGATGTCTCTTGTCTCTAGGACTGTTTCCCCTGGAATTCTTCCAGGCAGATCCATGATCTGTCCACTCATCCTTGAGCCCTTCACCAGTAGGATTGAGGAGAAAACCACTTATGCTCCTATGGCATATGACACTGTGTAGTCATGCTTGATATGCTCCAGGTCTCCCCAGGCTATTTTGGTGGTGCCTGATGTGGAAGAGTAGCATGGGGTAATAGTCCACGTGCTGAACAAGCCTCAGCAGTCTCTCCAAAATATCCTAGATTGGAGTCCCTGGCAAGCACCAAGCTGTCCTAGGCAGCAGGTCAGATCAGCAGATTGGGACTTCTGTCCCTCACAGGGAGGGAGTCTGCCACTACTACCACTTGCAGCTTCCTCATGGTGGTGTCATAAAATGAATGGTTTGGTACCCTGTTTCCATATTAAAGAGATTTATTTGTGTAAGTAGTACAAGAGTTTGAGCAAAAAGTTGATCCACCTTCTTGTAGAAGATAAAAGTTGTTTTGTTCCTTTAATGTGGTAGGTTACGCACCTAACCTGAGATACTCAAACTTCTCAATTGCTTCTGATGAATACATATGAAGTAGTTGGTGTTTCTGTTATGATCTTCTGAAACTAATTTCTGTCTGAAGTTGAGATTTCTGTGTGAAAGGAACACCAGATAATCACCAAACATGTTAACAATGAACAAACCTGCAGGAGTGGTGTGAGAAACAATGTCATGCCTCTCTTCTCCCTCTATTTTTATCTTTTGTTTTTTATCAGTTGAAAGAAATCTCAGCATCTTGTTTAGAATGTGAAAATGTGGTGATGTGCAGTTATGGGGCAGAGGAAGAAATCACAAAGACAATTCCTCAAATGGCAGTGGCCTGAAAGTCTTCCTCTATGATTTCAAGTGTTCTTAATTTTGTACTATAACATGCATTGACTGTGCTATAAAATTTAATTTGTGTTTGAAGTTCTGACTTGGATGCAAATAATTTGAGAACATATCAGCTGAATGGGGTCAGATCATAGGGCTATCTAGTCGTGTTTTGTCTTTGACAGTGGTAATTGGAAGATGTCTAAGAAAAAGTGTAAGAATACAGTAACCTGTAATACTTCTGTGGCATACTTCCGCAGCTTCTGCTAAATTTTACTACTCAAGGATTTCCAGAGCCAGAAGTTATTATCTTGATGGATTTTTTTTTTCTTCCATTAGTTCTCCAGTCCTTAATGATTTTGTAGGGCTTGCTGTCTGCAACATCCTATTACAGTGTGTGTCCAGGTTTATCTGCATGCACGTGAACAAGGTTCAAAACGTTCTTTTGATCTCCAAGTGTGGTAGCAGACAGCAGTAATCACCAACAATCACAAGCCGGTTCACCATGTGGTATTTTATTTTCACCAGAAATCTCTGAACATCTTTAGATGATGGTATTTTGGGCTCAGTCTTGATAGGGAATGAGGATTGGACTGATTAATTGGAAATTGATTTGGTGAAATGAAAAGCATAGAAAATGAGGTGTTGAAAGATGATTGTCTATTATAAAGAGCAGGCACAGAGAAGTTAGAGATCTGCAAGTAAAATCAGTTGCCCAAATAAACTTGAGAACTTCAATATGGAGATGGCTTGTAATTCTTGTAAGTTAAAGAGAAAAATAGGGTTTTTTTAACCCTTTTCTACAATAACTGGATGAATAACCCTTCATAAAAGGAGGTTAGAAATAAGAACTGGAATGAGATGCAGAAAAAGACTCAGTTAAAGCTGCGTCTTAGGTCAGAATAGTTATGGATAAAGTTTGATCTAACTAGTTTGAATTTCAGTAACATTTTCTGTTGAGCTATAGGGGTAGTTGTGCAGATGAGAATTAGAGATTCATAAAAATAAATACATTGTAAGATGTGTATAGTCCTGGCTATGAGGAGAGTACTGGAGAGGTGATGTCAGAGTGGATGATACTGCTGGTTTCTCCAGGATTGTTCTTGACAGTTGGTGACTGAAAAGTGACCTTGGCATAAAAAAAGGCAATGCATACTGATAAAATTTGCTGATGGTGCAAAATTTAAAGGCACGCGTTATACTTGAGAGGCCATTACTGAAGAACTACACAACCTTGAGGATTTGAATTACTGAACAAAATAGCACGAAGTGCAAGGTGTCATAAGTGTGAATTATTACAAAGAACCTTTGCAATAGGCTGGGAGCTCATTAGTTGGAAATGCAGAGGATTAAGAAGAGGTGAGTGGGTTTAGTTGGTCACAGCTGAGTTGGAGCCATGAGGCCAAATTGAGTAAATAGGATCTGAGAATGTATCGGACTATCTTTATTCTGTAGAAGTGGGCAACAGTAATGTTAGATACTGACAAGACTTTTTAAATTTTGAGTGAAGTATGTTTTCCTGGCTGATTAAGGTCAAAAGTAATGAATCCAATGTGGAACAAGTACAGAGAAGTTGCTCAAGTTATTGGGTGAATGGTGGCTCTGCTTATGGTGAAAAGTAAAGAACTTTGTTCTGCATGGCTAAACAAGCCGGAGACTGAGACTGGATGGTTGCGATTGGTGTTCAGAAGTGTGAAAAACTATTCAAAACAAAAACCAAACTAATTCAAGTGGTTATGGAAATGGAAAATTCTGTAATCATTAGATCTAAATGTTCCAGAATTTGTTTTTGATTTGCCACAATATGCATTCTGTGACACACTTTGAAGGAAATGTTTTAGTGGTAGAGGTCTAGCTCCTTATTAAACAAAGTGATTAGCTTTATCCTTTTGCAGCAGATGCTGCTGTTCTGTTCCGTGGTTTCTAGCAATATTCAGTGTGCTCAGTTACATGAAGGCTCTTTTATTGGTTCCCTTATGTTAATGTTAGTAGGAAAAAGCTATATGCTTAGTGAAAGCTTGCAAAGAGTAGATTCAGCAAAACTGTAGTGGCAGAATCTATGGAAGATATTTTCTCTATTCAGTCATACAGAGAGAATGTTTATGAACTATTTGTTTATTTTGGCTCTGTTGGAAGTATTTACAGAAACCAACAAAACTAAATTTGGCGAGAATCCTTTCCAGGTGTGATCTTGGAAAAATTAATAGGAATTGGCCACTCATGTACTTTCAAATTCAGGTAGTTCATTATGTATCTGGAGGCCTGATCTCACTGTTTTGAAATAGAGCAGGTCATTAAAGAGAGGCCAACTGGTAGTTTTCCAAAAACATGGGTTGCCAGTAGTTTAAGGCTCTCATGTCAAACACCTGGTCTCCTGAGAAGAAAATTCACACCTTCTTACAGAGCAAAAGATTTTTTTTAAACAACTACTACCTCTTATTGCTCAGAGCAAAATTCAGGAATGGCAACTTTTAAATTTTAAAACTAAGAAAAGAATTTACAAAAGTTCTGATTTGGGAAGGAAGAGGCTTTTTTTTTTTTTTTTGTAATTAGAATTAGTAATTTGTCAAGGAACTTGGAGAAAGAACTATTATTAATTTTAATTATATTAATTCCAGCTACTATTGAACAATTAACATTTCAAAAGGGCTGCGAAATTTTAATTGTAAAAAAAATCAAACGGGAACAATCCTTCCTTGCTTCTCAGAACTTACAGGAGCAGTTATCTTCCCTGCTTTTCTGGAATTATTAACACAAAATGACTCGGAAAATGTTCTTTTGCAGTTGTTTTATAAAACTGTCAGCCTAATACCAGAATCCCAAGAGCCTGACACTGTAAAAATGAAGCTGTGAGAGTTTTGCAAGTCTCTGAAGACTGTGGTGTTGTGAAGTAATGGGCTTTAATATATGATTGTAATAGAAGTTTGGGGGGTTGAGGGGAAAAGGGACAATAGGGGGTGAATACATATAGCCAGCAGATCTCAAAGAGCTGCTGGCAGGTAGGCCTTGTATTTTTCTCCATATGAACAACTGCAGTACACTGTGACTGAGTACTGCTGGCTTTTTACTCTGTAGAGGTGAAACACTGGAATTTCCTAGGCAGCTGTGACTGGGATTGGTTTGTGACTTACCCAAATGCCTTTGTAATGATGTAATGCTTAGACTCCTGTGGCTAGTGAATGGAACTAGAAGACTTGCGTGTATGGATTAGGCATGCACAGCTCTCTACAGCACATCATCTCGAATTCTAACACAGTATGTATGAAAGCACAGACTGATAATTGTCTTCCACAAGGGAAAATATTTGATGCAAGTGTTAAGGTTATTTTTATTCATGGAGAATTCTCAGAGAAGACTGTTTTGAATATTGACAAAAGAGCATTCTGTGGGGCACGAGGAGAACCACTACAGCATGATTTGGTTCCTAGTTTTGTGATCTCTCATAAATGATGTCCCAGGAAGCATTTGTAAGGGCTAGTGTGTAGCTAAAGGATAACTACAGTTGCTGGAAGACATGAAGTGCCCTGGTCTGGTTTCCAAGTAGTAGATATATTAGCATTTTATGTATACAGTATTTAATAGTGTGTAATAGTATGTAATTCTCATTACATTGAAATTAAAGGAGGAACAAGCTTCTTTTAGTGGAAGGGAGTTGGATCTCTTGCTCTGTTCCTTTTAATAGCAAAAGGGTGATAAAACCCCATGTCCCTTCTGTTTGTTTCCTGAAACTGACTTTGGATAGAAAGATGGATCAATAAGATGTAAATCAGGGGGAAATTCTTGGGGCTGGTGAAGTCTTGCAGTATACTTAGAAGAGTGTTTTTTTCTTCGGACTGATCTCGCCAGTGGTCCATTCCTAGGATGATCATCTGAAAACTGTGATGTCTTGTAGATTGCTTTAAAGTATTAGAAGTAGTAGTGTACTCACAATTTGCGCCACATGATGACAGAATCCAGACTGCTCCACAAACACACTGCTGAAGAATTGAGTGGGACCAGGTACCTGGTCATCGAAACACCTAAGTCAGCTGTGAAATTCAGATACCTCCAGACAAACTAAAATATCTTCTAGACTGTCTTTCTCTTGGGGCTGCATGGGTTAATTACATAACTTTTGAGATGTGAGAGGAGAAATAGACAGAAGTATAGGTGGGGGATGCTCTATAAACTGAATCTGATTGTTAAAGAGAAAATGTTGGCTAAATGCATGTCAGTGGTAACTTAGAAATTATTCCCCTCTTTATGCTTCTACAAAGTTTGGCTAAGTATAAACTGTGTGGTTTTGTGCTTATTTAGGCATTACTGAATTTTTCTTGTATGAGCCTTTTTCTTTATCAACAATGTATTTTCACTTAGCATGAACCTCATCCTTTTAAGAACAGTAACAAGTCTTTTGAAGTGTTTGTTTTATTTCTTAAGGGAGAGATTCTAAGTAATCCTATCCTATTTTTCTTCATTTCATGACTATTCCCTCTACCTATGACTTTTCCAGTTTAATTATAATTTATGTATATTTTTGTTAGCTATAAAAGCTCCTTGCTGTTAGATTAAGAAGGTACACAATGGAACTTATCATCTGTGCACTGAAAGTGAGAAGTCTAAGAGCAGCAGTAGCTAGCTGAAACTTGGCAGTGGAGGAAGAACAAATATGGCAAAGTGGTCCATCTAGGTCTTACATTCGCATATGTAGGTGAGCACTTGTAGTTTTCATACGACTGTTCAAATCAGGATGACTGGGAATGGAATGTATTTAGGAGTGAATGAGTTTACCCAACTGAGAGAAGGAGAAAAAGAAAAACAAATCCTGCTCCAGAAAACCTTGGTGTCAGGGATAAGGAGGAAGCATGGCAGTTCATGCAGGTGATCCATAGTAGGAGAAAACTGAAGAGGATTTCTTGTCACATCAAAAAAAAAGGAAATACTAGTTTGTGCACTGCAGAGTGGGAACAAAATCCTTAAAAGGATGAGATATGTGAAAAATTCAAGAGAGTAGGACCCTGGGTTCTGGGAAGGAACCAATTTCAAGAGAAAAGGCTAGATGAAAGGTTTACTTTTATTGGTAGTGGTATGTGATCTATTTTGGTTTTAACAGAAATCAATTCTTCATAAGGATCTTTCATTCTCGGTGCCTGGGTGCAGTTTATTGACAAAGAAAAAGAAATTGAGGTAGCAGCACTTTCTGGTGCCAGATAGGACAAAACCCTGTCACAGGGACGGTGTTAAATTTGTGCTTTATATACAGGGAAGCATAAACGTTGCAGTGTGTGCATGTAAGGGATGTAGGAAGAACACGTTAATTATGGAGATAGAAAAAGAATAGCTGGATAAATAGGAATGTGTAGAATTTGAAGTGTTTGTTGCCTTTAAAAATATTGCATTTCATTTTAATGTTACAAATACTGAGTAACTTTTCTCTTATTTTTAACAGACTCTGAAGGCAGATCCAGAAGAACTGTTTACAAAACTGGAGAAAATTGGTAAGGGCTCTTTTGGTGAAGTTTTTAAAGGAATTGACAATCGGACTCAGAAAGTGGTTGCTATAAAAATTATTGACCTAGAAGAAGCAGAAGATGAAATAGAAGACATCCAACAAGAAATCACAGTGCTGAGTCAGTGTGACAGTCCATATGTAACTAAATATTATGGATCCTATTTAAAGGTAAGATGCTCAGAGATGATGGTGATTTGATTTTATAAGTAATTCTTTTCTAAGTTATCCAATCGTGCCTGTTTTTGTTGGCAAGGTTTCAATCAGACCTCAGTTGAAGAAAGATATATTTTTGTCCTTTCAATTCTAAAGGAAGAATGAGTTACTGCATTTTGTGAAGTATGTGACAGAACTTAATAGGAAAAAAAAAAAGCATGTGTCTTTTGCTATTTCTGTACAAAAATAAATTAAATTAATTTAAATAACATCAATTTGTTAAGCCTGAGTAATATGTTTAGATTCTCTTAATATTAGGAGAATGTAACTCTAACTGTTGTTTAAATTCAGAAAATATAACCTAAGTCTGCATTTGAACTGTCAAAACATTAAAACCAACGTAATATCAGCTGTTTTGTGAAGCTTGAAAGTTTTTGTCAGGGTTTGATTAGTGGCAAAGCTTAGGTAGCTTTTCAAAGGAGACTGAACCTAGCCTTGATCTGAGTGATTTAAAAATTAAAATCTAAAAGTTACTTTATTTGCACATTAGCAAACAGCACATTAGCTGTAAGTGAAGCTAATGGACGGGGTTTCCATTAACTGCCTTCTGAATCTGTTTCCCTTCCCTCCCCCTACCATATTAATTAATTTCAGGGTTCAGTTCTAAGTGTGTCAGATAGAGGTGTTTTTGTTTATATTTTTAATTGGGTGGATATAGTGATCTATTACCTCTAGAAGGTAGTGAAAATATCTGGAAGCTTTTGGTACTACTTTATTTCTTTGGTCAGACTTTGTCCTCATCTGGATAGCTCTTTCTTTTATAACAGTGAGATGGCAATCTAGATGAAGAGGTGGTTCTCTTGACAGGGTTTGAAGTTACAAGTAGGCAGAAAATACTTTAAAATTAATTTTCAGTCTGCTTTTGCTTTTGTGGAAGCATTCTATTTATCAACAAAGACATGAAGGTTCTGAAAGGGGGACCCCGTTATATCTCTGGTTTTCTGAGATTGCCAGTTAGTTTCCAAAGAAAAAAAAGGACTTTTTCTGAATCCAGGAGATGCATTACTGAAGGGAGAGACAGTTTTTCCTTTCTTCCTTGTGCTCTGAACTGGTTTGCTTGGACATCTTATCACTGAAGGCTTTATGAATGGTTTCAGACCCGATAACCTGTCACCAGTACTGGACTTAGAAGTTATGTATAGTTTAGATCTCAGAAACATCAGAAGACACATAATTGAGCACAGTAAATTGGATAAATTTTTCATCATAGCTTTTATTACTACTTTTGAAATTTCTCGGTCTAGGTTTGGTAGTTAAGTGAAGTCTGGCAAAAAGGAAAAAGTATTTATCTCCTGGACTGTCTCTCTGCTTCAAATCTGTTAATTTTAGAGGAGGAACACTAAGATCTTATAGGATAAGTGAAATAGAATACAAGAAAAATAGCTAGAAGTTTGATGGGAATGCCACTTAATAGTTTTTAAAATGTGTAATAGCACTGTGGCTGAAAAAGAGATTCCAATGTCCAAATTTGAACTGACTGAATGTCAGCATTCTGTGAAGATAGTATGGCAACTGTTGCTTCTCCTGATTGAAGGAGAGAGGAGGCTGTAGTGCTCAGTAGCCTGAATGAGTTTGGCTGGATGGAAGTGTCATTAGTGAAATTTGTGCTTATTGTTGTGAGGAGGACCCTCTGAAAATACTTGTACCTTCTGCATCCCTTCTGTCGAGTTCAGTAGCCTGTGAATTTTCCAACTTGTGTCAATTTTCTAAGATGCTGTACCAACAGTGGCTATGTATGACTTGGTTACTTTTGGAGGAAAGTACAGCTCTTTCTACAGCTAGTAGAATGTACAGCTAGTTATGTTTATTCATTACTTCATTATGAATGTATGTTGTTTTGCAAGACACTTGGTACTACAGAACTTTTGGTCTTCAAAACAAAAAACCTCATTTCTTTATGCTGTTAAAAATTAATATGTGATGGTTATTAGGTGATGCTGAAGTGAGAATCTTTGCAAAGGAAACATTTTGCAGTTCTATTAGCTTTCTAAATTGAGAGTCAGGTCTTCTTATTGGATAGTAATAATGTGTCATCAGATAGAGAGAGAGAGATTATTTGCTGCAGATCTTTGTTGTATTTGCAAGCCAGGACTGACATATGTAGTTCTAAAGGTTTGATTGTCTTTTAACTCCATTTCTGACAGTGTGATAATCTATCACCAAGGATGTTCAACACCTTAATTTTCCACATCTTGAGTGATTAGGAGACATTATTTCTTCCATGATGGCACAGTTTAGCAGTAATTACAAGAAAGATATTAATGTTTTGTCACAGAATGCTTACTTCAAAGAAGTTCAAGTGGGAAAATGGTAGGATCTTAGGTTATATTGCCAGCCGCTGCAGCAATTGTTATTCTCTAAAGCCTGTGCAGCATGATGCATGCTGGCCATGTGTCTGGTGGATCTTGGATAGAAAGAGGTACTGTTTATAGAGAACTCTTAAATTGATTTTATATAAATTATTTTGGCAGACAAACAGCAATTTGAATAACAATTTCGATCTCTCTCATTTTTTTCCTTCTGGCTCTAGATCAGTCTTTGTTTCCCTAGGTTTCTTGCATATCCTTTGTGAGCTGAAGAGGTGTCTTCTATTATGTAATAACTTTTTTCCTAAGTACTCCCATGTCAGTTGTTAAGTAGGAATAAGTATCTTCTATGAGAACTTTTTGGTATTTATTTTGTTATAATAAGTTTCAAGGTACTGGAACAGAAAAATTTCTATCTCATTTGGGACACTGCAGGCCGGATGATTAATATTTCATGTCCCTTTCTAGAACAAGCTTATGTAATTGCAGTATACCTGCTCTGAAGTCCTTTAAAATGTTTGACAGATTTTAAGAGGCATTCTGTATTTTCAACAAACATGATTAATCGGCATTGCCATGAAGACTTCTGTATTTTTGAAGATTCTCTAGGTAGCCAGAATGGTTTGTGGGCTTTGTTTGTTTGTTTTTGGTTTTGTTTTGGTTTTTGTTTGGTTTTAAACACCTGAATAATCTGTCTTTGAGAAATCCTTGTATTATTCTTCATTCTCTGTCATTCCACAGCTCCTTCAATTAAGCTACATGATTATACATGCTAGTGTGTTAAGGGACCTGTTGCTTGAAATCTTAGAAGGCTTATATGATACTGCTGTACTTGCCTGAGGCCTCTTACTGTCTTCAGATGATGTTTGTGAGAATAGCTTGTCAAGCTTTTGGTGTCTACTGCTTGATATACATGGAAGTACAACTTGAAATGAGTATTATCATTTAATGAGTTAATGACAGTTACTTTGTCCTAGAAATTTACATTTTAAAAAAAATAATTAATTTTTAGCTACTTTTTAGAGTAAGGTGATATACCCAAAAGCCTTGTTAAATTTACTTAGTCTAGAATTTTTTTGTATATCCTAACTTCATCTTTTCAGAAATGTGTTTGCTTTATGGAAAAAAAAAAAAAGAGCTATATCCAGAGACGAAGCCATATCTGTGTGAGGTATTACTGCTTTAACACAGTGAGTCTTAAATAAAAAGCAGCATATTGCTCGCATAGACCAAGTCTTCCATTCCCTCTAGACTTAGTTCTTTACGTCTGTTGTTGGAGGTTTGTGTGTAATTGCTGTGGTCAGAGTTCATTCAAATAGAGCAATAAGCAGTGGTGAAGTGGGTACCAGTTTAGGTTGTCATCCTGAATATAAATTAATTTGCGGAACATCTTTTTGTCAGAAACCCTAAGGTCTTTATATAAAACAGAAATGCAAATACTCCTTTCTAAAGCCACATTTTAAAATATGTCTTCATGTTCCCATTCTATTGGGACAAAGGACTTTTGTCTACTGTAGGAGATAGTAACTAGAATGTTGCTCTTAAAGCATATCACAGCAACATGGTTTATGTGGGTGCATATATCTGGAGGGATTGCCGTTCCTTATCTGCCATGGTGTGTTTAAAAACCTCTATCAATGTTCCTTAATGAAGTAGGCTTAACAAAGTAGGTAGTGATTCCTGTTCTCTCTTCTCTGGGAACTATATCTATCCCTGCTGTCTTCCAAATGAAGGGTTCATCTGTTCCATCTATGATCTGGTTAAATGGTCCATGGATAGAAGAATTATAGTTCTTTTTAGATCCTTATAAAATTCATTGATGAAACTTTGCTGGGTCTGTTTACTTCCTTAGATTTTAGGTAATGGCATCCACTGCCTCCTTTGTAATGGAATAAGGATTCTTTGTGTTTCTTGTTAGATTTATTTTATTTTTTTATTTTTCTTATAAAATTGTCTGAAGTTATTTGCTGTCTCTTCTGAGTTTTGCCATGCTGTAACTCTGTAAAAGTATTGCTATGCTACTTATTCTAAACGTTTTTCTGTTTAGGAGCCTGTTGGCTCTGCTTTTTGCATCTTATTCTGCTTTACCAATTTCTTAAGAGCTTAGTTAGATTTGGTTCTGAAGTTGCTTCTCTTGTCCATTTTAGGCCAAGTTGTTTGGAATCTCTTTAATTTCCAAGATCCAGATGCCTCTCTGATAATGTTTCTTCAGTTTTGCTAATAACTTTAATTACTGGTTTATTATAATTTCATAACATTTTCATATTTCTTTGATCTTGTATTATTATTCAGAATTATATAAGAGGAAATTAATTTATCTTTAAATTGTTGAAGAATAAAGTTTCTTGTCTTTTTTTTATATATGTATGACATACATATGAAGAATAAAGAATTTTGGCTTTTTTTGTGTATATGTATGTCACGCTCAAAGCTGAGGTTAATATGTGTATATGGGCAGAAGCTGAGATCAATGTGTTTATAGATGTATGTATACATTAAAAACTCTTTAAATTCCCTGTCAGACTTCTATACATATGAATATAATGGTAGAGCAAATGGTCACTAAGTAGTTTTAACATCCAATGTAACTCGGTACAAGTGATACTGAATTGGTATTGAGCTAGTCTTGTAGTATGTATTTTAAAAAATATTACTGTCTCTAAGCTCATGTTTCTTCATCGTTCAGATGTGTTTTTCTTGCATACTTTGTACCTTTTGAGATACCCTCTTTTGAACTGTTTAGACTTCTTGACCCAAGGAGAATCAGACTTGTCGTTTATTTCTCCCCTTTTTTTACACAGACAACTTCCCATATGTAAAAGTATTTTAAGAATTCTTAAAAAAAAAAAAAAAGTTATAAGAAGAACTGATGCTGGTAAGGTTCATAAAGGATAGCTGCTGATAATTTTTGTTTTAGTCTTTATACCTGTATGGGTTTTTATTTCATGTCTAGGATATATTATATCTACTGCTGAAAGTCAAGCTGGTGTTTATATAGACTGCAAGAAAACAGAAAATAGTTTCTGGTTAAATTTTATGAATGACACAATATACCCTCAAGAAAAAAAAAACATGCCACTTCTATGAAGTTGATTAACTGATCTCTGTAGAACAATGAGTTCAGGCAAATGAAGTCTAGAAATAAAGATTTATTTTTGAAAAGCAGTGATTCTGAAAGTAATCTATAGTTTATTTTAGGTAATTGGATGAACATGGGGTGGGTAAGGAATGCTGTGGCTGAGCCAAAACAAATCTTGTGTTGGCTAGGGCTTTGGTGTACATGGCATCAGTGAGGCCATTCTTGGAGTAATACGGCCAGTTCACAGTGTGGCTGGAAAGCTGTAATGCATTCAGTAAAGAGCTTCAGGAACAGTTTGAGGTTTGGAAAGCCTGTATTCCAGAGAAAGACTGAAGTTCAGGCTTGATTTTGTTTATTCAAGAGAAGGTTTGGAAGTGACTCTGTATATGAAAGCTTTTCCATGTTTAAGTGGTGATAGTTCAGTGCTTCCTAATCTGTTACGCCAAAATACAAGAAGATGTAATTGCTGAGCGGTCAAGCTAAGCAAATTTCATCTGGTAATCACACACACTTTTTTAAAGGGAAGATAGCTTAAATGTTTTAAAAGTTCGTATGAGGTGGATTTTATGTCACTTGCAGTTTTTTTTTTTTTTTTTTTTTTTTAATTTTTAAAAATTTGCTGAGTTTAAAGAATCTAAGCTTGCATGCTTTAGGAAACTCAAGGACATTAATGTGGATAGGTTGAATATTCTTGCCACAGCAATCTAGGTAATGCAACTTTGAATGCGGGTGTTTATACGTGACTTCAGTAAATTCTATGTCAACGTCCTCTTGCTTTACAGGTTTAACTGGTTTATTTTAACGTTTATGAGCATCTCTGAACTGATGTGACCTTAAATGTATACTGTGGGTCAGCCAGAAGTTAATGGACTTGGTGCATTCTGTCATAGTTGATATAGCAGGCAGCCTGTGGCAGGTTACATCGTGATTGTCAGGGTGGGAGGGCAGTGCAGAGATTCCTGCTTAACATTGGGACTGTCGAATGCACTGCAACAGGGGCTGCTACTCAGCACAGGGAGAAGTGAAATGTGTCAGTAGTGTCTTGATGTTCCATCATTTGTGTTGTGTGCCCAGCCCTACAGCAGCAGCTACTGCCCTTTCAGACTTGACTTTTGCAAACCAAAGTCACTGAACTTTGGATGGGGGTTAGGCACACTTAAATGAAAAAACTGTAACTATCTCTCATTTTGCCTGCTACAATTGCAGCCGTGTTGTCATTATTGCATTTAGTAAGGGGTTGAGGTGATGGAGTGCCTTCTCTGTTCTCTTGACCATAGCCAGATGGAATTGTCTTATCCAGTAGGAATTACTGCAGCTGAAATGAGAGGGGGGCTGGGACTGCAAATTCTCTCTTACTGTGGCAGTGTTAGGAACAAAACGAGGCACAGGTTCCTGTGAGGCAGTCCCTGTTCTGCTATGCTTTTTTTCTGAAGCCCCTGGTAACCTGCTGTGTTCTCACCAGGCAGCACTAGCCTCCAGAGGAGCTGAACAGGCATTGCTTTTGTTTGTCTGCAGTAATTGTGGAACTGGCATCTGGCTGGACAGCCCTGAAAGAGGTAGCAAAAGAGTTTCTGTAATGGTCCTGGTAGGCTTTCAGATCTAGTCAGCTTACTGATTTAAAGAACAAGTTGAAAGCTTCCATTGATGCAGCCCCTAACAGCAGTAAATAAGACAAAGGCAAAAGGGTGTGAAAGAACTGATGAACTCTAGCACAAGTGGTTTTGCTGTGAGGCCCTGTTTTCATATTTAAAAAAGTTTGGTCCCTTCTTGTTTCAGAGATGGTTACCTTGCAACTCTGAACCTTTGCTGCCCATAGTCTTTACTACTTGTGTCTTTCTCTGTAGCCATTTGTTGTGCTTTTTAATGAGAAGAGAGTCCCTTGTTTGCGTTGTCTTTATTCAAAGATATTGTTTTGAATGTGAATTTAGAAACTTTTTATTCCACTACTTCCCTTCAGCAGTCCAAGGGATTATTGTCACTTTCTGGAATCTGCATCATATTGTCCTATTTTTCTGAATCTGTGGAAAAACCTACCTAGTAAACAGTGTTTACCTCAAGAATTTTCCTGTTTATCAGTGTAATCAGTTCCACACTGTTACTCATTTGTGGCTAAGTAATTCTTACTGTATGAGTGTATCCAGATTGGGAAGCATCACTAGTATATCTCAAAAAACCCCTGAGAGTTCGTAATAACTATATTTTGTATTACCCGACATTTATGTACTTAACTGAGTTGATTCTGATCTTATTTTAAATAAAAATTTAGAAAGCTCAATGCAAAATATCATTTCTTGGAAGTAATATGTTTGTGTTGTGCTTGTTGTGATGGCCTTAAAAGCTGCCTCTGTACTGCTCTGATTGCTGGCTTCTGTATGGTATGAAATACTCTGTTCATAATTTCATGTCTTGGTACCTGCCTTTAGGAAGATCTAACAGGTAGCTGCTGCTGAAATAGGCAGCAACAGTATCTTGTTCCCCATCCTGCTTTCATGTTCCTGTCATTTTACTTGTATTGGACCTGTTGACTGTGGAATGACTTGGTTCATCTGGGAAACAAGTTTCTCCAATGTCTTCTCCTGCCCCTTCCAAAAGTAACCTGGCTCTTGAAAAGAGCAAATCCCAAACCCTTACAGATTAGCCAGTCCAGACCTGTGGCTTCAAAATTGCTAGGTCTGGTGAGAGGAGGAAAAAAAAAAAAAAAAAAAAGTGGAGTTGGGTGGCCCTGAAGTTGGGAGGTGGGGGAGAGAGAAGAACCATGAATTTTGGTAACAGCTTGCTTCTAGGTTAGCTGTAACATGAACCCTTGTATTTAGTTTGGCCATACAGGTCAGGATGACATAGCATTGCTTTCTAATACTATGTAATATTGTTTACGTCAAACGTCCTCCTGTATCTTGTGTGTTAACTGTTACGGTTGTTGCTGCAGGCCTGTGAGATATCTGAAAAGGGATTATTCGTATGGTACCTAGGTACAAGCTTTTTCCTGCTGCTGCTGAAAGGGGAAGTCCAACTCTGCCTTGCAACTGGCCAATTCCTCACCCTAGCAGCAGGGGTTATTTCAACTTTCAGTGAAGTGGCTCACTGAGTAGGCAGGGGACTAACTGCCCTTTTTTTTTTTCTCTTTTTTTTTCTTTTTTTTTCTTGTTTTTCTTTCTTTTTTTCTTTTTTTTTCTTTTTTTTTTTCCTTAAGGATGGGGGAGGATTGTACACTGATGGTTCAGATTGGTCTGAAGTTTTATGGGAGCACACTGTGAAATTATTGTTTATGGAACTTCTTTGATCAGCCAACAGTAGTGCTGAAAAAAGCATGTGTGTGTGTATGTATTTGTGCCCAGGTTTAGGTGGAGTAGTTCCATGGGCTGGTTCCCCACCTTGTTGCCCAAATCGGCTTCCTGGCACAAGGGTTTTCAGCTAGAATGTGACCAATGGCACTATCAGGTGGCTGCCAGTCTATTGACCAGATGTTCCCATGAACCTCTAAAACACTTGCCATTTCGATTGAAAACTTTCTTTATATACCTCTGTCATAATCTTGTGCTCTTACATAGTTACTATGTTTGTGTGTCATATTTTTAATGTGAACATTAGGTAGTTTGTATTGCTCAGTTAACTTCCTTTTACATCAATATACTTCAGCATTTATACAGTTCTTTGGGTCAAATGGATTCTTCTAGGTCTTCGTATGGTCTGTATGGAGATAGTTGTATAAAAGCAGAAAAGTCACATTCTTTACACATATAAAGGAATATTATCTTACGGCATGTTACAGAGCATGTTAATAAGCACATTAAAATGGTTGAATGTAGAACTTTCAGAAATTGTTATTTGGAAAAAGTTGGTTAGAGTAAAAAATATTGAACTTCAAAAGGGAAGTTCCACGGTGAATAGGTTTATGGACTGTATTAGTTCAAAACTATTGCAGTTCTTGTATTTAGGAGCCAGTGTTTTCAACTGAATTCTTAAGGTTCTTTCCATCTAGTTTTTTCATTATACTACTTAAGGTGTAAGCTGTTGCATAACATTTGGGATAAAAATCATCATTTGGAGTTACTGAGGCTTTCTCCCTCTCTACCTTCTTCAGCAGTTCCTTGAAACATCAATTTGTAAGAAGGAAACAAAAACATAGGGGAGGAAGACAGTATGGAAATGATGGGTGTGAATAGAAGGTATTTTTAGCAGTAATTAGAGGTCAGGGGAAGAGTTGTAAAGAGAAAAAGTGGAAAATAATAAGGGGTTTGCAGAAAAAATTATGTGTGCTTGGCAGAAGTCCGAGTTGAAGAACCTGGGCAATTCTAGGGCTGATACATACAACTTCCTTAGTAGTAAGAGTTTTGAAGAAGGATTTGCCTATGAACATTCTGTAAAGGAAGCAGTGGAATTTAATAGCAATGTGAATGCAAAAGGTGAAGGGAAAAGAGGAGTAAAGATTTACAGGCTGCAGAGCGGGGATGTGAAAGATCTTGGAAGTTGTATATACAAGTGGTGAAAAAAGGATTAAACTGATGGGTGGATTGATATTTCTGAAAAGGAGAAGTAAATTTGAGTTGTACCTTTCATTTTGAATTTAATTGTATATAATGGGTAAACAGGAATAGATGTCAGCATTAGAGCAGTTGTTTTCTGGACAGTAGAGGTGATGGGGTTCTTGTACTCATATTTTCTGTTGGAATTTTGTTTCTGGTCTAGAGAGGGGAGTAATTCATAAAACCCCTGAGTGTTATTGGTGTGAACTACCCCAGTTAAAT